>NC_090932.1:936913873-937213873 GCF_040938575.1 Ambystoma mexicanum | reverse complement strand
CATAAAGTTACAACGAGGTACCAGGCAGGGACGTCAGCTTTCAGCATTAATATTTGCATTGGCCATGGAACCACTGGCATCTGGACTGCGCTCCCGGCAACTCCATAGAGGCATCACACTTGGTCCCCACAAACTGGTGGTCTCACTGTACGCCGACAACGTAATACTCTATATCCGCGATCCCCACGAGAACCCGAACCCCATTATGCGCAAGGTCATTAAATTCGGGGCCATATCGGGCTTAAAGATTAACCAATCCAAATCTGTAATATTCCCCCTGACGCCAAACACTTCAGTGACGACTATGGACTCAAATGGGAATATTCCCACGTACGATATCTGGGTATTTTCATGCCCCTCAATAACCAAGACATATACAGAGACAACTACGAAATTACACTGGGAGCACTCCAAGATCGAATAAATAGATGGAAAACCCTTCCACTGATATTATGGGGTTGAACCTCATTGGTTAAAATGGTGATTCTCCCGAAACTTCTCTACCTGTTTGCCAATATACCCATGCTATTACCGCTATCCTTTTTCAAAAGAGTGAAGAGTTTAATCCTAGAACTCCTGTGGAAGGGTAAACCGGCAGGGGTAGCATACACGACACTCATATTGCCAACAGCCCAAGGAGGCCCCGCGCTTCCAGATCTAGAGCGATACTACTGGGCAGCCCAGGCACAATACCTCAGCCATTGGTTCGCCGCTCACTTCATTTGACCCCATGTACAAGATTCAACATGCCCTGGCATCTCCCAATCTGTTGAGAGCAGTGATAATAGGCCACCTTTACAGTTTCACACAACACAATGAATGTGGTACTATCCACATATCCCCCGAGGAGTGTGCCTCTTACAGGCCAATCTCATTAATTAACCTCGACAATAAAATAGTACCAAAATTACTAACAGCGCAACTACTAGCCCTCATGCCCGGGTTGGTGTTAGGGGACCAGTCTGGTTTTGTGCCTGGGCGGAACACGTCTTTTGGGATTGGAAGACTATTCGGAGTAATGGAACTGCCCCGCAGTGGCGCGGTTCTGGACTCAAGTGCTGCAGACAATAGCCATGATCATCGGGGAAGATCCATCACCCATTCCAGCCGTGGCCCTTCTAGGACTGACAAAGCATCTGACACCAGCGATAAGGAAACGCGTCTATCCTGCTTGTACTCGCACACAGCAAGGTGGCTATGTCATGGGGACGCGGACCGGCTTCCACCCTGGCTACCTGGAAAAAGGATATACTATACTGCCAAGACGTAGAATCAGAATTTATAAAAACCCTCCCTTTACACGCACGCCTCCCCGACATATGGGGACCATATGTTACATACTTGATGTCAATATCATCTAACTCCAATCCACAATCACCCACATAGCGGAGTTAATTGGGCACTCAATGAACATCATTGGTGCGAACTAGGTATACTGCAACATCCTCTACGTAGTGCAAGCAAACTAGCACGAGTACGGAACAATGGGAGGGAGGCGAGAATGGACCAGATGGAGGAATCCGGAGGCACAATTTGTATCTCTTGTACCCACTGCATGTTAATCTGTTTGTTAAAGTTTTGCAAAATACCAAAATAAAGTTTTTAAAAAAATGGAGAATACTCAGGGATATTTTGAAATCATTGGGGGAAGGGGCATGCGTTTTGTCCTTATCCGGGTCAGGGACACCGTTGAAATCTCCCACAATGACGACCTGTCCCTCCAAAAATGGCAGGAGCGATGCTTCTGGGCTCCCAAGGAATAATTCTTAGCCCTCATTTGGGGCGTAGATTGAAATCAGTGAGTATAGTTGACCCATGAGCATACCCTTCACTACGATGAACCATCCTCCAGGGTCTTTAATCGTATCCAACTCTTCAAACTGGATACCTTTTGCCAATTATAATTGCTGTCCCCCCTCTTTTGGCTCCCCCCGAGGCCAGAAACTGTTCAGGAAAGTCTCTACTTCGAAGATGGGTGTAATGCTCCGGGAGAGGATGCAGCTCCTGAAGGAACATTACTGCAGCCTCCAGGTCCCTCAGTCACTTCAGAATAGATTTCCATTTTGCTGGAGAGTTTAGTCCTTTGACATTCAGTGAGATGAAATTCAGAGTCTAGTGAGGTATGCCTGGGTTCTCCCCATGCACAGGAGGAGGGAGGGGGGAGTGAAGTGAGAGGTGGCTGCCATCCCAAGTGTGAGAACGCCAAACTGATTCCAAACCATGGACTCCAAACTGTCAAATTGCCAAAAATTGTCAGCAAAACACCCCCAACCCAAAGGGTTTCAGGTGACATCCTCCTTGAGATGAGGCTCGGGCCGTGAGCAGCCTGTCTTAAGAGCTATGATGTGCAGTGTTCCCTTGATGCCAGCAGTTCAGGTTTTAGGATGACAGGAACGGGCTTGTAGGTCTTTGGAGCAGGTGGTTCCCTGTGTGTCAGGTGTGAGAGGGCATCTTGTTCAGGTTGCAGCTCCTCTGGAGCTTTGACCAAGCCAAATGCCTTGATTTTGGCTGAAGGCCTTCCACTCCCACGAGGGACTCCAGTGGGGAGCTGCCTCCCTTGTTTGGTAAGGAAGTATTCAGGATCCCCTCTGCATCTTCCAAGCATGAGATCACTCAGGAAACCCCGTTAAAGGAGAATTGCACGGCGGTAGCGAAAAGCCAACTGTATCTGATCTCTTGGTCCCATAGGAAGAGAGTCAGGGG
Source organism: Ambystoma mexicanum (assembly GCF_040938575.1). NCBI lineage: Eukaryota > Metazoa > Chordata > Amphibia > Caudata > Ambystomatidae > Ambystoma > Ambystoma mexicanum. Next base: position 937,211,170 of record NC_090932.1, on the reverse strand, counting down.
CCGGAGAGCTATTCGTTTCTTTTCGTTGCTGTTGCCAGGTCCTGAAAAATGTGTAGGGGGGAGCCCTGGAATGTTAGCTCATCACACGTGCGGCCCACTGCTAGAATCTCCTCCTTTGTTGTATAGAAGTGGACTCTGGTGATAACATCCAGAGGATATTCTGATTCCAGCCTCTTGCGAGTGCGCAATCTGTGGGTGAGCTCTAATAGGAGCTGAGATTTCTCAAGGTGTGGCAGGAGGGATTGGAACAGATCCCCTATATACTCCGGTAGATCTCGGTCTTGAACTGATGAGGGCACTCCTCCAATCCAGAGTTAATTTCTTTGGGCCCTCTTCTCCATGTCCTCCTGCTTATACCCCAGGATCTCATTCTTATCCGCCAGGGCCCGGATCTTCTGATGAACCTCTAGTAAGGTGACAGTCTGCTCTCTAGTCTGCTCCACCTCCCCCAGTCTCTGTTCTAGTTCCATGATTCTTTAATCTGTATGTTCCAGTTTAGTGGAGAGTTCCATCATACAGCTACGAAATTCTGTTTTGATGTCTAGCATAAATGACTGGATATCTTCCATGGTGGCTAACTGCCCCGAGGGGCTTGGTGAAGCTTGAAGTGAGGACTTTGCTATTTCCGATTTGTTTCCTCTTCTCCCCCAGGAGGAGCCTGATAGTAATATCCACGCCTTTCTGGGCTTTAGGATGTTTAGACATGGCTGTGGTCCGAGGGGTAGATTCAGAGCCTTGCTGTATTATGGGTGTTCCAATCTCCCTGCCGTTAGAGATTCTCTGGCAGGTTGCTCTTCCTCCCTTAGGGGGACAGGGAGGAGGGGATGATTCAAGGTGTCCCGCGGCAGCACCGGGTCCCCCGTGCAAGTAGTTGCCTCTCTCCACGCCATACGGGCCCGAAAAGAATTCTGCAAAGGATCAGAAGGCTCCTCATTCAATCCCTGTGAAGGATCTCCACTGCCCGGGGCACCCGGGACAGAACGTGAGTAAAGGCTGGTCAGTAGGCTCCAGCAAAGCACTCTCTCCTGTGTGATGCTTGGTGTGCCCCAGATGGGAGTTGGGCCTAGGTGCGTCTGCGCTTATGCCCATTGAGAGAGTTACCTTTTGGGCAAATCAGGTTCAGTGGCAGGGGGCCTGCGTAGTAATCCGTTGGTGAAGGTAGTAGGGAAAGAAAACTGTCCGGATTCAAATTTAGTGTCCAGCTTCTGGGGGCGCTACCTGCACCCTGCGCTTCCTACCTGGAATTGAGGCGCTGTGGTCTGCTCTAGTCTGCCTGTCGTGGATGAGGCACGCCAGGTTACCCCTCCAGTGCTCGGTCACCATTGCCGTAGCAGATTAGCAGATGCGCGGGTCTTCTGAGGCCCGCTGGAGCAGGCACCACAAGAAAGATCGGGACGGTCGGCCTGCGTTGCCAGGCTCCCAGGGGTGTTTCCAATCCAGAAAGCAAGTTGCATGTCCCTCCTGGGAAGGGGTGTGGGTCCCAGGGGCCGGTGTGTGGGTCAGCCCTTGTTCGGGGGCTGCTGGTGCTGGCTCGAGTCACGTTTACAGTGTCAACATTCCACTATTGCTGGGCTAGGCGGGCCGGAGGAGCGGTGAGGGAAGAGAGGGAAGAGCCGCCACCTCAGCGCTCAATGGGTGTTCGGGTGTCTCCGCGGTCCCCACGCCGTCCATCCCTCGCAGTGTGGCACATTGCCCGAGAGGGAGTGGGGGTTACTCTTCCCTCCGTGTTGCCGGTTCGCCGCCTAGGGAGTCCGCAGGGAGGAGAGCGAGTAGATCAGCTCCTGCTAGCTCTTCCGTGGGAAGTTCGTTTGTCTGCTTCATTACCCACAGAGCGGCGCCATTTCGAAGGGACGCCGCAGGTGCTATGCTGCCTCGGAGTCCCGCATTTCTTTTGGGCTTTGTGCTGTTTCAAACCCTCAATAGTTGACAGAGGGCCTCATTACACGGTAGGCGGTGAGCCATGGCGCTATTAGCGCCATGGCTCATGCCGGTAAATTACCGGCACCGCCTTGGTGGAAAGGGGATTTACCGCCCCATTCCAAGGTTGGAGGGGCGGTAAATCCCCCTTCCACCATTGCCTTTCCCCATTCCCATTTCTGCCCCATAGGGCTCTATGGGAATGGGGAAGGCGCTAATTACGGCACCGCAATTTTGCGGTGCCGTAATTAGCTCCGAGGTCCCTTTGCGGGTTGGATTTTAACGCCTGCAAAAAGCAGGCGTTAAATCCCCCAACCCGCAAAGGGACCTCGTAGTAAGGCGGTAAGGATTTACCGGTACCGGTATTTTACCGGTACCGGTAAATCCTTACCGCCATCCGTGTAATGAGGCCCAGAGCCTGCCCGATATCTTCAGCCAGTGATTGCAGGAATTTCGCACACCGGCATCAGACAGGAAATGCTCATTATTTGTCATTTTGACGGGCTTCTGACGGAGGCCATCAACAGAGCTGCCACATCAGTGGCGCTGCTGGCCACGCCCCAGGGTGACAGGTTTTTTTCAATTTAACAGTATTCGTTTGAATACGTAATTCACTCACCTTCTGTTACCAAAATCATTTACCTTTATGCACAGTCTATTCTTGACTAGGCCACACTTAGCATAGGCTTGATAAGCCTAGACTTTCTGTAGTATGGTGAGGCATACAACACATAGCCATACCAAGGGAAAAAGGCCAAAAAACATTCCAGGATTGCCGGACAAGCTCTCGAACCCCTCATGCAAACCAACGTTACATTGTGTACTAATTTACAATTCTCCAAATCTGCCATGGAAACACAGCCCGATTATCACAACACCCTAAAACTCAGCAGCCTCCAACTCTCTTTCATAAAAATATAGGGCCTCATTATAACATTGCCGCTCCGGTAACAATGGTGCCGGTAGGCTTACCAGCACTGTTGTTACCAACCAGCAAAGTACAAGTTTGGGTCGGGATGCCCTCCCGCCCGCCAGGTCTTACCTGGCGGGTGGAATGGCACCCGCCTGCAGACTTCGACGGATGCACCAGCACTGTTGCACACAGTGCCGGTGCATCTGTACTCCCCATTCCCATTGAGTCCTATGGGACCCGAATGGGAATGGGGAGTTACTTTTTCCGGCACCTGGCAAAAAAAGCATAACTCTGGCGGCAGCCTGCTGTTTTTATCGTCACGGCTGCCACCAGAGTTATAATGAGGCCCATAGTCTACATAACAGGACTGACAGACCCGTGCTATCAAAAATATTCTTTCACTGCTGCATCCCTCTTTCCCTTTGTTTGTAGCATCTATTTCCCGTGTTGCCATCCTCTTTTCTTCGCTTTGCTCATTTTCATTCATCCAGCAGACTAAAGTCTGGATACCCAAGGAGAGGGAGGCACGGTAAGACACTCCGCAGACAGACATAGGTGCTTTGTTACCATATTGGAGGACATTTGGCGCAGTATAACATTCTATTAACATAACATATGTATCTGAGAAAAACATGTTTAAAGAGAAGTTAAGGTTTCTATTGATACAAAGTAAAATCTGAAAACGTTGGACATGCCAAGGTTAAGGCTACTATTAACACTCTATTTAAATTAAGTAGTCCAAAATTATAATCTCTCATACTCCAAATGAAACCCTTGCTCACGTTACACCAAAACTTTGCAACACTCTAGTATCTATATGTTTATCTTTCTTTGGGTCTCTCTATCTATCTACAAATCTATCTATCTATCTTTGGGTCTACCTATCAGTCTGTCGGTCCTACTTGCGTCTCTCTCCGTTTCCATCTATTGATCTAGCTGTCTTTGTGTCGATCTATCTATCTTTGGGTCTCTCTCTCTCTCTCTCTCTCTTTAGCTTATCTATCACCAAAAGACCTTCGCTACAAAACCAGTCTACGTGCATGTGTTTGCACTGAGAAAGAGTGTTCTATTTTTCGATTAGTTTTTCTATGTATTTTCATATGTTTTGATTTCATGTTAAAATTGCTCATGATCTAGGGCAGTTTTCATGTTGTACAACGAAAAGTTAGGGGCATTTCTGTTTATCTATTTATCTGTGAATCTCTGTATCTATCTTTGGTTCTATCTATGCACTTATCTGTTATCTGTCTTCATTTGTGTATATATCCATCTTCCATTATCTCTAACTAGTTACCTTAGGGTTTATCTATCTACTTAGCTATCTCTGTGTTTGAAGATAATCTATCTATCTATCTATCTATCTATCTATCTATCTATCTATCTATCTATCTGTCTTCCATTATCTCTGTCTAGTTATCTTTCGGTTTATCGTAGCTATCGCTCTATCTTGGGACTCTATAAATATATCTGTCCTTATGTAAGTCTCTCTTTCCGCACTCTCTATGGATTGATCAATCTATCTATCTATCTATCTATCTATCTATCTATCTATCTATCTATCTATCTATCTATCTATCTATCTGTCTGTCTGTCTATCTATCGGTATTTCATATTACACATTACCAATCGACATACACTATGGAATTTTGCATTTTCATCTAAACGACACTACGTGGATTTGTTAGTACTGAGACAAAATGTTCTATTACTAGATGAGTTTTACAGACCTATTTTCGTATGTGCATGCTTCACATCACAAATACGCATACACCAGGACACTTCATAAGTACAATGCAAAGGGACGTGAATGTCCTCGTGCTTAGACGGAATGTTCGCTTTTTAAATGAGTTTTCAGAATTATTAGTTTCAATTTCACATTATGAATACACATACACTAGGACAGTTCAAATACTATACAGTTCGGAGGTACATGCATGTGTGGGGCCTGAGAATTTCCTATTTTTAAATGTGTTTTCATACATATTCCATATTTACAGACCACCCTCAGTAATGTCAGATTTCAATGAAGAAATCATGCATATTCTTAACACCCTAGAGGGCCCAAACCGTGTGACATAAATAGCTGGAAATGCCATAAATCAGATAAAGAAGCAACTGACCCAGAGAAAACCTTCAATAACATAAACTTCCAGGTGGTGAATAACGATCCTGCCACTGACAAAAGTCATGTTCAAGACTGTGGGACAACCAGAAAGCTCAAGATTGATGTGGGCCAAACCAGGCCATGTATCTGGTTTGACCACTGCCTCGTTGAATGTTATATTCAACCTCCACAGGGTCATGTTAAACACAGCCCTCCCCCCTAAAGTAGTTACAAGCTGTAACTTTAAAAGGATAGACGCCAATGGAAAGCTGATAATCCTAGGCAACCTAAATATATGGTGTAACAATCTTGAAGAAGCAGAATGTAAAGATCTTTTTTTGAAATTATTGTCATGAATCACAGAGTGCGCCCCTTTTGGGCTTCTTGGTCCCTGTCACAGCAGGCTTGCACTCATTAATACTCCCAACATGGCCGTCCAGCAAAATCCCTTCTCGCTCCATGCGCTGGACGTAGCCTTTTCTACTAACAGACCACGCCTTCCGCGGCTCCGCGCGTCTCAATGCTATTGTGAAGTAGCGACCAGACGTGTGCTCCGTAGCTCGCAGTTCTTCTCCTTTTTCCAATCCCGCTATCCCTTCCTAGTCCTCCCCCTTCTACTTACCTCCTGGATTCCTGGCTAGCATGCTTCCACTGCCTCGTGGATTCCTGGATTCGGCGTCTCGGAAACTGAACACATTCTGAATTTGGAAGAGAATCGGGCAGCCTTCTTCAAGACCCGGTCCATCCGCAAGAAGGCATCGACCAAGGACTCCAGTAAAGAACGGACTCAGGTGAGAAGGGGGGAACTCCTTGACAGTTTGAGACGCCACCCGACTGAACTTGATATTGATATGGAGGCTGCCGTGCAGGACCTGATGCGTAGTATGCAGGAATGATCAACCGAGGTACAGAATTTAAAGGCGGAGAACGCCGCTCTCAAACAGTTGGCCCTATCCCGGGATTCAGCTACAAAAGAAAGTGGGCCTCATTACAACCCTGGTGTTAAGGGGTTAACGGCGCCGTAAAAGGCTGCAGCACCGTTAAACCCTTAACGCCAGATTCCCACTTTAACGCCTGCTTTTTGCAGGCGTTAAAGTCCAAGGCGCTAAGCGACCTTGGTGCTAATTACGGCACCGTAATTTACGGTGCCGTAATTAGCGCCTTCCCCATTCCCATTGAGCCCTATGGGCCAAAAATGGGAATGGGGAAGGGGACATTGGGATTTACCGCCCCGCCAACCTTGGAATGGGGCGGTAAATCCGCCATCCACCATGGTGGAATCCGGCATGGACCATGGTGCTAATAGCACCATGGTCCAACGCCAGGGTTGTAATGAGGCCCAGTGTCTTACTGGGCGGCATCGTGGACAAATACGACGGCTCAGCAAAGACCCTTCGTGCATTCCTGGATTCGTGCTTGGTCCACTTTACCTTCAAGCCCTATTACTTTTCGACCCCCAGGGCCAAGGTGGGTTTTATAATCTTACACCTTTCCGGGAATGCCTTAAATTGGGCTACTCCCCTCGTTAACTCTAGTGATGCCCTCTTGGACGACTATGATGGGTTTATACAGGCCCTTAAAAACATGTTTGACCGCCCTGAGCAGGTTTACAGCACCCAGGAACGCCTGTTAGACTTTCAGCAAGGTTCCCAGGATATGCTCACGTATGTGCAACTGTATAGGAAAAAAGAAAAAATATGGCTCAAGTCTAGAGACGCAGCCGATCGCGAGGTGCCTAGATCAGCCTTGGAGGCATATTAAAAAGAGATTATATTTGCAAAATCCTCCTCTTTGCAAAACAAATTGATCGGACTGAAAACAGACCCAAAACACTGTTCCACGCCATAAAAAAACTTTACTAATCCTGACTACATTAATGCAAGCCTGCCAGTTTAATCTAAAACGGCTAATGAGTTTGATCTTTTTTTTTCAGGAAATGATTAAAACTCATTAGAGACAACGTTGATGCCCGATTTACTGATTCTGGCTTTAGACCAGTAAAAAATGGTCAACTGAATTCGGAAATGTCATGCCCTAAATGTACATTCTCCCCTGTTGGAACCGAGGAAATTGTTGATCTACTGGTGAAGCTTAAGCCCACCAATCTGGGATAGGATCCGAACCCAGCTCACCCGGCCAAGCAGCATGCTACTGCACTTGGTGTGGCTATATAAACAGTGGTAAATGCTTCCTTGTCACAAGGCTGTGTTCCCCTGGACCTAGAAAAATCATATATCACACTGCTGCTAAAAGAAACGACATTGGACCATAAAGCCCTATGTAACTATCGCCCAATAGCCGGTCTCCTGTGGCCTGCCAAAATCCTAGAAAAGATTGTGACTAGCCAAATACAGAGCTATGTGGAAGAACATAGGATTCTTGACCCCTCTCAGTCAGGATTTAGACCGGGCCATGTTAATAAGACTGCCCTTGTGACAGTCTGTGACGACCTGTTGGGGGCCGCTGACGAAGGGGACAAAAGTATGCTGGCCATGCTGGACCTGTCGGAGGCCTTTGAGACAGTCGACATCGAGATTTTCATTACTAGGGTGTCTTCAGTGGCGCAGATCTCAGACGAGACTTTGAAATGGTTTTTGTCCTTCTTGACTAACCGTAGCCAGCAAGTGAAAATGGTTCAATGCTCTACCTGGGGAATGTGGGGTTCCCTAAGGATCTTGATTGTCACCACTGTTGTTTAACATTTATATCCGTTTATAGTTGACATTTTTTTCTCAATTTGCTCTGTCTTATCACTCATAAGCTGACAACACCCAAATCTATGTATGACTTAAGCAACCGTGGGAGGCAATAGATCGAGTTCTGTCCTGTAACAACCAAATTAAAAACAGGATGTTGGAAAACAAACTTCAGTTAAATCCAGTAAAGATAGAGGTCATTGTGCTTGGCCCTAAGAGAATGGTAATAAACACTGTCCAATGCATTCTGTGTCCTTTGCTGTTTGATGTCCCTACTGAATTCTCAGATCCAGTAAAGAACCTGGGTTGTATTTGGCAGTTGAGTATGGATTGCAATCCCCAGGTTAGCCAGACTGTTAAATCTGTATACTACCAATTGAGACTTATAAACACCTGTTTTGTCCCTCATCACAGAAAAGGACCGCTCAATGGTAATAGGTATACTCGCTAATTCAAAACTAGACTACTGCAATGCCCTTCTTATGGGTGCCCATATATTTCAAATTAACAGACTACATGTGCTCAGAACCCTGTCATTAGGCTGATCTTCTCGCTGCCTAGAAAGGCAACCGTTTTTCAATATCAGGAGTACCTTTTGTTGGCTCCCTGTACAGCAGAGAATTCTGATCAATGTCTTATGCCTGGTCTTTAAATGCATCCATGGTCCTGCACCAGTTTACCTGACCACAAAAATACAAACATCCTGCCCGCAACGACAACTTCGATCCATGGACCAGCACCTTTTACCAGTTCAATTTGGGAGAACAACCACTTGGTGAGACAGGCGGTTCTCCTCCTTTGGACCTTGGTTCTTTTTTCTGCTTGAACTTCGATGGATTGATTCACTGACTATCTTGAGAAAGCAGTAAAAAAAGTATCTCTTTATGTAAAAGTGTCCAAATAACTATGTAAGCCCATGAGATAGCTTGTGCAGTTCATTGAACTGTTACTTTACATCAGCGCCTAGATGCAGTCTCCGCTTGGTCCCTAGGGGGTATGCACGTTATAAATACATAAATCAAATCAAATCAATCAAGGAAATAGCTTCATGCATAATACCATTATGGCTGAGACATCAAACGCTGATCCAGTGGAACATCTAGTCTCCTCTTTTGAAGACAACCTCACATAGATATTGGAGAAAATAGCCGCTTTCCGAACTAGATCAGTAAGAGACAATCCCAACCATCAAAAATGGTTCACCCCATATCTCACTTTACTAAAAAGGGAAAAGTGTAAATTGGAATAACGCTTATTAAAACTCAAGTCGGATGAAAATAAAAAGCCTTGGAAAGAGGCGGATAAAACATATAAAGATAAAATTATAGAAACCAAAAAGAACTACTACAACCAAGAAAGAGACCATGCTGCTAACAGCCCTAGAAAGCTTTTTGAGACTCTTAGGGCCTCATTACGAGGTTGGAGGTAAGGGAAAAACGATGCTGGTAAAGGATTACCGGCATCGCTTACCGCTCCGGGATATTGCGACCCGCCAACCCGCTATTAGCGGCACCATTATTATTATCTAATAGCGGCATGGGCGCGGGCACGCGACCATTCATGCCGGCAATACTGGCATGGCGTAAACAGGAGGACATCACAAGTCAGGCGCACATGCAAATACCGGCATGAAGAAGGCGCTAAAAGTGGATACTGGCATGGCGGGAATACCGGCATCGCGAACCACCCGTAATCGGCCATGTGCTGTGTTCTCAACTGCCACAGGTACACACAATCAGCACAGGTGGAGGCAATGTAGACTGGGCCAGCACAAAAGGAGCATACCACACCCCTTCCCACACCCATTCCCACACCAAAATGATTCCAATACTAGTAGCAATACTGGGGCTGGAGGACATGCTTGCATTGCAACTCCAGCAACAACAACAACAGGCAGCACAGAGGAGACGCAGGAGGAGAAGGAGGGTGAGACAGGCACAGCATGTCCCACCAGTGCAGGCAGTTGTACCACACAGGCAGCCCCCAATCCCTTGAATCAGAGCCAGTCCATTCAACCTAACCCCTGAGCAGATCCACACCCTGTACCACCTGGACCGGGACACCATCACCACCATTGTGGACATGATACATAACGACATTGCCAGCCTCATAGACATCCGTACCGCCATCCTCCCTCTACTGAAGGTGGTGTCTGTGCTCCACTTCCTGGCCACAGGCACCTACCAGCACACAGTAGGGCAGATGCATGGCATATCACAACCATTATTCTCATGCACACTGAACCAAGTGCTCGATGCCCTCCTGAAGCACAAAAGCGACCACATATCCCTACCACGGACTGCCCAGGAGATCTCCAACACCAAAGTTGGCTTTCATTCACTAGCAGGCATCCCAAGTTGCATCAGTGCCATCGACTGCACCCATGTGGAATTGGTGGTCCCACATGCCATGGAGGTAGTGTACTGCAACCGTAAGCTATACCGTTCCATCAACGTGCAAATGGTATGTGACTCAAACAAGATCATCACACATTCTTGTGCCCGATTTCCCGGATCAACCCATGATTCAATGGTCCTGCGGAACTCTACGATACCACGCTACATGGAGCGACATGCCGGTCAACGTTCCTGGCCACTAGGTGAGTTGCATGGCAAGCACATGGAAGTGTGATGGGGAGAGATACATACTTCACCTGGGTGAGATTGGGGGGGGATACATACTTCACCTGGGTGAGATTGGGGGGAGAGATACATACTTCACCTGGGTGAGATTGGGGGGTACATACTTCACCCGGCTGAGATTGGGGGGGAGAGATACATACGTCACCTGGGTGATATTGGGGGGGACAGATACATACTTCACCTGGGTGGTATCAATTGAGAGACTCTAAAAAGCCCATACTGTAACACACTGTGCCCCAAAGCAGCCCAGACTGAACCTGACACCTGATAGCAATATGCAAGACGTAAGCTGCACAACAATGACAACAAGCCAGTACTGCAACCATACTATATCCATCCACATGTACACTGCACATCATCAGACCGTACCCTCTGCAACACAAAGCAGTGACATGCTGTCAGTATGCCCAAATGCAAATGACCGCAGAACAGCATCACAACGGACAAGCGTCCATGCGTGCGTACAAAGGAATCACATGTAGGCAATATACAGAATGTCACTGGCACACCACCACAGAAGTGCAGCATGCCAGCATGGGGACATCAAGCGTGGAATGGCAGAGTCTGGTTCCAATGGTGACAGGATCAAAGCATACGATTAACTACACATCACCTAGATCATGGCAACAACTGCCCTAGGCAAGCACAGTGCATGAACACTCGCAAGGAATAGGATACCCCTGCATCAAGCAGACGATGCTGCGCACACCTGTGGATCATTTGACTTCACACATTGCAGTTACTTTCATTACCTCTATTCATGCAGGGATATGTGGATGTGATAAAGAATTCAATGCAGGCTTGTGTGTGATAGGTACAGGTTCTATTTGATGACATCACTTACACATAACCATTGTTGCACCCATGCAGGTGATGCTGGCTATCCCTTGAAGAGGTGGCTCCTTACCCCTGTCCGGAACCCGCAGAACACGCACAAAGAGGACTACAATCGTGCACATACTCGTACCCGTGTGGCGATTGAGCAGACCTTTGGCCTTTTGAAGGCACGGTTTTGCTGCCTCAGCAGGTCGGGTGGGGCACTCCTGTACGGTCATGAGAAGGTGTCCAAGATCATCATGGCATGTGTCATGCTGCACAATATGTGCATCAGACGTAACGTACCTCTGCCCCCTGACATTGAACTGCAACCGGCGGGTGAGGCTGAGGAGGAGGAAGAAGATGGGGCTGCACGTCAGGCAGGTGGCGATGCACAGGAGGGACGTGCTGTGCGCCAGCATCTGATAGACCAATATTTCTAATACACATAGATGAAGAGGGTGCAATGGATGTGGGACTCAGAGCACCGGGTGTTGGGGGACATGGTCACTGTGCATTGTTCACCAATAAAGCACACACACACACAATAACAAATGTCCAGTCATGTGAATGTTCTTGACACAACGGGTGTATTAACCATTAAGCAAATAGGAAGTGCAGGTACCCTCCACCACAAACACCCTCTCCCCCCTCCCCCCAACAACTCCCCCAAACACGCTCTCCCCTCTCCCCCCTCCCCCCACAACTCCCCCAAACACCCTCTCCCCTCTCCCCCCACCCCCCACAACTCCCCCAAACACCCTCTCCCCTCTTCCCCCTCCCCCCACAACTCCCCCATGGAGTGCACTTCTGTGAAGCATTAGTCTGCAAGAGTCACCAATGACAGGCTGCCCCTACTTCCCATGTTCTCGACCAGCATTGGGCGGTTGCAAGTCTGGCCGCCGCATTATCGTGCAGACCTGCGCAGGGGGCTGGTCTGCCTGGAGCTGGCAGAGGAGGAGGTGCTTGGTGGCTCCTGTCCCTGTGCGGGACGCTGGCTCTCCATTGCATCCACGATGCGGCTGAGGACCTGCCTCACAGCTGCCAACTCATCGCAAATGCGTGTTGTACTGGCTTCTATAGAGGGTTTTATGTCCTTAGCGTATTCCCGACACTCCTCCCTCGCCAGGGCACCCTCGCTCACGTGCTGGCCAACCAGCGCAGTGAGCTCCTCCTGGCGCTGTTGGATAAGGCTGATTCCTTGGTCTCTGTCCCTGCCTTTGTTTGATTTTGGCGCAGCTTGCAGCATGTGTCCGACCTCAGGTGAGCTCTCCCTGGAGCTCCATCTGCCTGCCAATGACTCACCGCCAGACCGCTCATGGCTGCTGGCATTGGATGTGGGGCGTGGGCTGTGGTGGGTTGACAGCTGCGGGCTGGGTGTGCCCTGTCCTATGCGTGTTTGGCATGGTCCCTCTACATCCGACAGGGGTGCCGTGGCAGCTGCTTCTCCAACAGAACTGTTGGCAGCGGACAGCGTGCCTTCTGCCACTGGCTCCTGTGTGGTGGGAGTGGCTGGTGTGGGTGCTATCACATTGTCGGTCCCCCTTTCACACCTTGGTGACGTGTCAACCTGAGTGGCTATGGCCCTCTGCGACAGTCCAGGTTTGCCAGTGCCCCTTGATTTGCTGGGCCTGTTGCCTCCTTCCATGCCCCTGGACTTCTTCATCGGTGTTGGGGCCTGCGCTGTGCAGTACTGGTCCTCACTGTCAGATTGTGAGCCTGTGGAGGACCAAGAGAGGGACAGCATCGGTGATGGTGCAATGTGCAAAAAGCATATGTTGTTATTGCCGCAGTTATGTGCATTTTGACTTTCAGTTGTGACATACAGGTTGCTTGCCATATGGGTGGGTCATACAGGCATACGTCTGGGTGACATATGTATGAGGTGATGCATGCATGGTGATGTGCATAGCCTATGGGCAGGGTTGTATACATGTGTGTGTGATGCCTCATGCATTGGCTGATTTCTGTGTCACATTTGGGGGGCAACGTCACGCTTTGCATTGCAGTGTTTTGTGTGGACACTCACCTCCATCTGCCGATGACGGCACACCACGCTCCATTTCCCCCACTCCCTCGATTGTCTCGATGCCAATTGTGCTGGCACATGTCTCCTCCCGGTGTGTCAGCTTGATCGGGGAGCCTCCTCCGCAACCTGTTCCCATGCCCTGGATCCTATTGGCTGCAAGTATGCTCCAGACACGGAGGCGCAGGTCATCCCAGCGCTTGCGCACCTCCTTTACAGTGCGGGGGGGTGGAACCCACTGCACTGACTTTGCGTGCCACCTTCCCCCAGATCTCCTTCTTTCTAATCTGGGCGGCACACCGCATGTCTTGCGCAAACACAACCTCTGCATTAGCTGCTAATGTGTCAGCGAGCATAGTTAGCTCCTCCACTGAGAAGCGGACCTTGTGCAGGCATGCTGCACCATGCTTCAGGGCCTTGGGCATTCTGATGTGGTGTTAGGTACAGTTGGGGCTGCTTTTGTGGTGATGCAGGTCCTGGGGGCTGAGGATGGCAATGGATTGTGTTTTTAAAGATGGCCGCCGTGCTCTTTCCCATTCCTGTGCGATGACGCTACTTCAGGTTCCGCTTATTTACAGTCACCACTATTAGCGGTGCCCGCTAATGTCGGATCCATGGATGGCGGTAGTGCTATCAGCGGTTTCCTTGATGCCGCTAAGGGCTATTTTGTGGTCTTTATCGGCATGGCGGTAATGTCCTTACCGGCATGGTACAAAGCTCGGGCCCGCGAACTCGTAATGGCACGCAATTAGCGGCCTGTTTCCAACAAGGACACAGTATTTGCTCCATGCCGGTAAGGACCGTTACTTACCTCCAACCTCGTAATGAGGCCCCTAGACTCCTTGAAAAACCTAAAACACTCCAAACTTCCTTCCTGCCCACCAATCAAGACTCCATAGCAGTTCAGACCGCATTTGAAGCAAAGATTACCAATGCAAGAGAGAAATACAAAAAATCACTGTCGATGGCAAGCAATCCCAATAATCTCCATCTTTAAGAGCACAAGTCGCAAAACCAAAACCTCTTCTCTTTTTCTGCAGTAACAATATCTGAAATGGGGAAAATGCTACCATCCATGCGCCCTACGGTGTGCCTGGAAAACATCCTTCCTCCCAAATTAATTTGAGAACGTACAGAACTATTCGCCCCATTTCTCACAAGATTTGTGATTGCATCCTTTATAGAAGGAAGGATCCCTAAATCCATTAAGATAGTCTTGGTCACTCTTCTTGCTAAAAAAACTAATCTAGACCTAAAGGACACTAATAATCTCAGACCTATTACTAATTGCACCTTTCTTCTCAAACTTCTTGACAAATGTGCATGCTTGCAATTCCAGTCATATGTAGAAGCTAACAGTATACTTCACCGCAAACAATCATTTTTTCAGCCCGGTCACAGTACGGAGACTGCATTAGTAGATTTACAATCTCTCATGTTGAAAACCATCGAGGAAGGTCAGGTGGGGATGTTGGTTTTACTGGATCTGTCGGTGGCCTTCGATCTGGTGGACCACAACCTTCTTCTCCATCACCTACGTCACTTAGGTCACTGCTCAGAAGGAGCGGTTAAATGGCTTCACTCTTTTTTATCAGAATGCAAATCCAGGATCCAGTGGGGCCAGCTTGTCCCGGACTGATGTGGAGTCCCTCAAGGGGCAAGTCTTTCGCCCATATTGTTCAATCTATACATTGGACCTCTGTGCTCTCTTCTGGAGGACCTGGGTGTATTCTTTACTTACTATGCAGATGACACCCAGCTAGTCATACAAACTACTGGTGATTACACTGCAGATTCTGCAGTCCTCTCTAACATCTATAACCAAATTCAATCCTGGATGTCAGCAAACTGGCTCTGCCTCAATGGCAATAAAACAGAGCTACTTATTTTCGTCCCAAAACAAGCTAGAGAGAAACTGAGCTCTGACATCTCGAGTTTCCAAATTGGAACTAACATCATCCCGGTCCAAAAAAGGTAAAACCGCTTGCCATTCAGCTAGAGGCCTCACTAAACTCAAACGTATATGTCAACCAGCTGAGCAAAAATTGCAACTACTATCTTCGCCTTATTAAGGACATTCGTCCTTAAATCAATGAAAACAACTGTGTGAGCTCCCATCCTCTCGAGAATCGACTACTGCAATTCATTACTGATCGGAGCTTCAACACTCAATATAAAAAAACTTCAAGTTCTGCAAAACAACCCAGTGCGTATTGTCAGGAAAATAACAAAATGGGGAAATATCTCTGAGCATGGAGGGGAATTTACACTGGCTGCCGATCAAGGAAGGCATCAACTTTAAAGCAGGAACAGTGGCTCAAAAATGCATCTTTGGCTCTGCCCCGGCCTACCTCAAATCTCTAATAACCCAATATCATCCAGCCAGGACATTGAGATCATCTAATAAAATGCAGATTGCCTGCTTGAATTACAAGCGTGCAAGCGGCTTGGGAAGACCTTTTTCAGTAAAAGCAGGTAACTTCTGGAACTCGTTGCACCATTTCATTGAGAGCAGAACCCGAGCTAAGAGCTTTTAGGAAATCTTTAAACATGCTACTTTTCAAGTAATTACCTCTGCCCTGGCATAGAAGTATGCATGTCCTGTTTTCATCACGTTTGTACTATGTGTGTAAATGTTTGCGCCCTGATACACACGGGCTTTCGGTGCATTATAAATAAATAAATGTGTTCGTATTTCACATTACACATTACCAACAGACATATTATGAGTACCTATCAGAAGAAAATGAAAATATGTGTAGATCTCTCTATCTATCTCTATCTATCTATCTATTTGTATTTGTCTCTCTGTAATGGTCTTTGGATCTCTTCAGCTCCCTATGAATCTGTATGTCTCGGGGCTTATATATTTATCTTTGGATCTACCTGTCTTTTTATCTAGCTATCTCTCTGTCCTGGTCAGTATCTATCTATCTATCTATCTATCTATCTATCTATCTATCTATCTATCTATCTATCTATCTATCTATCTGTTCATATTTACCATTGCATTACCAGTCGACCTACAATAGCAGAGTTTATAGACGTATTTTTGTATGTTCATATTTACATTATGAATACACATACACTAGGACAGTTATGATGTACAATACAAAGGTGCATGCATTTGTGCTGAGAGAGAATGCCTTATTTTTGAGATGAGCTTTCAAATGTATTTTCATATCTTTGTATTTCACATTGCAAATTGCGAAACCATATGCACTACCAGAGTTCTGCGCTTGCCAGGAATAAAGATACATTCCCCTTTCTATACAAGTTAATAATCTCAAGTTTGGCTGATTGTATTTTCAATTCTTTTTTAAGCACGCACATCTTTTTTGTTGTAACTTCTTTTTATTTATTTTCAAACGTAATACAATGCATACAAAACAACCTCACACACAGGGTGGTTGGTCAAAATGATACAAACCAAAATACATTTGTGTAATACAGACTTGTTCCCCCCTTCATAACCACTCCATCAGCCCCAAATGGCCAAACCTTGCAGCCGAGGGCCCCTCCAGCCGTCCTGCCATATCATTTCCCCAACCATGCACCACCACCCGTCGACCTGGAACACCACTGTTCACAAGGAAAACCCCTCCATTATATTCCAAGTCCCACCAACCATCATGACCAGCCCTATATCCCCCTACCTTCCTCAGGCCATTGCAACCTATTCTTTGAGGGCCTTCTAAGTGTCCTCCATCCTTCTCCCATACAACATGCAATCTAGGCAGCTCGTTCCAGATTTCATGCCAGATGCCATATCGTTCAGCCCCTTCCCGCGTCCAGTTCAGCCCTGACCCATCTCCGTACATCTCTCCACCAGTCAATATACAATGGACCACTCAGAGCTTTCCAGTACATTACATTTGTCAGTTTGGATAAGATCAGCCCCAACCACAAAGCCTTGTCAAGCATTTTGTTACGCCTGCCTTTCTTACTTGTGAGTAGCCCCAGGAGACATTGTTTTACTGTCAACCAGACCCTAACCCTTGTCAGTTCCAAGAGCGCCCTCAGGACTCAGTCCCAAAACAGTTTCACGCCCTCAGGACTCAGACCCAACACAGCTTCACCACGTCACACTACTGCCGAATGAGCAGGCACTTCCTTCGGACACAAACACACGGGATCACCCAGAGCGATATATGAGCAGCTTACATTGGATCCACTGGAACCTCACATTCCTGGATACTTGTTTCACGCTCACAAACACCCTTCTCCACTCTGCTTGGTTAGCGGTTCCCCAATGGCTCCCTCCCACTTCAGGCTCCTCCTCGCCACAGTATTGTCTTTTCCCTTCTGTAAACAGCATACGTCTCTGCAATCGTCCCACCACTGGCTATCAGTTGCATTAACCCCCCCCCCCGCCCCCCACAGTGTTCTGATGCCAGCTGCCAGTCTAGCGAAATCAACAAAATGAAGACCAACACTGGGATGCGTCATCCGAAATTCCTGAAACGTGACAGCTCTGTCCCCACTAAAGAAATCCCCAAGTAATCATCCATGCAACAGACCCATGCTGTGCTACCACTCCACTTGAAAACACGGCCCAGCCTGCTACTGGTCAATTGCATTGCCGTCCCTTAATGTTCATGGCATGCCACCAGATGTGTATAATCAGGGCAATTGGTGAAGGGAGTGTCTCAAGTTCTCGCACCTGGGTATCCAGCAGCTCGGACAGGGGTCGCGGAGCACATTCTACCCCAATTCAATCAGTGAGTGTGTCCTCGTGCAGGCGATCAAACCAATCCACCATATGTTGGAGCACTGTATCCCAGTAATAAGACTTAAAATCAGGAACTCCAATACCCACCTACCCAGATGGCAGCTGTAGGGTTGCCGAAGCAATCCTCAGGCTTCCTCCATGGCACAACGGCTTTGCCAGTGTCATGTGCAACGTCTGGAAGCATTTTGCCGGGCATGAGCATTATTCGGAACACATACAGTAATCGCGGTAAGGCTACCGTTTTCACCAATGCCATAGGCCATAGTAGAACACCTTTTTACAGTCTGGATTAATGTCAATTGGCTGTTTTACAATGTACACGTAGCCCATTATTTATGCGAATTTGCACCATATTAAGCTGTTTACATTTTGCACTTTAATGGGCCTATGGAACTGAATAGTTGTTTTTTTTATCTTCATGCTTTTATTCTGGTGTTTCTCTTCTGACCAGATGAATTCAGGGCCCTCATTGTATCCTATCAACATATTGTGCATTATATGTTAAGTGTATATGTTATCTTGTTGAGAATTAATGTGAGTCTACAGGCACTAGTCATGTTTTTTTGTCTTTATATGATATTCTTTGAATATTTTAACATATCTGCTAACTAATACATTGTTTGTTTCTCACAAATGACTGCGCCACACTTTGTTGTAAACACAGAAACTCGTTCTGTTTAATTATAGTATGCCAATCTTGTGATAGTTGAAGCTGATGGGCAGGGACACGGCCATGAGTTTTGACTTTGGAGGGATTAAACCCGAGGACTTACATCTAAATGGAAAGACAATAAAAATAACCATGTGTGAAATGTATACTTTGACACAACTAATTCCCAGATTTGAGAAAGTCACGAAACACGTGTTATCCAAATGTTGTTTGCAAAGGTAGCGGGCGCCCCTCTCTCGACAGAACAAGGCCTGATAACCTGTTCAGTGGTTATTAACCACTTGAGAGTTCGCAGCCACTGCTTTTACTCACTGTGCCTTTCACAGATGGGAAATATCCATTTGCATATCAGTCTTTGTCCTGCCCAGGGGCAGTCCAGCACCGAAATGCAATGGCAATTCCAACCTGAACGAGAGTACCACCAGCAACCCCATACACGTGTTTCACCCTTGTTGGGGATCATCAGTGAGGTGAAGCTGATGCCTCTCTAAGCACAGTGAGAGGGAGACCACGTCTGGTTGCCCCCAGGAGACCTAGGGTTACCAATCCCAGGTTCCTTGAAATTTAGTTTGCAAAGGTAGCGGGCGCCCCTCTCTTGACAGAACAAGGCCTGATAACCTGTTCAGTGGTTATTAACCACTTGAGAGTTCGCAGCCGCTGCTTTTACTCACTGTGCCTTTCACAGATGGGAAATATCCATTTGCATATCAGTCTTTGTCCTGCCCAGGGGCAGTCCAGCACCGAAATGCAATGGCAATTCCAACCTGAACGAGAGTACCACCAGCAACCCCATACACGTGTTTCACCCTTGTTGGGGATCATCAGTGAGGTGAAGCTGATGCCTCTCTAAGCACAGTGAGAGGGAGACCACGTCTGGTTGCCCCCAGGAGACCTAGGGTTACCAATCCCAGGTTCCTTGAAATTTAGTTTGCAAAGGTAGCGGGCGCCCATCTCTCGACAGAACAAGGCCTGATAACCTGTTCAGTGGTTATTAACCACTTGAGAGTTCGCAGCCACTGCTTTTACTCACTGTGCCTTTCACAGATGGGAAATATCCATTTGCATATCAGTCTTTGTCCTGCCCAGGGGCAGTCCAGCACCGAAATGCAATGGCAATTCCAACCTGAACGAGAGTACAACCAGCAACCCCATACACGTGTTTCACCCTTGTTGGGGATCATCAGTGAGGTGAAGCTGATGCCTCTCTAAGCACAGTGAGAGGGAGACCACGTCTGGTTGCCCCCAGGAGACCTAGGGTTACCAATCCCAGGTTCCTTGAAATTTAGTTTGCAAAGGTAGCGGGCGCCCCTCTCTCGACAGAACAAGGCCTGATAACCTGTTCAGTGGTTATTAACCACTTGAGAGTTCGCAGCCACTGCTTTTACTCACTGTGCCTTTCACAGATGGGAAATATCCATTTGCATATCAGTCTTTGTCCTGCCCAGGGGCAGTCCAGCACCGAAATGCAATGGCAATTCCAACCTGAACGAGAGTACCACCAGCAACCCCATACACGTGTTTCACCCTTGTTGGGGATCATCAGTGAGGTGAAGCTGATGCCTCTCTAAGCACAGTGAGAGGGAGACCACGTCTGGTTGCCCCCAGGAGACCTAGGGTTACCAATCCCAGGTTCCTTGAAATTTAGTTTGCAAAGGTAGCGGGCGCCCCTCTCTCGACAGAACAAGGCATGATAACCTGTTCAGTGGTTTTTAACCACTTGAGAGTTCGCAGCCACTGCTTTTACTCACTGTGCCTTTCACAGATGGGAAATATCCATTTGCATATCAGTCTTTGTCCTGCCCAGGGGCAGTCCAGCACCGAAATGCAATGGCAATTCCAACCTGAACGAGAGTACCACCAGCAACCCCATACACGTGTTTCACCCTTGTTGGGGATCATCAGTGAGGTGAAGCTGATGCCTCTCTATGCACAGTGAGAGGGAGACCACGTCTGGTTGCCCCCAGGAGACCTAGGGTTACCAATCCCAGGTTCCTTGAAATTTAGTTTGCAAAGGTAGCGGGCGCCCCTCTCTCGACAAAACAAGGCCTGATAACCTGTTCAGTGGTTATTAACCACTTGAGAGTTCGCAGCCACTGCTTTTACTCACTGTGCCTTTCACAGATGGGAAATATCCATTTGCATATCAGTCTTTGTCCTGCCCAGGGGCAGTCCAGCACCGAAATGCAATGGAAATTCCAACCTGAACGAGAGTACCACCAGCAACCCCATACACGTGTTTCACCCTTGTTGGGGATCATCAGTGAGGTGAAGCTGATGCCTCTCTAAGCACAGTGAGAGGGAGACCACGTCTGGTTGCCCCCAGGAGACCTAGGGTTACCAATCCCAGGTTCCTTGAAATTTAGTTTGCAAAGGTAGCGGGCGCCGCTCTCTCGACAGAACAAGGCCTGATAACCTGTTCAGTGGTTATTAACCACTTGAGAGTTCGCAGCCACTGCTTTTACTCACTGTGCCTTTCACAGATGGGAAATATCCATTTGCATATCAGTCTTTGTCCTGCCCAGGGGCAGTCCAGCACCGAAACGCAATGGCAATTCCAACCTGAACGAGTTTACCACCAGCAACCCCATAGACGTGTTTCACCCTTGTTGGGGATCATCAGTGAGGTGAAGCTGATGCCTCTCTAAGCACAGTCAGAGGGAGACCACGTCTGGTTGCCCCCAGGAGACCTAGGGTTACCAATCCCAGGTTCCTTGAAATTTAGTTTGCAAAGGTAGCGGGCGCCCCTCTCTCGACAGAACAAGGCCTGATAACCTGTTCAGTGGTTATTAACCACTTGAGAGTTCGCAGCCACTGCTTTTACTCACTGTGCCTTTCACAGATGGGAAATATCCATTTGCATATCAGTCTTTGTCCTGCCCAGGGGCAGTCTTTGTCCTGCCCAGGGGCAGTCCAGCACCGAAATGCAATGGCAATTCCAACCTGAACGAGAGTACCACCAGCAACCCCATACACGTGTTTCACCCTTGTTGGGGATCATCAGTGAGGTGAAGCTGATGCCTCTCTAAGCACAGTGAGAGGGAGACCACGTCTGGTTGCCCCCAGGAGACCTAGGGTTACCAATCCCAGGTTCCTTGAAATTTAGTTTGCAAAGGTAGTGGGCGCCCCTCTCTCGACAGAACAAGGCCTGATAACCTGTTCAGTGGTTATTAACCACTTGAGAGTTCGCAGCCACTGCTTTTACTCACTGTGCCTTTCACAGATGGGAAATATCCATTTGCATATCAGTCTTTGTCCTGCCCAGGGGCAGTCCAGCACCGAAATGCAATGGCTATTCCAACCTGAACGAGAGTACCACCAGCAACCCCATACACGTGTTTCACCCTTGTTGGGGATCATCAGTGAGGTGAAGCTGATGCCTCTCTAAGCACAGCGAGAGGGAGACCACGTCTGGTTGCCCCCAGGAGACCTAGGGTTACCAATCCCAGGTTCCTTGAAATTTAGTTTGCAAAGGTAGCGGGCGCCCCTCTCTCGACAGAACAAGGCCTGATAACCTGTTCAGTGGTTATTAACCACTTGAGAGTTCGCAGCCACTGCTTTTACTCACTGTGCCTTTCACAGATGGGAAATATCCATTTGCATATCAGTCTTTGTCCTGCCCAGGGGCAGTCCAGCACCGAAATGCAATGGCAATTCCAACCTGAACGAGAGTACCACCAGCAACCCCATACACGCGTTTCACCCTTGTTGGGGATGATCAGTGAGGTGAAGCTGATGCCTCTCTAAGCACAGTGAGAGGGAGACCACGTCTGGTTGCCCCAGGAGACCTAGGGTTACCAATCCCAGGTTCCTTGAAATTTAGTTTGCAAAGGTAGCGGGCGCCCCTCTCTCGACAGAACAAGGCCTGATAACCTGTTCAGTGGTTATTAACAACTTGAGAGTTCGCAGCCACTGCTTTTACTCACTGTGCCTTTCACAGATGGGAAATATCCATTTGCATATCAGTCTTTGTCCTGCAGGGGCAGTCCAGCACCGAAATGCAATGGCAATTCCAACCTGAACGAGAGTACCACCAGCAACCCCATACATGT
This sequence comes from Ambystoma mexicanum, assembly GCF_040938575.1. Classification (NCBI taxonomy): domain Eukaryota; kingdom Metazoa; phylum Chordata; class Amphibia; order Caudata; family Ambystomatidae; genus Ambystoma; species Ambystoma mexicanum. Next base: position 937,188,605 of record NC_090932.1, on the reverse strand, counting down.
GTTTCACCCTTGTTGGGGATCATCAGTGAGGTGAAGCTGATGCCTCTCTAAGCACAGTGAGAGGGAGACCACGTCTGGTTGCCCCCAGGAGACCTAGGGTTACCAATCCCAGGTTCCTTGAAATTTAGTTTGCAAAGGTAGCGGGCGCCCCTCTCTCGACAGAACAAGGCCTGATAACCTGTTCAGTGGTTATTAACCACTTGAGAGTTCGCAGCCATTGCTTTTACTCACTGTGCCTTTCACAGATGGGAAATATCCATTTGCATATCAGTCTTTGTCCTGCCCAGGAGCAGTCCAGCACCAAAATCCAATGGCAATTCCAACCTGAACGAGAGTACCACCAGCAACCCCATACACGTGTTTCACCCTTGTTGGGGATCATCAGTGAGGTGAAGCTGATGCCTCTCTAAGCACAGTGAGAGGGAGACCACGTCTGGTTGCCCCCAGGAGACCTAGGGTTACCAATCCCAGGTTCCTTGAAATTTAGTTTGCAAAGGTAGCGGGTAGTTGAAAGGAACTTGGGGTTGGTCACCCTAGGTTACCTGGGGGCAACCAGACGTGGACTCCATGCTCACTGTGCTTAGAGAGGCTCAGCTTCACCTCACTGATGATGCCCAACAAGGCTGAAACACGTGTATGGGGTTGCTGATGGTACTCTTGTTCAGAGAGGAATTGCCATCGCATTTTGGTGCTGGACTGCCCTTGTGGGCGGGACAAAGACTGATATGCAAATGGATGTTTCCCATCTGTGAAGGTACAGTGAGCAAAAAAGCAATGGCTGCGAACTCTCAATGTGGTTAATAACCACTGAACAGGTTATCATGCCTTGTTCTTTCGAGAGAGGGGCGCCTGCTACCTTTTTTGTATTTTTGAAAGGAACTTGGGGTTGGTCACCCTAGGTTACCTGGGGGCAACCAGACGTGGACTCCATGCTCACTGTGCTTAGAGAGGCTCAGCTTCACCTCACTGATGATGCCCAACAAGGCTGAAACACGTGTATGGGGTTGCTGATGGTACTCTTGTTCAGAGAGGAATTGCGATAGCATTTCGGTGCTGGACTGCCCTTGTGGGCGGGACAAAGACTGATATGCAAATGGATATTTCCCATCTGTGAAGGTACAGTGAGCAAAAAAGCAATGGCTGCGAACTCTCAATGTGGTTAATAACCACTGAACAGGTTATCATGCCTTGTTCTTTCGAGAGAGGGGCGCCTGCTACCTTTTTTGTATTTTTGAAAGGAACTTGGGGTTGGTCACCCTAGGTTACCTGGGGGCAACCAGACGTGGACTCCATGCTCACTGTGCTTAGAGAGGCTCAGCTTCACCTCACTGATGATGCCCAACAAGGCTGAAACACGTGTATGGGGTTGCTGATGGTACTCTTGTTCAGAGAGGAATTGCGATAGCATTTCGGTGCTGGACTGACCTTGTGGGCGGGACAAAGACAGATATGCAAATGGATATTTCCCATCTGTGAAGGTACAGTGAGCAAAAAAGCAATGGCTGCGAACTCTCAATGTGGTTAATAACCACTGAACAGGTTATCATGCCTTGTTCTTTCGAGAGAGGGGCGCCTGCTAACTTTTTTGTATTTTTGAAAGGAACTTGGGGTTGGTCACCCTAGGTTACCTGGGGGGCAACCAGACGTGGACTCCATGCTCACTGTGCTTAGAGAGGCTCAGCTTCACCTCACTGATGATGCCCAACAAGGCTGAAACACGTGTATGGGGTTGCTGATGGTACTCTTGTTCAGAGAGGAATTGCCATAGCATTTCGGTGCTGGACTGCCCTTGTGGGCGGGACAAAGACTGATATGCAAATGGATATTTCCCATCTGTGAAGGTACAGTGAGCAAAAAAGCAATGGCTGCGAACTCTCAATGTGGTTAATAACCACTGAACAGGTTATCATGCCTTGTTCTTTCGAGAGAGGGGCGCCTTCTACCTTTTTTGTATTTTTGAAAGGAACTTGGGGTTGGTCACCCTAGGTTACCTGGGTGCAACCAGACGTGGACTCCATGCTCACTGTGCTTAGAGAGGCTCAGCTTCACCTCACTGATGATGCCCAACAAGGCTGAAACACGTGTATGGGGTTGCTGATGGTACTCTTGTTCAGAGAGGAATTGCCATAGCATTTCGGTGCTGGACTGCCCTTGTGAGCGGGACAAAGACTGATATGCAAATGGATATTTCCCATCTGTGAAGGTACAGTGAGCAAAAAAGCAATGGCTGCGAACTCTCAATGTGGTTAATAACCACTGAACAGGTTATCATGCCTTGTTCTTTCGAGAGAGGGGCGCCTGCTACCTTTTTTGTATTTTTGAAAGGAACTTGAGGTTGGTCACCCTGGTCTCCTGGGGGCAACCAGACGTGGACTCCATGCTCACTGTGCTTAGAGAGGCTCAGCTTCACCTCACTGATGATGCCCAACAAGGCTGAAACACGTGTATGGTGTTGCTGATGGTACTCTTGTTCAGAGAGGAATTGCCATAGCATTTCGGTGCTGGACTGCCCTTGTGGGCGGGACAAAGACTGATATGCAAATGGGTATTTCCCATCTGTGAAGGTACAGTGAGCAAAAAAACAATGGCTGCGAACTCTCAATGTGGTTAATAACCACTGAACAGGTTATCATGCCTTGTTCTTTCGAGAGAGGGGCGCCTGCTACCTTTTTTGTATTTTTGAAAGGAACTTGGGGGCAACCAGACGTGGACTCCATGCTCACTGTGCTTAGAGAGGCTCAGCTTCACCTCACTGATGATGCCCAACAAGGCTGAAACATGTGTATGGGGTTGCTGATGGTACTCTTGTTCAGAGAGGAATTGCCATAGCATTTCGGTGCTGGACTGCCTTTGTGGGCGGGACAAAGACTGATATGCAAATGGATATTTCCCATCTGTGAAGGTACAGTGAGCAAATAAGCAATGGCTGCGAACTCTCAATGTGGTTAATAACCACTGAACAGGTTATCATGCCTTGTTCTTTCGAGAGAGGGGCGCCTGCTACCTTTTTTGTGTTATCCAAATGGGCTTATTTCACAAGATTGATTGGCATACTATCATTAAACGGAACGAGTTTCTGTGTTTAATACAAAGTGTGGCGCAGTCATTTGTGAGAAACAAACAAATTGTTCAAGAGCGGAGGCTGGATTTCTTCTCTGATTATCTCACGAACGCGACACATGACCAAAAGGACTTGGGAACAGGTCGCTGGGCAGAATACGTTTATATCAATGAAACCCATTGAATTAAACATAATAAATTAATAGGATTTATATCCTTAGCGTGCTCAATTCATGATTTCTGTTGAAAGCTCCAGTTTAAGACTAAATTGTAGTTAATTCTAAATTATTATTCGGTACACAATAGTCGTGAGACACCTCTCTGCGTTTTCATTGTTTATATATTTGCCCCATCATGGAAAGAGGGAACTACACCCAAAACTCAGCAGTTTTACCAAAGGCTGTGAAAGCCCACTCAAAATTGTGCCGGTACGCCCATTCCTAGTCTGCACTCACCCAAATGCTAAGATATTTGGATCCACCCCTTGGCATGTCCATCTGCAGATGCCCAAGCTCATCCCCCAGCCCCGTCGGAATGGCGTATAACACTGGCTTAGCATGATTAACCACCAACCCTGATAATGCCCCAAAATCGTGCACTGAGGTTAAAACCCACACCAGATTAACCACCGAATCCCAAACATACAAAAGGACATCATCTGTTTACAGGGAAATGCAATGTTCCACCCCCCCATTGACAGCCCCTCACCTGCATGCCTCCTGCTAATTATCTGTGCCAGCGGTTCTATGACCAGAGTGAAGATCAACAGTGACAGTGGACACCCCTAGCACCCGCCAGGAACCAGAAATAGCCTTATTCACCTGGACCCTTAAATTTGAGCCCCCATATTAAAGCCTCGCCCATCCAATTAACTGAGGTCCCAGTCCCATTTTGGCCAATACCATCCACTGGAAGTCCCAGCACACTGAGTCAAAGGCTTTGTAGGCGTCTAAACTGACCACCGCTAGCTTTTCTATAGCATAACTATATTTATCCAGAACCAGGAACAGCCTTCTCAAACTCTGCGTGGTGCATCCACCTGGGATAAACTCTGCCTGATCCGAGTGCACCAGACCTTGCATCAGTTGGGTCAATCAGCCAGCCAGTACTTTACAAAGCATTTTCTCATCCACATTAATCATAGATAAGGGCCTCTACGAGGCACAGTCCATCCTGTCCTGCCCTGATTTAAGGAGAACAACCACCAATGCATTCATCATTGTGTCAGGAAGTGCACTCCATTCCTTGGCTTCCAAAAAGACATCCAGGGGTTTAAGGGCCAACAAATTCTTATACTGCCTGATTACCTTCACTGTTAATCTGTGGGATATTTTAACCCATTCCATGTGCCCCACTGCATCACTTTATGAATGGGTAAAGAAACAGACCGAAATGGATGCGCTAACCCCTGTGCGCGCAAAAATATGCAAAACAGTGTTTGTGTTACAACCACAAAAGGTTGCACACCCTGCCACACATAGTCAAGGGGGTTGAAAACAGAATTCTCACTGCAGGAGCATGCCAGTGGTTCTGTTACTTTCAACATGGAGAAAGGCAGCAGAATTGTCCTGAAAATAAATTGAAAATGCCTTTTAAAATGTAGCTTTGCAACCTTCAAAGTGCTGTTTTTGTTGCTAGATCCATTTATTTTCCAGTGCATCTTTGAGAGTAAAAGGGTTACAGATCATCCAGTGTGGCTCAGTGGAGCCGGGCCTCATTGACTGACAGCAGCTAAGAAATGTATTTCATGAAAAACCAGCCCAACAACATTTGTTTTCAGTTTCACAGGGAAAATGCGGCTAAAATGGCAACATGTAACAATTTCAACTGTGCAGGCAGAAACTCCAAACAAAAGGCTGGACACATATATCCAGACTGCAAAGCAAAGACCAGCACTTAAGGAAAGAAATGGTGCTGAATAAAATGTGTGTGCTGCAGCGGAAAATCTTATTTAAAGGACTCCATTTAAGGTGCTTTTCCCTGAAGAAAGTGCAAACTCGCCTGTTTAAAAGCATGTTTTGTTGAAAGGCCTAATTCTGTAAAAACAATGTCAAAGGATTGCTAAATATCAATTCCACCTATAAACTGTCATTTTAAATGTTTAATGAAAGATACAGGTAACTTAAAGTTAAAATCCAGTCCTGAGTTAATTAACTATTAAATTCTGATCTGACAGCCTCAGCCTAGGAATGGGTGACACCTCACTGCTGGCAGGAAAGGTCTAATTGCTGCTGGGAGGTTTTCGAATACTCATGACAAAGAACTCATCAGACTTTCATCTGGGCCCCAGCCAAAGACAATGGCAGGCTTGAACACCCATCCCCACAGGGGCGGGGCAGGAAACTTCCCTCTCAAGGAAGAGGAACTCGACCATGATCAAAGGAATTTGACAGATGTTGCCAGTTGAAAGAAAAGTTAAAAAAACTTCTGAGGATTTTTGGTGGTTAAATGCCTATTTGTAATTAAGCTTTTAAGACTTTTAACTTTGTCACAAGAAGGAGGATAAATCTAAAAGTTGGTAGTTGTAAATCTAATTTTATGCTCTTTCTTTGAAGACATGATTGAACCCTGTACTGTATAAGGAAACAAAGTTATACAAAAACACTGATTGTGCAAAGACCATTAATGCGGCAAATTTAATATTGTATACCCGTGTGCTAGGGGTGATTGCACAGATATGTACCAAATTATGAAGTGTTAGGCCAAATCTTTATGATTAAAATTGGCAAAATTCTTCAGAAAGACAACGCCAGCTCTCACTGACGTAGGAGTTGGAGGTAAATATAACCCACAAAATATGTAATGCATGTGTCTGATTTTATTTTCACGCCTTGAAACACTTGTGTATAGGCGCGTTATAAATGCCATATCATATCATATCATATCATTAGAGGGCATAATTATAGAAATGTGTATTTGGGGGAAAGTTACATTTTGGTCCAAATAACTGTGGGAGTTTCCCAAGGCACCTCATAAAATATGACAGCCCTTTCTGTCTTCCAACCATAAAAAGGCAAGTGCCTTTGACCTATCGCAGCATTGGGGGTGTGGATTGTAAGTCTGCCCCTACCATAAAATATAAACTGAGTGATGTCACTTGGCATGATAAATAAGGGAAACCCACAACACATAGACACTGATTCCTGACTACATCCTGATTTCCGCGTGGAGCCTTGTTCCAGAACTCTTCATCTTGTCCTGATCCATACTACTAAACGCAGGGCCACAGCAATTGCTGAACTCTTTTCAGCTATGCCCAAATCCTAAACCATCCCAAACTTCAGGGAAACAATTCTGATCCAGTCTGGCTTGCTACCATTAAGGCTTGCCTGCTGAAACTCGCCATCCCACTGATCTACAGTGTCAAGCAACCAGATGGGCCAAACCAATCCAGTCCAATTGACCGGAACCGCCCAGCTAATCCAATTCTGCCAGAAGTGCCCTGCTGCCTGTAGACCCGATCCGTGATGACCAGAACCTGGCGGTCCAATCTTAATTTACAGTGGACTGTAAGTATAAATAGAAATAATGGTAAACCACAGCATATCCTGTTTTACTTTGTCCAATCCCCATCTCTCAACCTATCCCATCTTTATTTTAAGAACCTCCAATAGTGTCAGAACCATTTTTGCAAACCTGTTTGTAATCCCTAATGTTAGCGCTGATTTCTCTCATTTGTTTGACTAGACTATAAGCCATTAGTGATTTGGATTAAATAAAGTAATTCCCATAAAAGAAAAACGTAGTATACGCCAAGTGAAGGGTTACAATCGGCCGTGCGCAACTGTGGAGATTCCCAGTTGGGATTCTTCTTTTTCTTAGTCATTAATATAGTTTAAGTAAACCAATCTGTCATATTTAAAAAAAAAATCTGCTTTTCTCTGTTCATTTTTCTCAAAAACGCCTCTCATTCAAACTTCTTCAATTTTATAGTTAGAGACTTAATTTCAACTCTGAGTTAAACCTCAGACCCTTAGCTACATCCAACCAAAAACCGCATCTCAGAACAGTGTCTTTGATCCATTTTTATTAAATATCGTATAGTGAAATATAGCCGCGAATTCGCATTTTTGCAAAAGTTTTCCACGTATGTTTTCCCATCCGAAGTATTTCCGAACTTCCATTCTGATTCAAAGTGTGTATTGTTGCTCATATGATAGCTTATGTTTGTTAGAATCTGTTCAGTGTTGCTCTCATAGGAATTTGTATCAATTTAAGGATTTTTGCACACTTTTCATTGTCTTTCTCAGCCATTTTCACTGTCATTTTAAAAGTGTAAAAGTTCCAAAAACGTTTTCTCTCTTGTTTGGGGAGGGAAGAGTGTATTCCAACCTATACACTGTTCCTTATTCCTAAATGCCTGCTGCTTACTTACACCTGTGTAGAATTGCTCATTTGTGAATTAAGGACTATGCAGGGGAAAATCTTTACCTAAGCGCTATCTTTTCAACACACCAAAACTGTTCTTATCTCTGTGTTTTACATTGTGTGCTGCTCAAAAGTGAATCCAACTGCATTATCTACTTTCCTATTTGTATTGTCACCACATTGGTGATTGTCGCCCCATATATATTAAAACTTGTATTTGATTTGAATTTAAAATAAATAAATACGTAAATAATACCTTTGTCAACCAGCCTGATTTCTGGTCCAGTGTGACCTGGGGGGTATTTTGAGAAGGGTGTGATATGAGTGGTATATCACTCAGAATATTGAACCTATAGACACAATAAATAAGTCTTTCATTTGCACACTACATGTGAGGTGAGACCGGGGTGTATTGCCTGATTGAAATCCTTAACAGATTTGGGGGCTTGTGCCATGATTTTGAGTTCAAGTTACCACTCGTGACAGTCTAACACAGCATACTAGCCTGCAGGGTACAGATACCTTGCTGGGTTGGTGCACTGTGCTACACTGTACAAGCACCTCTCAAAATAAATACTCCAAAATGAGGCCTGTTTGTAAAAGTAAAAGCAAATCAACCCTGAAATAATTCATAAAGAAATTGATATTTTCAAAATGGCGATCCCAGAATAAATTAATATGGCGAGGGAGCACCCCCTGCACAAACTGTTTGCCAGAGGTGAGTGGCCCAAACAGAATGAACAGGTATGGCTGCAGGAAATCAAAGAACAGGTCACTGCCATGGACCTAGATACATGACAGGACAAGGGCCCATTATACCAAGGTCTAGGTGAACTCTACATGGCCCCAAAAGCAAAAGAGGAGCAGAGTAAGATTGCCAAAATAGCGGCCTACCTGCGCCACCACATAGGAGTAATGCAGGAAAAGCATGCTGAGAACATAGTTCTGGCAAGGAATCAAGTGGAAATACTAGATAGAATCCAGACTGATCTGGACTCTACAGACCAAAGGCCACAGAAGAGCCAAGAATCAGAGACAGAAGCTAGGCAGTATCTGACAAAACTGAAAGAAGATCTGGCTCTCCTACAGCAAGAGAAGGCAGAGCAAGACACCCAATTACAGGCACTGAAAGATGAGTGTCAGGAAAGGGTGAACTCTTTACAACAGGGTCAGCAGAAGCTGGCGCAACAATTAAATTATAATAGAGCATGCACAGAACAGATAGCCTCCCTACAAAACCACATAGAATTCCTAAGAGGAAAACAATAAATTAATTATTAAAGACCTCCACTCTCAAGAGGAATTTGATGAGGAGCGCCAAAAATCAAGTGCATTCAAAAAACAAAGGGACGACCTGGCTGAACAGAGGGGCACCCTAAGTCAGGAGAGGGACAATTTAGGCCAGGAAGTAAGCCAGTTAAAAACCAAGCTAGAGGAAAGAAAGCTGGCCCTCCAGGAGCTCCAGGAAGTAAAAACAGAATATGAGAAGCCACTAGAGCTCACCAGGCGGGTGGAGGATGCTTTGGAAAAGAACACCAATACCAATGATGCTAAAACTCAGGAGGTAAATCCCCTGCAGCAGAAATTGGCCCAGTGTTTGCAATCCAGGCAAGAAGCACAGAGAGACAATGAGGCTCTCTGTGTAAAGAATAATGTGCTCCACAAACAGATAGCCATGCAAGAGCGAATTATTGAGACCAGTAAAGCCCTGATAGAGGAACAAAAGATTCAGATTTTGGCATATCATCAGGGAATAGGTGTTACGCTCACTTGGTATCCACGGGGACGCCCTTATGCCCTGGTTGCTGGATTCACCCTGGACCCTTCCGATTCCGGACGGTGCCTTCTATGGAGGTCAGGCCTGAAAACACAGGAGGACTGGACTTAGGAACAGATTTCATTTCCTCCCACCAGCCCCCTGGACTCGACCTGATGGCCCACTCCTCACCTTGTTGTGATGTCTGGCGTGCTCTCCGTCCTGCCTTCTGTGCAGGGGTGCGTAGTTTTCTGCGGGTTAGAGCGACTGAGTTAACTTCACTGGTGCTAGCCCATTCAAGTGTCTTTAAGGAGGTAAGTCTAGTTATAGCAGTCTTAAAATGTCCTTGCTTTCCTTTCTTGCTATTAATGTCTTTTCTTTATTTATTCCCCCTTAGGTGCACAGAGGTTCGGTGGATGCGCTTCTTGGATCAGGCTCCTGCCAGGATGATGGACGCAGGAGTGTATGATGGATGGTAGGTTAAGTGCGAAGTGCGGCGCGGTAATGTCTTTTCTTGCTAACCTGTATTATTTATTCCTTTTCAGGTCGCAATGGTCTTTCTGGGCGTGTAAAGATTTCCGGAGCGGAACTGGCCAAGAAATGCCCAGCCAGATGAGGTTCTCGTGAGTACTGCCGTAAATGCCGTGAGTAGCCTGTTTTAACGCTGTCCTTCTTTCTCTCTCCCTCCAGGTGCTTCGTTCCGGTGCGTGCGTGTTGTCCCGATGATGCTGCCGACTGGATGGAAGACTGCGAGCAGCAGGAAGACGGATAATCGGCGGATGGAAAGTTGCAGGTAAGCAGAGACTGCTAATGATGTTCTTTGTCTCCTCTGCAGGTCTGCTGTTCAAGGATCTCCGGTTGCTGGTCTCTGGACAGGATGAGTGTCACGCTGCTGGCTGCAGAATAACGCGAAGCACCTTCTGTAGCTTGGGTGTGGTTTATATAGCCTCCCCTAGTAAAGTAGTCCAGGTAAAGTAGTCTGGGCTGCCACACCCAAAACACTGCACCGCACAGTCTGGTTCTAAGAACTAGACTGTGTGGGTGCCTCCATGTTGACTGCAGGCCTCCAAGTAGTCCCTTCAAGACAATGTCCCAACCTGAACATGATTCTGGTGCCAAAGGCACCAGGACTGACTCCTGGAGAGTCCATGATGATAATGCAAGGCCCTTGGGGCCCCAAGTGAACCATGAGTCCTAACCCTACCTGGCATGTGACCATGCTAGTGGGTTTTGGGTCACGGGTCGTGACTGCACTCCCCCTCTCAGCCCCTCCTAAGGTGATTCTCCTGCCTGGTCCAGGTTTGGCTGGAAAGTTGCAATGAAATGTTCTCACTAGATTCCCAAGATCTATCTTGAGGGTCGTAACCCTTCCAATCGACTAGATAATATAATTTGGATCTGGTATATTTGGAATCCAGGATTTCTTTCACTTCGAATTCGGGTTCTTCATCGGTCATTATGGGTTCAGGTGGTGGCTTAACTCGTGTACCGGGTTGTACTGGTTTTAGAAGCGAGACGTGGAATACTGGGTGAATTCGCATGTTGGCTGGTAATGCTAGTGTAACAGCTGCTGGGTTGATGATGGCTTGAACAGAATAGGGTCCCAAATAGCGAGGAAGAAAAGTTTGGGTTCCTTTTAGAGGTATATATTTTGCGGCTAGCCAAACCCTATCTCCTACCTGATAGTCAGGGGCCTTTTTCCGATGTTGGTCAGTGAACCATTTTTGCTTGTTCTTGGCTTGGATTAACTGTTCTGTTGCCTTTTTAAAGGCCTGAGTGATGTTTGCATGAAGAGTCTTTATGGCCGGTATTTCTAGACTGGGAAGGCTGTCTAGTTCGGAAGTACGTGGATGTCTGCAGTAGAGGGTGTAGAAAGGTGTTTGACCAGTACTGGAATGCAATGAATTGTTGTAAGCATATTCGGCTATCCATAATAGATCTTTCCAGGTTCCTTCGACTTGGTGCAGAATGCATCGTAGGTATTGTTTGAGAGTCTGGTTGGTCCTCTCTGTTTGACAATCCATTTTTGGGTGATGGCTGGTGGATAGCCGGATGTCGAATTGAGCCATAGAGCAACACTTTTTCCAGAAGTTAGATACGAATTGGCTGCCTCGATTAGAGACCAGGACTGAAGGGAATCCATGCAGTTTGATAATGTTTTCCAGGAACACTTTTGCTAGATGGGATGCATCCGGGAGGCCTTTTAAAGGGATAAAGTGTGCCATTTTAGAAAATAAGTCTTGGATGACGTCTCGACGCCAAGTGGGCCACCAATAATTGCATTTCACTTTGGCTAGGGTTTTGGCAATTCCGGGATGTCCTTCTATCAAAGAATAGTGATAGTCTGAAATGATTTGTTGTTGTAGCTCTGTTTTAGGCACATACAGGCGTTCATCAAAATATGGCAGTTGATTTTTAACGGTGTATTGTTTTCCTTTGGTATGCCATTCCAGTAATTCGCTTGGGGTTATTTCACGTTGGATCACAATTCTAAGCTCAGTTTGTGTTAAAGCTGTGGTGAGGCCTAAAAGCTTGTCCTCAGATATAATGGCTAGTGGATCTGGGGTTGCATATACTTCCTCACCGATGTCCATGCGAGATAGTGCATCAGCTTTCCCGTTTCTTACGCCTGGTCGATAAGTGATTACGTAGTCATACTTGGCGAAGAAAAGAGCCCATCGTAATTGGCGTGAGGATTGTGCTTTTGCTGTTTTTAAATATTGTAGGTTCCGATGATCTGTGATTACAGTGAATGTATGCCTGGCCCCCAAGAGGTAATGTCGCCATGCCTTGAAGGCGGATTTTATAGCAAGCAGTTCCTTATCGGTGATGGCATAATTGATTTCAGGGGGTGTGAATTTTCACGACCAGAAGGCTACGGGGTGCAATTGGCCAGTGTCAGGGGCCCTCATTACGACCCTGGCGGAAATCGAAAAACGATGGCGGAAATGCAATACCGCCATCGAATAGCGCTCGGTGCGACTATGACCCGTCACCGCAAAGTACGAAGCCATTAGCGACACCGTAGTGAACGCCAACGCTAACTGCACCAAGCACGCGCGCGCGCGCCATGCCAAACCGCAAACACCACCATGGCGCAAGGGTACGCCAATTCCGACCCTAGCGGACATGTACCTAACGCCATCAGGCATGGCGTAATGTACCATTCCGCCATGGCGAGAAGTACGGCATCGCGAATCAACCGTAAACGGCCCCACTGAGTGCCCGTACACCGCTCCCTGCCCACAAAGTACAACTCCCCGTAGGTGCAATGAAGTCACAATGCAACCATTGAAATGTACAAGTCACCCATGCATGCCAACGAACAAAAGAAACACAAGAGGGGCCAATGGGAGCTGCAGGGCACAGATGGCACGAATACAGAAGCCATCCCAATGGACATGACCACAGTCCCCCACCAAGAAACGCACGCAAACACAGGCACCTGTGACCAGCAATATTCCGAAAATCACATCATTCCACCAGTCCACCTGGCTGACCGGCATCTGTTACACAAAACCCAATCCCCCGCCCCTGAGCATGACAACATTCAAACTGTCATATAGGCAGCCCCCATCCCTGACCTCACGGGCTTAGTAGGCAAACGCGCCCAGTACAGTACCACGCAACTAAACCCCGAAGCTGGAACCCAATGCAGATCTCCTCACAATACATCGCCCCCAAAATAGGCATATGCCACATCACTTGCAAAGAAAAACGCTACACGGGCCAAATCAGAATAGAAATTTATGCACATCAAAGTCACCAAGCCCATACAGCCATCAGGCCATGAACACCAAAACACTAATCACCATTGTGGGCTGCATCCGCAAGAAATGACCAGCCACTACTTGTGTGTCGCCCTGTTCCCCCATGGTACACAGAGCCACATTCACGTACGAAAAGGCAACATGGAAGCGCACAGAACCGCAGGGCCGTCCCAATGGGGAGGCACTAGTCCAGCTGAAAGGCCGAAATGTTGCTCCGAGCCACCAGTACTGCGTAAGGGCATGTGGGCCATTGGCGATCGTCCCATAAGATCGTAATGCTGCTCCACTGATTAACACGAAGCAGCAGGTGTCGGGAGTAAAATCCATCTGCAGGAGTGGCATACAGATGGCAGTGGCAAAAGGGGAGGAGATACCTGTCAACCAAAAGAAAAGAAAAAGAACAGAATGGCCATCAGAACTACATTCGAACAACTCACTTCAATGATCACACGAAATCCACAGCCATATGCATGCTAGCCCACTCAAAAGGATCATCACCACCCCAAAACCACTTGCGACTCATAACCATCTATATCGAGGTGCAAACACCATCACAAACGAGTGTACCTGTGCATGCGTCTGTCAAAACAGAAACCATCAGATGGGAATGTTAACGTGCATTGACACAAGTGTCTGAGGGCGCCTCGAGACAGGGAGGGCTCAACAAGGCCAGATAGACGATGGTCCCACTATGGCAGCCCTGCATCACATAGCGTAGGGGAGGCGGATAGATCCCAAGAAGCCCTGTACATGGCAAACTCTGTATCAAATCACCTGCCCATGCATCCATTCATCATTCCCTCATCCCGGGATCAAAACGCCTGAATAATTACTCACATAACATTAGAAACATCCATTGAGTCTGTGCGTTATGCAGCCTGCAAAATCCACAGTGCCCCAGCCCGTAATTCCAGTGTTGTGAAGTAACATGTATTTGGGAACGGCCGGCCTCATCGCCCACGTAGCTATTGCGCATCCCAAACTATTCATATCAATCATTGCTCCCTCGCCATGGGCCCTGTCTCAAGGACATTGAACAATAGAACGTTATATTTGCAGTCAGACCTGTGGGCATCTCCTCGCCGCTAGCTGGAAACCGAGAGCGCCGCCCTTCGAATTCCTCATTTGCAACACCACGTCGGAAAGGCATCTGTGGCCGTTTGAAATCACTAATTATTCCATCGAGTGCGGCTGTGTGTGAAAATGGCAACTGCCTTCACCCACGAATGGGACGCCCCGCCCGTCGTTGCAACTCGGTACAGTGATGCATGAGGGCCCACCGTTACTCGAGTACTACGTTCCACTGACCCTTCACAAGTCTGTTCGCGACTGCACAGATAGTATGTGAAACAATGGGACCACAGCAGAATGAACATATCAACCAATCTTACACGGCCATCGGGTACAAATACATGATAGCAATAGCAAGATACCATTCCCCGAATTGCAGCGTTGTGCGCGTGACGTGCTCGGCCAAAGGGGAGAGCAGTTTGCACAGGTGGAATGAATCACCACAGGTGGAGGCCATACAGCCTGTAAACACATAAATTGCACAGCCAGTCTCCTCCCACAACCACACCGAAATGCTACCGGCAGGACTCGCGATGTTGGCCCTGGGGGACCTGATAGCACTGCAAGTGCTCCAACTCCAAGAAGAAGACGAACACCAACTACAACCAGCCGCACGGAGGAGACGCAGGAGGAGGAGGAGGCCAAGGCAGGGCCAGCAAGGCCCACCAGCACAGCCACTACCACCACGCAGGCAGCCCGCAATACCACGCCTCCGAGCACATCCGTTCAACCTCACTGATGAGCAGATCCACACCCTCTACCGTCTGGACCGGGACACCATAGCCGCCATTGTGGACATGACACAGGCTGACCTTGTCAGCATGATAGATAGCCCAACCGCCATCCCACCCCTACTGAAGGTGGTGTCTGTACTCCACTTCCTGGCCACAGGCACCTACCAGCACACAGTCGGACAGTTGCATGGCATTTCTCAGCCACTGTTCTCACGGACACTATTGCAAGTGCTCGATGCCCTCCTGCAGCACGCAGACGACTACATCTCCCTACCACGCTCGGAGCAGGAAATTACAAACACGAAAGTGGGATTCCATGCACTTGCCGGCATACCGGGTTGCATTGGTGCCATCGACTGCACCCATGTTGAATTGGTCGTCCCACATGCCATGGAGGCCCAGTACCGCAACCGAAAACAATTTCATTCCCTGAATGTACAAATGGTGTGTGACTCCAACAGGATCATTACACATTGTTGTGCCCGATTACTGGATCAACCCATGATTCTATGGTCTTGAGGAACTCTACAATACCACGCTACATGGAGCGACACGCAGGGAACAGATCCTGGCTACTCGGTGAGTCTCATTACATGCATGATGATGTGGGGTATGTGAATTGGCAATGACCTGGCAGGAAGGGGGGGGGTGTGCGTACGTATCAATGGCATTCCACATCATACGTTTCTCGTCCACATACAGGTGATGCTCGATATCCACTGAAGAGATGGCTCCTCACACCAGTCCGGAACCCACGGGACCAGCATGAGGAGGACTACAACCATGCCCACTCACGTACCCGTGTAGTCATAGAACAGGCATTCGGCCTACTGAAGGGCCGTTTCCGCTGCCTCAGCAGGTCTGGCGGGGCACTCCTGTACCGCCATGAGAAGGTTGCAAAGATGGTGATGGCATGTGTCATGCTCCACAACATGTGCGTACGTAGAAATGTGCCCATGCCCCCTGACGCAGAACTGCAAGCACCTGATGATGGTCATGATGAGGGTGGGGATGTGGCAGCACCTCATGGAGTCTGCGAGGCACCGGAGGCCCGTGACATTCGTCAGCATCTCATTGATGTATGCTTCTAGCACTCACGCCTGGTGGCTGATACATGGACACGGGACTCGTGGCACTGCGTGTGTCTGGGACATGCACAATATGGACTGTACGCCTATGATGGCCTAGTACACAAAGATCAATGTCCACACATCTCATTGGTTGATCGTGCACTTTTTATGGCATATGTGATATCATGTAAAACACCCTATCGACCCGCCACCCAAGTGAGCCCAACACACCCCCTCCACCCTCCTACCTCCCCCCCGAACACCAGTGTCCAAAGATGCTCATTGTCAGTGGGCTGTCGCTATTGCATGCCCCCTCTGCGGGTATCAGGGGCACCCCTGCCTGTGGAGCGCAGGTTCCTTCCAGATCTACGTTGGGGGCTGCCCTGGACGGAACTTGCAACGGATGATGTGTCTGCCTGCTCACGTCCATGCATGTCCCTAAGGGTTTGCGAGAGCTCAGTGAGCACACGGCGCACTGCGGCAAGTTCGGCACATACGTCCTTGGACGTCGCATGCAGTTCCCCCCTCAGGCTCTCGGTGCTTCTCTCCATTTGGACTCTCAGGCTCTCGGTGCTACTCTCCATTTGGACTCTCAGGCTCTCGGTGCTACTCTCGATTTGTGCCCTAAGTGTCTCAGTTGATGTTTCTATGTCTGCCTTAGTGCCCCCACATTCATCAGCATGGTCCTTGAGGAGCGTGGCCAGTTGCTGCTGTTGTTCGATCAACTGGTCGAGGGACTGTTGCCTCTGCTGGGCCATGGCCATTTGCGGGGGTGTCACAGAGGGGCTGTTGTCCTCATGTTGCCTTGCCACAGGGCTTGTGGGGGATGGCCAGTCGTCGTCTTGTGGGTGCCCCTGCGTGGTATCCTCATGTTGTACGGGATGGGACAGACAGGGGGATTGGGACAGGTCATGGATGGATCTGACTTCGGCATCCCCGTTTTCTGTGTCCGAGCATGCTGCCATCAATGGGGTGTCACCTATGGTGCTGCTGCCACCAGAGGCAGTGCCTTCTGTGGCATCCATTGGGGGGACCTGTGGTGGTGGTGTTGTGGGCATGCTGGCTGCTGGGGTGCCTGTTGATGTTCCCTCCTCTGTGCTGCCACCTGATTTGTGCTGCTGCCGTGTCTTGATGCGTGCAGCTGAGGTGGAGGGTCTCTGGCCGTTGGTCTTGGCCCTCTTTGCAGGTGTGCTGGTAGGGGTGTCCTGTAGCTCGTCGTTTGGATCGGACCCTGTGGTGGAGTAAAGGAGGGCGAGGGTTATTGATGGGTCTGTCGGAATTGGAATGGCATTGTATCACATGCATTGGGGTGGTACCTGAGGGTGATTTGGGTCGGGGCCTTGGAGGTGCTTTGATTCGTGTGTGGAGTGAGGGTGCAGTTGTTTGGCAGCCTGCAGTTAGGGTGTGCCTGCTGCACGTGTAGTGCGTGTATTAGGGGTTTTTAATTATTTATGTATTTATTGTGGGTTTTAACGTGCGCTATCAGGCCGATGTGTGTGGACGTTCTCCTGGACATGTGTTTCTGTTGCACTATGTGGACGCATGGTACTTCACATGGATGGACTGTGTGGATTTGGCATTGTTTTATCTGGCCCACCTACCTGAATCTTCGGATGTCTGCACTCCTTTCTCCATCCCTCCGACTCCCTCTATGCTCTCCATTCCGATGGTGGAGGCACAGATTTCTTCCCAGGGGGTCAACTTGATGGGTGATTCAGGACCTCCCCCGGTGGCTGTGGCAATGTTGCGGTTGGCAGAGAGTATGCTGCGGACGCGTATCCGCAGGTCGTCCCATCGCTTGCGGCATTGCTGTGGGGTGCGGGGTGCGGTCCCCATCGCACTTACCCGCTGTGCCACCAGAGCCCATATGGCCTTCTTGTTTGCAAGTGCCGTCCTGGTCATTTGCGTGCAGAAGACGACGGCAGCATTCTCCTGGAGGGTCTCTGTTAGCACGGTGAGTTCCTCACGGGAGAAGTGGACCTGCCGCTTGCGGTCGCACGCTTTCTTCGCTACTTTTCCCATTTTTCTTGGTTTCGCTAGGGTGGTTGACGGGTTGGGGTGTGTTTCAGGGTAGTGATTTTAGTGGTTGTGTGGTTTTAGTGTATTTATAGGTGTACGCCGGGATGTTTCCCGTTCCGGGCCCATGTTTTAACTTCCGTTTCCGTATATTTCCGGGCACCGTACTTTCCGGTAGGCGCACACTGCGGTGACCGCTAAGAGGGGTGGCGGTATTGCACCTAGGGCGCCGTACGGCGGCGGTGTGGGCCGTTTTGGGGTCATTTCCGCCATCGCGGACTTTGCACTTCCGCCATGCCGTGGTGCTCGTGCCCGATGGGTCGGAATGGGCCGCACTTTGCTCCTTCGTGCAATGGCGGAAACGCTATTTACGCTGTGGCGCTCCGGTCAGTCGCTTTCCGCCAGGGTCGTAATGAGGGCCTGGGTCTCTCTGAGAAGGAACCGCCCCATAGCCATGCTGGAGGTATCCATTTCCATGATGTAAGGAAGATCCAGACGAGGATGTTGTAAAATCGGGGTTGAGGTGAATCTTTCCTTAAGTTCTTGGAAGGCCTTTTTGGCGTCTTCTGTCCACATGAATTTTTTATTGTTTTTTCGTAGAAGTAACGTGATCAGAGGCACAATCTGAGAGAAGTCTGGAATGAACCGACGGTAGAAGTTTGCAAAGCCCAGCATGCTCTGTACCCCTTTTAACGAGGTCGGAGAAGGCCATTTAAGAATGGCATCCAACTTGTGTACATCCATTCGAATGCCTTTCAGAGTAAAAATGAAACCAAGAAATTCTACTTCGGTTACGTGGAAAAAGCATTTTTCAAGTTTTGCATATAGTCGATGTTGGCGCTGTTTGGCAAGGACAGGGCTGACATGCTTGGCATGGTCTTGTTTCGAGGTTGAATACACTAGGATGTCGTCTATGTAGACCAGGGCGCAAACATCGATCAATTCCCTTAGGACGTCAGTCATAAAGTATTGGAACGCCTCCGGGGCATTACAAAGTCCGAAAGGCATCACTTGGTACTCAAACAACCCATATTTGGTACGGAAGGCCATTTTCCATTCATCTCCTTTTTTAACTCGGACCAGGTGGTACGCTCCTCTGAGGTCTAACTTAGTATAAATCTGGGCATCTTTGACTTGATCCAGCATCCCGGGAATAAGTGGCAGGGGGTGACGTTTTTTCACGGTGATCTGGTTCAAGGCGCGATAGTCAATACAGGTTCTCAAGTCCCCTTCCTTCTTTGGTACGAAGAATAGGGGACTGGCTGCCGGTGATTTAGATGGGTGAATGAACCCATTTGCCAAGTACTGGTCCAGATAGGATTTTAGATGCTGGTTTTCTGGTTCTGTGAGCGCATAGATTCTGCCACAAGGGATCTGTGCACCAGGTATGAGGTCAATCTGACAGTCATAGGACCTATGCAGCGGTAGTGTATTAGCTTGTTCCTTCTGGAACACATCCTGGAAATCTTGATATTCTTCAGGGAGAGTACTAGTTGCGCCAAGTGTAGATATGCCGATTCTGGGACTCGTAGGAACTTTAAAACTGGATTTGTTTTCTTGGAAATAACAGGTTGAAGCGCAATCACGAGGAAAAGTTAATTTTCTTGCACGCCAATCTATCCGAGGGTTATGAGCAACTAACCATGGCATCCCTAATATCAGCTGAAACTGAGGTGCCTTGATGAGATCAAAGGAAATTGATTCCCGGTGTCCATCCTGGCACAGCAGGGTTATTCCTGCTGTACATTGGGTTACTGGTCCGGAAGCAATTTCTGTCCCATCCACCGTGGTTACCTTTTCTGTGTTCGGCTTAAAACTTAAGGGAAGCTCCATCTGTGCGGCCAGATCTCGATCAATGTAATTCCCAACTGCTCCGCTGTCAATGTAAGCTTCAACGGTATGCATCGTTGATGGTTGTTGGTGATTGATTAGGATCACTGGTATTGCAAAATGTGAGGTCGGTGGCTCATTCTTCTCACTCGACAAACTGACCTCTACTTTTGTTGGACTAGGCAGTTTTCCGACTCCTTACTGTCATCCTTTTATGTAGCTCCCACAATTCGCTTGGGGGGTTTTATCGGACAGTCTTTTAGGAAGTGCCCCGATTGTCCGCAGTACAAATATAACTGCTGTTGCCTTCTCTTGTCTCTTTCAGCTTTTGTTAACGGTGGTCGTATGCCTCCGATTTGCATTGGCTCTGTGGTATTCTCTGACGTACGTGGAGTAGCATCCTTGGTTCGTGGATACACGGCCCGTGTATCTTATCTGGACCGATTTGCTATCCAATCTTGTAGTCGACGATCTAGTTGCACCACCAGGTTGATAAATTCACTACAGTCTCTAAGTCTCTAGGTGGATCAACCACCTGAGCCAAGACGTCCTTCAATTCCCCTCGAAGGCCTCGGTGAAACAATGTGGTTCTCTTGTCTTCAGGCCACCTGGTTTCAGCCACTAACCTGTTGAAGGTTGCTTTGTATGTCAGTAAGTCCTGATTCCCCTGCCGGAGTGATAAGAGTTAGTTGTCTACAGCTTGTTCATGGGTGTGTCAAGCAAAGAGCTTTTCCATTTCCCTTTGGAAACCCCCAAAGTCACGTAGTAATGGATCATCATAGCTCACAAGCGGCACTGACCAGTCTGCTGCACTACCGCTCAGATATGACTAAATGAATGCTACTATTGCCTGATTGTTAGGGAATGCGCCCGGTCTGCATAGGAAGTGAAAACGACATTGATTCATAAATGCAGCATACTTCCTTGGGTCACCTGAAAACCTTTCTGGCAGTGCTAACGGTATTGCTCTGGGTAAGGTAATTTGTACTGGAGTGGCAGACGACGTGGTTGCCTGTGCCGGTGGATTATTCCCGGGTAATGGAGCTTGTCCAGCCTGTGATTGCAGTAATTGTCTGCTGATTTCTTCAATGCGATCCTTGGTGACGATAAGTACCATTCGCAGGGTATTAGTCTCTTCCCTAGCCGAATGCACTTCGGCACGTAATTGTCCTAATAACTGGCCCAGTTGGTCCATTTCTGAAGTCTCCATGGTGCCCAGGTGGATAATGTTAATGAGGCTTTGCGTTCTGTTACGCTCACCTGCTATCCACGGGGACGCCCTTATGCCCTGGTTGCCGGATTCACCCTGGACCCTTCCCGATTCTGGACGGTGCCTTCTATGGAGGTCGGGCCTGAAAACACAGGAGGACTGGATTAGGAACAGATTTCGTTTCCTCCCACCAGACCCTGGACTTAATCTGATGGCCCACTCCTCACCTTGTTTTGATGTCTGGCGTGCTCTCCGTCCTGCCTTCTGGGCAGGGGCGCGTAGTTTTCTGTGGGTTAGAGCGACCGAGTTAACTTCACTGGTGCTAACCCATTCAAGTGTCTTTAAGGAGGTAAGTCTGGTTATAGCAGTCTTAAAATGTCCTTGCTTTCCTTTCTTGCTATGAATGTCTTTTCTTTATTTATTCCCCCTTAGGTGCACGGAGGTTCAGTGGATGCGCTGCTTGGATCAGGCTCCTGCCAGGATGATGGACGCAGGAGCGTACGATGGATGGTATGTTAAGCACGAAGTGCGGCGCGGTAATGTCTTTTCTTGCTAACATGTATTCTTTATTCCTTTTCAGGTCGCAATGGTCTTTCTGGGCGTGTGAAGATTTCCGGAGCGGAACCGGCCAAGAAATGCCCAGCCAGGTGAGGTTCTCGTGATTACTGCTGTAAATGCTGTGAGTAACCTGTTTTAACGTTGTCCTTCTTTCTCTCTCCCTCCAGGTGCTTCGTTCCGGTGCGTGAGTGTTGTCCCGATGATGCTGCCGACTGGATGGAAGACCGCGAGCAGCAGGAAGACGGATAATCGACGGATGGAAAGTTGCAGGTAAGCAGAGACTGCTAATGATGTTCTTTGTCTCCTCTGCAGGTCCGCTGTTCAAGGATTGCCGGGTGCTGGTCTCTGGACAGAATGAGCGTCACGCTGCCGGCTTCACAATAACGCAAAGCATGTTCTGTAGCTTGGGTGTGGTTTATATAGCCTCCCCTAGTAAAGTAGTCCAGGTAAAGTAGTCCGGGCTGCCGCACCCAAAACACTGCACCGCACAGTCTGGTTCTAAGAACTAGACTGTGTTGGTGCCTCCATTTGGACTGCAGGCCTCCAAGGAAAAAGTAATCCCTTCAAGACAATGTCCCAACCTGAACATGAGCCAAAGGCACCAGGACTGACTCCAGGAGATTCCATGATGATAATGCAAGGCCCTGGGGCCCCAAGTGAACCCTGAGTCCTAACCCTACCTGGCATGTGATGCCAGTGGGGTTTTGGGTCACGGTCGTGACAATAGGGGCTGAAAGAAAAGAGATTGGGGACAGATAAACCCTTGATCCTCACATCAGGACCCCTGTACTCAGGGACTCTAACCCCTTCAATGCAATGAACTCTGCCTCCTTCATGTCCACTGACTCATACGAACCAGGGGCCATGGGGATGGTAGACTTCAACAGAATTGGTAAAATGGGTCTGACAGACCAGTGCTTCCCAGAAATAGATGGACGGGCGTCTCTGTAAAGATCCCCAAATGTTAGGGCTAACCTCTCTGATCAGGAAGACTCAGATGAGGGGAGAGTTAGGGAATTGGATCTTCAAAAATACTGCCTACCAAAAGATCAGTTTGTTAAATTTGGTGGGGAATTCCAGGAAACAAAACCCAAAAAGAGTATCCTCAAGGCCTCTTCCCAGATAGGGCAGTGGGGGGGGAGGTAGTCCACTAATCCTGGGAGCGGGGGAGAGTCAGAAGACTCTTCTGAGTGCCACAGGCATCAAGAAACTAGGCCCCCACATTCTGCAAGCCATTCTTAAGCTCACAGAATCAGGGAGTGCCTAGAGGATCAGATAGCCACCTCCAGTAGTAGTGCCTCTGAGTCAGAGGATGAGTGGACGCGGGTGACTAAGACCAAAAAGGCCAACAAAATCAAGAAGGCTATACAAAAAGATCCCCTGAAGCAGATCAAGGCCATTAGGAGTGTTATCACTCCCTATCACAAAAATGCTAAGTATTCAGTCTTGGAACACCTTGAATTATACAAACAGATGATGGATACTTTTCATCTGAAAGATAGTGTCATGATCCATGCCCCTGACCGCCTCAGGTATAACAGCCCCCTGGCAGCAGTGGGGCTAAAGCCATTCATACTGGCCCCAAGGACCTTAAACCTCCAACAGAAACATACATGGAGTCAGTCCTGGCGCCTTTGGCGCCAGGCTCATGATCAGGAATAAAGCAATACCAGTTTTGGACCTTAATGCAAAATGGAGGCCTATTACACAGCTCAGTTCTTTAGAACCAAGCCATGCGGTCTAATGTTTTGGGTGTGGCTGGGCCTGGAACTACTTGGCCTGGAACTACTTTACCTGGGCTATTTAAACCACAACAAAACAGCAGAATACGCTTTGCGTTATTCTGCACTCCTGCAGCGTAACGCTCACCGTGTCCAGCTCCTGCTCATCTGCTTCTGCGGCGGCCCGATCCTGAAGTCCTAGATCCGGATTCCATTAATAACCTGGAAGAATGAGAACAGCATTAGTGAGCAAGAACACTTACATGTGAAGTAACTGGGCTTGAATCCATCCTGTGCTTCGCTTACCTCGCCCATCTCCAGAGTTTGCCGCAACCTGCAAAGGTAAAGAAACAAGGACAGCATTAATAACAATTCTTACCTGGGCAAGCAGCGGGTCCTGGCAGCACCCTGCGCTTCTCTTACCTCGCCCATCTCCGGGTTTCACCACAACCGCAAGTGAGAAGGACAAGGTCAGCATTAGCAAAGCACTTACCTGGGCAAGCAGCGCTTCGATCGCTCATCACTCCGGAACATCACCTCAACCTGTACAAAGAGATTAATAACCTGGAAGAATAAGAACAGCATTAGCGAGCAAGAACACTTACCTGTGAAGTAACCGGTCTTCAATCCGTTCTATGCTTCGCTTACCTCGCCCATCTCCGGAGTTTGCCGCAACCTGCAAAGGTAAAGAACCAAGGACAGAATTAATAATTCTTACCTGGGTAAGCAGCAAGTCCTGGCAGCACCCTGCGCTTCTCTTATCTCGCCCATCTCTGGGTTTCACCACATCCGCAAGGGAGAAGGAACAAGGTCAGCATTAGCAAAGCACTTACCTGGGCAAGCAGCGCTTCGATCACTCATCACTCCGGAACATCACCGCGATCTGTCCAAAGAGAAGAGAACCCAGGCTAGCAATTAACACCAAGAAACAACGCAGCGCGATGCGCATCAATAACTCACTATGGTCTTCGCCATCGGCGCGGCAACTCCGAGATGGCAACCATCCCTGTGAAAACAAAAAGAGACATTGTTAGGGAACAGCGTAGTGGAGCAAGATGCAGAGAAGACAGAGAAAACGGAGGGAAAGAAAGATACAGAATAAAGCCGGAAAAGACATTATAACTCACTTGGAAGGCAGCAAGCAGAGTCGGAGTCACAGCCGATCTGGACCCGACATAAGGGCACACGGACCAGTGAAGCAACTAGGTCCACGGAACGTCCGCACCAACCACACGCCACTGCACAGAGATGCAGGATGGACAGTTCAACGCACAAAAACCTAAGGTGAGCAATAGCCCCAAGGGAGGGATTTGGGCTAGAATGAGGTGGGAGTCCACCCATCACAGAACCAGTATCTTACCCTCCATTCTTCTGTTATAGGTGCTACCTAACGTCTGGCACATAACCAAGCAGAGAGGGGTCTCGGATAGCGCTTAGACCTCCATCCAGTATCGTGTGGCACCCCCGTGGATACCAGGTGAGCATAACAGATAGTCAGAGTTGCATCCAATATGTAAAATGGACATTCTCCCCTGAGTACTCCAGCTTCTTTGCAGGGCTGGAGGATCAGAACCACTCAAGATGGTCCACCTACAGGGCGGCCATCTTAAAACACTTTTCTGTCCATAGAAATCCCCAAGAAGCCCGCAAGGCGGCCTACAATCTGCAGTGTGGTGAAGACCAGGCCCCACAAGAATTTGTGCAGGAACTTAAATGTGCCATTGCGCAGACCACCAGGATGGTGCGCACAGACAGTCGGGAGTTCATTAACACCTTTTTTCCATTCACTCCCCAAATACATCATGAGCCAGCTGGTGAAGGACTTTCACGAGAAGAGATCACTGGACTGGGTCATAGAACAGGCGACCCGTATTTATGAGGTGCAGAAACCAGTAGATAGCAAGAACACCAATAAAAAACCCAAACCAACCAGCACCACTGCTGCTGCTAAAGTGGCGGAGGTGAAGGTTGCCCCCATTTTAGATTTGGAGATGGGGGGGGCCTAAAAATATCCCTGTACAGAATCCTTCCAGCCAAAGAACCAGAAGGCCCTCGGGCAATCCCAGACAAGTAGTCAGGGAGGTAATCCCACAAATGGGACCCCTGACTCCCCGGACTACATAAGCCCCCGATACAAGGGCAACAAACCCATCCTGGGGTATGCGTGGACTCCCCCAGCCCGAGGAGGGGATCCAACCAGGTAGGGTCCAACCCAGGAAACTTCCCTCCTAATGTTCCCCAAGAGGGCAGTAATCCCCCAAATGCCGGGTTGAGCTTCTTTCCCCGGTACCCGCAAAACTTCAACCCACAAAACAACCATCCTTTCTTTCCCCACTTTCCTGAGCCCAGACAGCCCAATCTGGGAGAGGGGAGGCCAAGGGTGGAGGGTTACCCAAACTATCCAAACCCCAGGTATTATGGGGGAAGGGACAGTTACCCTTCCCGTGATCCACCTAGGATGGATCAGAGACCCCCATACTAGCCAGAGCGGGTATCCCAACTGGAGCACCAGGCCCAGAACTTGTCCTAGGATCTGGGTCGCATGTTGAGGGCTTAGCAAAACCCTCAGATGAACATGGCGGCTCAGAACTCCACAAACTAAGGGTCTGGTACTCCAGAGCAATGACGGGGAGAGAACCCTGACAACTCACCGGTTCCAAAGGAGGAAGTACAGGGTAAGGGGGGTGTAAAGCCATAGAGGAAGCTTTCTTCCCCACTTGTGAAAAGCCCCTGGAAACCCAGGAACCGGAACCAAAATCTCCTGCCCCCGAACATCTGCAACCTAAGGAACAGAGGACAGGGTAGGAGAAATAAAGGACATCAAAAGACCCATTTTGTGGAGGAGGTTAGTGTCCTCCAATTTGAAGGAGAGGGATCCTCAGAGGACTCTGGGAAAAAGATCTTCTCCTTCAGGGAGGAGGGAACTCCTCCCAAAGAAAAATAGGTCCCGAGAGATCCTCATGAAGACTGGGTGAATGTGGGGACTGAGTTAGGATTTCCCACCATTGAACCCCAGAATGATAAGCCAGAAAACCACCTTGCACAAACCTATTCTGGGGACTGCCTCCAAAAGGGGGGGGGCAGCCCAGAATCAGAACCAGGGGAGCCCAAAACTCCCGCAATATCCAACTGCCATGTTTTTCGTACAGATCCCCAAGCTCCCACACAGAATCCTGGCCAAACTACCCCTGTGTCAGAATTAAAAATCAAGAAACTAACCCACCAACTGTCCCAAAACGCACATTATCTTTGTCCCCTTGAGGATGAAGAGGGAAGATGTTATGTCCCGGTACAAGTACAAAGGCAATGTACATTTTGGCACTGGTGGAGACCGGATCCCAAGCCACTCTTCTGTCAAAGAGCGCCTTTGATCAGCTGAATTCAGGAAGGGGGAGAGATACCAGCTCCCTCTCACCCCTCTTCCTGGACAACTCCAGAACTTCGCTGGGAAGGAAATTCCTGTCGAGGGGTCTGCAGAGCTGGAAATCAAAATTGGGCGACACAAGATGAAGCACCTGGTCATAGTTATGGCGCCAGGGGGAACCCACTGGCTATTAGGGAATAACATCCTCCCTAGGTTTTCTCCCCTAATAGACTTCGTGAATAAGGTACTCTGGATCAAGACTCACAGGCCAATCAAATTGAAACAGAGTGTCAACCATGTTAGTCTAAATGGCACATGCCACATGGTTGAACAAAAACCAGACCAAATTAAGTTCTGTGTTCAAAACAATGACATACCCGACATTACCATAATTGCAGTAGGACAACAAACTGGTGATGGAATTCATCTCTATTTTTGAACATCAACCTTCCTTCCAGTTTCAAGTAGCATTCCACACTGGAAGGAAATACTCTAAAATTCTGTACCAATTCACAATCAGAAAATCCCACTTCCATAGTCCAAAATAATGAGAAAACAGCTCAAAGCTTGACTGACATTCAGAAGATTAGAGAACAGTTGTACATCCCTATTCAGTTAAATGAGGGGAAGGACTCTGTTCTCGCCTGAGTGTGCGTGAACAATGGTAAGAGCTTCATCAGAGAAGCCATGTTCTGAAAACTCCAAAAAGATCCAGCCATTCCCACATTTTGTTTTATTTGTTTATTTATAAACAGCGAGCAGGAATACAGACACAATTGCAGTGCTTATAGCCTTACAGAACATATGAAACATAATGCCCCGTTCCTCCCACCCCCAAGTTCCCGAGTAGGCCTTGTCCCGAACCTCATTTGGCCTGATCCAGCGGCGAGCTGTCGCCCATAGAGTCGAGGGCTCTCGCGACCAAGCGTGGCTTGAAGGTCAGGGCCGGGTAGGTCTGGTCATAGTCCAGGACTGGTGCCCAAATGTCGGTGAATCGGTGGAGCAGTCCCGCTTTGGCTGCCGTGACCTTTTCCGCTATCAGGATGTCCCACAGTTTAAGCCACCAGAGGGTCATGAGGGGTCCTCCCACGGACTTCCAGGTGCGGGCCACAGTGATTTTGCCCGCCAGGAGGAGTTGGGACATTAGCGTAGCCCTCCTCCCAGTTCTTGGATACAAGTCCGGGAGCGGTATCCCCAGGAGGACTTGCTCAGGTGTTGGCGGAATTTCAACTTGGGTGATATCCTTTATGTTGGCCAGGCATTGGCTCCAGAACTCCCCACCTTAGGGCATGTCCACCACATGTGGAAATAGGAACCCGGGTGGCCACAGAGGCGCCAGCAGTGGGGGTCCAGGGCCGACTGGAAGTGGTGGAGGCGCAAGGGGGGGGGTAGTAGCAGCGCAGAAGGAGTTTGTGGGCGCATTCCCAGTTAGTAATACACCGAAATGCTGTGCGCGTTCTTGTCCAAACATCCACCCATGTGTGGTCCTCAATCTCATGACCCAAGTCCGCCTCCCATTGGGACATATAGGAGGGCCTAGTCTGGAGGGGGTCTTCCTGCAATAGTTTGTAGAGGGCCGAAATCTTTCCCCGGTCTGGCAGGTCATTCACTGTGAGCTCCAGTGGAGCAAGGGGCCGTATTGCGGCCTCCCAGGTCTGGGGGTGGGAGCACCAGTGCCTCAGTTGGGCGTAAGTAAATCTATCTGTCTCCGTCAGCTGGAAACTCGTTTTACATCGCTCGAAGGTGAGGGGGGCGTCCCTTCGAAGAGCTGCCCCAGGGTTTCAAGGCCTCCTGCCACCCAGTTCCTAAAGTTCTTAGGGTGAGCTCCCGGGGAAAAGGCGGGGTTGAGGAAGATTGGGGAGAGAGCGGAAAAGCCTCCTGGGATGCCTCCACGCCTGCGGGCCCACTCCCATGCCCTTATCGACTGTTTCATGGCAGTCAACACTCCCGGCCAAGTTCGGCATAGTGCGGTGGGGATGAACGGGAGAAAGCGGAGGGGGAGAGGGAAGCGGGATTGTTCGATCTCTACCCATTTCGGGCGCCCAGTGGCACGTCCCCATGCTTGAAAATGGGTGTCACGCTCACCTGATTCCCACGGAGGCGCAGGTCTGGCTTCGAGTGCTGATGCTTCTTCAATGGTGAAGCGCAGGACTCTGAAGATGGACTCACTGGCTCGCAGGAATATTCCCCTGTGCGTGAAAAGGGAGTATTACCTACTGACGGAATAATGCTCAAGCCTCCCACTCCCTTCCAACCCTCCACGATACCCTTCCTCGATTCCCTGTGAAGTCTCACCTTAGGGTCTGGAAGGATGAGTTCTCCATCCTGCTTCTGATGCAGGGGCGCGTTGAAACCCAGTTACTTCACTGGATTGAGGTTTGATGGGAGTTCAAATAAGCTTGACTATTCAGGTAAGGCGCTGTAAGAGTTCTGTAGCAAGTTCAAAAGTTCAAGCTTAATAATAATGTTCATTGTCTTATTGCAGCAAGCGCTAACGCTTATGTCTTTTTCCCCTTAGGGGCCGGGGTTCGGAATGCCGGAGATATGGCGCCGACCCGAAGTGAAACGTGCAGTTCCAGTAAATGACAGGTAAGTTCTGGATGAGCGTTCGGGTAATGTCTTTGCATTCGCTCATTCAATGTCTTTGTCTTTTTTCCCCATAGGGGCCGGGGTCCGGAATGCCAGGAAGCGGCAGGACCCGAAATGAAATGGGAATGACCCAACAGGTAAGTCTTAGAAGGAAACTGAGCTTTTCCTATTCCCTTCCTTCTCTCACCTTGTGTTCTTGTCTTTTTCTCTCTAGGCTCTGGGAAGTGGCTGCGGATCTGGATGATCGCTGCTGAAGATGGAGGTGCCCAGGAAAGGTGAGTGAAATGCAGCGCTGCAGCGATCGAAGCGAAATGCTTTTAAAATGATGTCTTCCCTTTCAGGATTGTCGGTGTGATGTCTCCGTGATGCAGCTTTAGCAGGTAAGGTCTTCTTTCTCTCCAATTCTCTCTTAGCAGGTGACCCAGGATGCTGACAGGCGTGGCTGAAGTCCAGATGCAGGAGCTGACACGGTGAGCGTCCAGCTGCGAGGAGCAGAACAACGCGAAGCGTGAGTTGCTGATCGGGCGTGGTTTAAATAGCTTTGGAAGAAGTTCCAGGTATGTATCCTTCCACCGATCATGTATGTATCCTTCCCCGACCACACCCAGGGAAAGTAGTCCCACAGGTAAAGTAGTTCCATTCAGGCCTTAAGAGGGCCTGGATGTAGCAGCATGGTCTGCATCAGGTAAGTGCACATTAAAACACTTGAACACATGTCTAGCTTTATGAGCCTGGCGCCTAAGGTGCCAGGACAGGGGTCCAACATGAGCCTGGCGCCTAAATCCTAAGGCTTGGGCCCGCTGGCACTTCCCTGGGGGAAATGATGCCTGACTCTGGGGTTGCTGGGTCGGACCTGGCTCTTTGGAGGTAGGCATCATGACAATGGGCCAGTTAGGCTGCAATTTGATACTTCTGAAGGTCCGGCACCCCTAGTGCCCCAAGTCGTGTGCTGGCCATCATTGTTCTCCGAGGGATCTGCGGTTTCTTACCCTTCCAGATGAAGCCAATGATTTTCCTTTGGAGTCGCAGCAAAGGGGGGGAGAGGGATTGAGGTTGGGAGAGATGAGCAGGCGTAGAGGAAGCGGGGGGAGGAGGTTCATTTTACATGTCGTGATGCGCCCCAACAGCGAGATCTCCTGTGTCTGCCAATGGGCCAGGTCCTTTTCCATTTCCTCGAAGAGTGGGGGGAAGTTGGCCTGGCAGACTCTCGCTGGGTGGGCGGGGATCCGAACCCCCAAGTATGAGATCGCTTGGGTGTTCCATTGAAACAGGCTGTGTTTCTCCAAGTCCTCCCTCTCACCCTTGTGCAGGCCCACTCCGAGGGCGGTTGATTTTGGGAAATTGATGGCGAATCTCAAGACCCTCCCGAAGTCTCGGATTTCGTTCAGGCTGCCCTCATAGAATCTTTAATGTTTGTGATGGTTAGCAGCACATCGTCCGCGTAAAGGGCAATTTTGTGTTGGACTGGGCCGATCTTCAGGCCAGTGATCAGGGGGTTCCGGCGCACTCGCTGGGCTAGCGGTTCCATCACCAAGGCGAAGAGCAGGGAGGACAGTGGACATCCCTGTCACGTTCCACATGTAAGAGCAATCGGGTCCGACAAGCGACCATTAACTCTCAGCCGGGTCTTAGGGGCTTGGTAGTTCGCTAGGATCATCCTCCTGAAGGTCGAGCCAAAGCCGTAGGCCTCAAGAACGGAGGAGAGATAGGGCCAGTCCACCTTGTCGAAAGCTTTGGTTGCGTCTAGCGCCAAGAGGGCAAGTTGTTGGGAGTCCTGACTGGCGACCTCTATCAGATCCAGTGCCCTGCGGTTGTTGTCCTTTGTCGATCTGTGGAAAATAAACCCTGTCTGATTCGGGTCCACAATGCTCGGGAGAATGGGTGCGAGGCGGTTGTCCAGGATCTTGGAGTAGATATTGGCGTCCAAGTTCAACAAGGAGATGGGTCTGTACGAACTATTCTCATGGGGGTCCTTCCCAGGCTTAAGGATCAGGACCGTGATGGACTCCTGCATCGATGGGGTGACTGTTGCAGTGGCTGCAAACGAGTTGAAGAGGCGGGTCAGAGGAGCCACCAATTGGGGGCGGAAGAGCTTGTAGAAGCGCGTGGAGAACCCATCTGGGCCTGGAGCCCTGGGCTTTAGGCTTTTAATGGCCTCTTCCACTTCCTCGTTCGTAATAGGCATTGCCAGTCCCTCTCTCGCCTCCAGGTTGAGGGGTGGGAGAGCCACCTCTCGGATGTATGAGTGCTGCTCATCTAGGTCCCGCGGGACTGCCGTCATGATTTCCGATTGGTGGGCGACCGCCAGTCGCCGTTTTTCACGCTCCGCATGGTGGATCTTTCCCTGTGTGTCGCGGAGACCCTGGATGAAATTCCTGCTCTTTTCTTTAGCCAGTTTACTGACTAGCAGTTTGTTAGCCTTATTGCTATGGACGTAGTACCATTGTTTGGTTCTGGTTAGCAGGTTTGCCGTAGCGTCGACGTAGTGTGACTCAAGCCTCTTCCTCACCATCCGTAAGACCCTGTAGGATTTCAGGGACCAGCCCTTACGTTTGTGAATGGCCTCAGCCTCGCGGACCTCGGCTTCCAGGATAGCGCGGGCCGCCTGCTTCTGTTTGTGGAACGCGGCGCCTTGGGCAATCAGCTCCCCTCTAAGTACTGCCTTCATGGTGTCCCAGGTGTTAGCTGGGGAGGTGTCCTTGTTGCGATTTTCAGTGAAGAAGTTTTTAATTGTCCTGGCGATAGTGTCTCTCACTGCCATGTTCCCCAAGATACAGTCGTACAGGCTCCACTGGCGGCGCAGGGGAGGATCCGGGTCATGCGACCGCAGGGTGAGCGAGACTGGAGCATGGTCCGAGAGAATCCGGGGGCCAATCGTAACATCGTCCATAAAGGTCAGGATCTGGGGGGAAGCCAGCAATAAGTCGATTCTAGAAAAGGTGCGGTGGACGTACGAATAGAAGGTGAAGTCTTTCTCTTCTGGGGACAGCACCCTCCAGGCGTCAACAATATTCAGCGTGCGAAACAAGTGGAGCAGGGCTGTAGCCAACTTTAAGTCCCTGAGTGTTGGGGGGTGAGATCTATCGTTGGTCGGGTCCGGGACCCCGTTAAAGTCTCTACTGATGACGACTTGCCCTTCGATGAATGGAAGGAGGGAATCCTCCAGGTCTTGATAGAATCCCTCCTGGTGCTCTTTTCGGGTGTAGGCTGAGATGAGGGTGTAAAGCTGGCCGAGGATGATGCATTTGACCACCATAAAGCAACCCTCCTGGCATCTCAGCGAGTCCAGGATCTGAGGATTCAAGGCCTTAGCAAATAGAATGGCGGTACCTCCCTTCTTGGTTCCGCTTTAGGCAAGGAATTGCAGAGGATAGAGTCTGGTTCGTAAGCGAGAAAAGTCTGCTGGAATTAGGTGCGTTTCTTGCAGGAAAGCGATTGCGGTCCCCTCGTCGTGCAGCCTTTGCAGGGTGGATTTCCTCTTTGGGGGGAGTTCAAGCCTTTGACGTTCAGAGTGGTGAATTTTAATTTTAGGTGCGGGGGCTGGAGCTCCGAGTCCGTTTTCTGCGGGGGGGGGATAGGGGACAGGTCAAGTCAGCCATAGCTGCGAGGGATCCGCTGCATTGGGGTCTCCTGCTGCTGAAGGTTATTAACAAAAATCTCCAACAGGAGATATGAACTTTCAACATCGGCCTCCAACGGGAGGCCCAAACTGTGGTTGGGGGGACCGAATTTGAACTTTGGCCAGCTCCCCCGGCCACCTTAGCTGTCCTCGGGCAACATGGCCCACATTGTTGAGATTCTCTCCAGGGGTAACATGATGACATCCACCCTGGAGGAGGGTATGGACCGCATGGGGTCCGCGGCGAGCTTGAAAGAACCTTGGTGATTCATGCGCTAACTATATTGGCTTGAGGAGGGTGGTTCTGTGCCCCCAGGGGAGTCCGAGCGGAGGATTGATGCCGTGTCGTCAAGGTGGCTAATGGTGCTGGGAGTACCCTTGTACGAGAACTGTAGCGCCGTGGGAAACAGCCATCGGTAGCGGATCTGCTGGTCTCGTAGAAAAAGCAAAAGCGGGCGAAGCATCCTGCACTTCTGAAGGGTTAGAGGGGAGAGATCCTGGAAGATCTGCAGTGGGGAGCCCTGGAAGGAGATTTCGTCTTTTGAGCGGCCTAACGCTGAAATGGCCACCTTGGTGGTATAAAAGTGAACTCTTGTGATTACATCGGGAGGGGGATCTGTCTCGGATCCTCGGCGAGGGCGCAGTCGTTGGGTACGGTCGAGTAGGAGCAGCGACTCATCTAGATCCGGCAGCAGGGACTGGAAGAAGAGACTTATGTATCCGGGGAGTTCCTTTTCAGACATCGCAGAGGGCACCCCACGGATGCGGAGGTTGTTTTAGCCGGGAGCGATTCTCCATGTCCTCTTGCTTGAATTCGAGGATTTCCGCCCTGTCCATTAGTGTCTGGATGATGCGTTGGATCTCCGTTAGTGAGTTAGAGTGGTCTACGGCCAGTTCCTTGGCCTCCCCCATCCTGTGCTCAATATCGCTGACCCGTTGCTCTGTTTGCTCCAATTTGGCGGTAAGCTCAGTCATACAGGATCTGAATTCCGCTTTGATTTCAGACATGAATGCCTGGAGATCCTCTCTTGTCGCAAGCGTCCCTTTATCTTCTGTAGTTTTCGGAGGAGTGAGTTTAGGGGGATCGGATTTCTTCCCTTTCTCCGGGGCCAGCAGCATGGTGGAAATGTCGTCAGATTTGGAGGGTTTCGATGCCTTGGCCATGGCTTTGACGTAGGGGACGACTCCAGGGGACTGGTGTCTGCACACGGAGGACCCGCAGGACCCGGGGACGGTAGTGGCCAAGGAGAAGGGTGGGCCGGGGTGCCCCAGGAGGTGCTTTAATCCCTTCAAAGGGCGACAAATACCTTGGCGGAGCGGACCCGCGGGGTTAGGAGGCTGCGGGTCTATGATTCACCCTCTACTGTGTGATTTAGGTTGCTGAGGCGCAGGTCGGTTCTCTCCGGCTGGTAGAGATGAGGAGTGGGCAGGGGCGCCCCAGGAAGTCGGTGGCGTGGCTCAGCCAACAGGGGGCAAAGCCCCCTCGAGCCCCAGAAGAGCAGTCCAACTCC
Source organism: Ambystoma mexicanum (assembly GCF_040938575.1). Lineage (NCBI taxonomy): Eukaryota > Metazoa > Chordata > Amphibia > Caudata > Ambystomatidae > Ambystoma > Ambystoma mexicanum. The sequence goes on along the minus strand of NC_090932.1, from coordinate 937,154,358 downwards.
AGCAGCAAGGCCCCCAGTTAGCAAGCAGGGGGGGGGCCCGTGCCAGGATGAAAGGAGGCAGGGCCTCAAGGCATTGTAGTGGCGATGGCAGGGGCCACCTGAGTGAAGTGTGACCCCCCTCCCAGGCACCGGCGCCACATAGATGGAAGTGGGCAGTGATGACTGGGACACCCACCACCTGGAGGGCGACCGCAGCAGCTAGAGAGAAGGCCCCCGTTCCAGTGGGGGGAGATGTAGCAGTCCTGCTGGCAGGGCCCAACGGGGCGACGTCTCCAGTGAGAAGTCCGGCTTCAGGGGAGGGAGGTAAAAGCAGCCTCCGCGGGACCCCTCGGGCAAAGAGGCCGCAACAAGGAGAAGAGCCGGAGCGCCAATGTCACTGCCGTCGGGTGAGCAGAGCCAGAGCCTCACCATGAGATGGATAGTGCCTGCTGGACGTAAGGGGCCGCCCGCGGGAGTGCTGGGCGGAGCAGTCAGGTGGGAGGAAGCCAGCGGGACCAGTGCACCTCCAAAGCACCCGGGGCTCCTCAGGCCGGAGGCCTCAGCAGAAGGGGAGAAGCCGGGTCATCTCGGCTCGTACGAGCAAGCAGGACTGACTGCATGGAGAGCCACTATGGACCGGGGGCCGTCCAGCAGATTAGGCGGGCAAGTGAGTCGGGCCCCCTCCAGCATCGCATGGAGCAAGCCAGTCCAGGCCGAAGCGCTGCAGATGTGGACCTGTGAGGTTAGGCTCCGGCGAGAGTGCGTGTGCGTCCCCCAGGGGAGCGGGGTGATGCTGATGAGCAGGAGGGAGCAGGCGGCACTATAGCACTGCCATTGCGCACTGGAGGGGATCCGATCCCCGGAGCTGGATCACAGCAGGCAATGGAGGGCCGACAGGCCGTGGGGGGAGGGACTGATAGTTGCGGCCGCGATCTTTGAATTTGCGGTGCGGGCACCGGAGACCTCTCCCTTGCCGCGTTTTCTATGAAGCTGGGAGCGTTAAGCACCCAGGTTGCAGCCAGTGAAGCAGGGGAGGCTCCGGTGCCTCATCCTATGTCGCGCAGGAAGTCAGCATGGCAGGAACCGGCAACAAAGCGTTAATGGCCGCGGACCCATGCGGAGGCCATCAATGGAGCTGCCACATCGCTGGCGCTCCAGGCCACGCCCCGCCATTCCCACATTTAAATTGGTAGACAAATGGGAGATGGACCTGGAAACTCCCAATTCCAAACATCTCCTGCCTAGCAGGTGCATGCTCAAAATGTCTATAGGCAACAAAAGTATAGTACATAACTGTCGTGCGAGATGTCCCTGCTGCATTCTATTTAGGCAGTGACATTCTCAATCGCTTTCCCATTAGTTTGGACCTGATAAACTTCAAAGCCTGGTCCCGATTAGGGGGTAATCCCATGGACTTTGATGATTCAGAAAAAGCATCTTGGTCAGCCCAATTGCTGCCATATGCAGTTGAAGCTCAAATTGGAGAGGAAGTCACCATCACAACACGACTAGCCCCAATTAAAGTAAAAATTAAAAGAGGACAGAAACTGCAAAATCCTGACGCATATTTTGACCTCAACGCCCATCTCCAACAACAAGGGTTGGGGTCAAACCCAACACCATTAGTCAATACAGAACACAACACCATTCCAATATTGGTGGATAACAGCGACTTTAGGAGTATCACTCTGGGCGAAGGCACCATTATTGGAATGGCGGTTGATGACTGTCATTTTTGCATAGATTTAGGTAACGAACTGATAGGACCCATCCCCAATGACTGTTTTGACAGTGATAGCGACAATGACACAACACCAGACAGGATCTTCACCCGGCATGGGTGGAATTTTCTGGTGTACTCTTCCTGCCCTTATGGTAAACAAGAGGTGACCTGTTACTTCAGGAGGGATGAGGTGATCTTCCAGGTCCACAAGGACTGCCTTCCCTGCCTGGAACCCTCGGGTGCAGGTCAATACTTTAACCAGGGACTTCTCCACCCAGCTGGAGGAGGCCGCTGAGATAGCCAAACCAGAAGTCTTTCCGGGCTTCACGCAAATGGTTGAAGAGAGAGTCAACCTAGCTGATGCCTGTGAGACTCTGGAGCAAAAGCAAAAGTTGAAACAAGTTTTCTTAGATTTTCAGGATCTCTTTGTGGTGGACTCATATTACTGTGGTCGCACCGAAATCTATGACTCCAGTGTTTGTGAAGCAATACCGCTTGCCTCTCACATCCATAGAGTCCCTCACAGAAATAATTAAAAACCTTGAGTCCCGTGGGATAATTCGTCCAGTCCACAGCACCTTCAATAATCCGGTGCTGGGGATTTTAAAACCGAACGGCCAGTGGAGACTCTGTGCTGACCTAAGGGAGCTGAACAAACGGGTCCGCCCATCCCGATGGCCTCTTCCCTACATTGACCAAGTGCTGGCCCAGATCCAGGGGTCAAAGGTATACACTGCCATTTACCTGACCAATGGGTACTAGACCGTACCTGTCAGCAGGGAGGACCAATACAAGCTGGCCTTTACCTTTGGGGGGGCAGCAGTACACAGGGACCCGGACTCCCTTCGGATACATCAACTCCGGCAATAAATTTAATATCTTCTTACACAAGGCCATGCCCGACTTGGGTGAAAGGGGTAACCTGGCCTATGCAGATGATGTTCTGATCAAAAGCTCAACTGTGGAGGAACACATAGTGGAGATCCATTATGTTCTGACACAGTTGAGGGTTGCCAGAGCAAAACTATCTTTCCAAAAGGCACAGTGGTGCAGGACCCTTGTCAATTTCTTGGGGCATGAGATAACTCCTGAGGGTCTCTGTCCCCAGGAAAAGAAGGTGGACGCACTCCTGAAATTAAAAGACCCCACAACTCTGCTTGAGCTAAGTGTCACGCTCACCTGAATCTCCGCAGGAGCGATGGATTCCTTCAACCTCTGCTTTGCTTTCCCCTCACCCGGAAACCAACTCTTTCTCCCTTCACCTGGGGTTCTATCCGTAAGATAAAGAATGGGTTTATAATAGTGCCCAGACCCAGAGACCCTCCCTTGAGACTCCCCGTTGGTTCAAGCGCTGTGTCTAGGGGGGGGGCTCACCTCTTGTTTTAGGAAGGTGGGCTCTCCGTCCTGGCTCTGCAGGGGCGCTATTGTGCAGGCTGGATGGTTGCCGTGCTGACTTGAAGCTGTTCACCTTGCTTGTTTTGGTGGTGCTGCTGAGAAGGATGGCACAGCCGCTCCCCTTATTGGTGGTTGGAAAACGTTCAAAAGTCCCAAATAATGTTCCGGAGCCAGTTACTTCACTGACCCTTAGTGCTGTGATTCTGTTGAGTATAATGTCCAATGTCCTCGGATTTCCCAGTTGCTACACTGGGTCCGCAAGGAAGAAGTACGGGTTTGTATTGCCTCTGTGGATCTTGCTCACTGAGTGTCTATAAAGACTAACCTGTCTTTCTCTTGTGTTTTCTTTTCCTTGCAGATTGCCAAAGGAAACTCCAACGGGCGGTGAAGATCAGAAAACCTGTAACTCAGACGGGCGGTGAAGATCAGAAGGACCGCGATTGAAGAATGAAGCTGCCGACGCCGTCGGAAAGCCGCGGAAAGGTGAGTAGAAACTGGCGCTGTACTAATGCTTCTGTTCTTTTCTCTTTCAGATGCGGAGCTCGTAGTAGCGAAGATGGAGGCCCAGCCGGGTGCCGGAACTACAGGTAAGCCGTAGAAGACTCCGGGGATTGGGATCAGGTAAGCACGTGCTTGATGCAACAGAGGAATACACGAAGCAAGTCTTGTTCTTTGGGCGTGGCTTTTATAGAAAGCCTTGCCCAAAGACTAGAGCATTGCATTAGTTGCAGATTGGCCAAAAAAGGGGTCCATGGTAGTGGAACAGGAAGTCTCATGTTATTCTATTGCCGCAGGGGTTTTCATTGGCTGACATGGATATTAACCCTGTTTTTGCTCTCCATGCTTTCACCCACAATGCACCTGCCTGTCTTCCCTTCTGCCTACCATGAACTGGATATGAGGGCTACTTGATAATGTTACCTAGTCTAGTGCCCATGACAGTCCTCCCCCTCAAGACCCCTCCTAAGTGTGTGTTTCCCGGGCCAGGCTTGGTGGGTTTGTTCTTGTGGAATTTGAGTAATAACCGAGGGGCATGAATGTTCTCACTTGGCTCCCATGACCTATCTTGTGGGCCATATCCCTTCTAGTCCACCAGATAATACAAGGTTTTTCGCACCATTTTAGAATCTAATATCTGTTTGACCTCATATTCTGGTTCCTCCCCTTTCATTACTATGGGGGCTGGCGGAGCTAGTGTCCTAGTCCCAGGTTGTACAGGTTTCAATAAAGAAACATGAAAAACTGGATGTATGCGCCTTTGTGGTGGTAGAGTCAATCTCATGGCGACAGGAGTAGCCACACTTTCTATGGTGAATGGGCCTAGATATTTAGGTTGAAATTTCCTGGCCCCTTTCAACGCTATATACTTTGTCGATAACCATACTGAGTCTCCTGCGTGATAGTTTGGGGCCTTTTGTCGATGGCGGTCAGCATACCTTTTTGGGTGTCCTTGGCTGCCTTAAGGTGCCTTACTGCATCTTTGTTTGCTTGTGAGATTCTTTCATGTAAGGTTTCAATGGCAGGCATCTCAATTGTTTTAGGTGGGTCGTATGTTGAAGTTCTCGGGTTGTGGCCATAAAGAGTGTAAAACGGTGTCATGCCTGTGGAGGTTTATAATAGTGCCCAGACCCAGAGACCCTCCCTTGAGACTCCCCGTTGGTTCAAGCGCTGTGTCTAGGGGGGGGGCTCACCTCTTGTTTTAGGAAGGTGGGCTCTCCGTCCTGGCTCTGCAGGGGCGCTATTGTGCAGGCTGGATGGTTGCCGTGCTGACTTGAAGCTGTTCACCTTGCTTGTTTTGGTGGTGCTGCTGAGAAGGATGGCACAGCCGCTCCCCTTATTGGTGGTTGGAAAACGTTCAAAAGTCCCAAATAATGTTCCGGAGCCAGTTACTTCACTGACCCTTAGTGCTGTGATTCTGTTGAGTATAATGTCCAATGTCCTCGGATTTCCCAGTTGCTACACTGGGTCCGCAAGGAAGAAGTACGGGTTTGTATTGCCTCTGTGGATCTTGCTCACTGAGTGTCTATAAAGACTAACCTGTCTTTCTCTTGTGTTTTCTTTTCCTTGCAGATTGCCAAAGGAAACTCCAACGGGCGGTGAAGATCAGAAAACCTGTAACTCAGACGGGCGGTGAAGATCAGAAGGACCGCGATTGAAGAATGAAGCTGCCGACGCCGTCGGAAAGCCGCGGAAAGGTGAGTAGAAACTGGCGCTGTACTAATGCTTCTGTTCTTTTCTCTTTCAGATGCGGAGCTCGTAGTAGCGAAGATGGAGGCCCAGCCGGGTGCCGGAACTACAGGTAAGCCGTAGAAGACTCCGGGGATTGGGATCAGGTAAGCACGTGCTTGATGCAACAGAGGAATACACGAAGCAAGTCTTGTTCTTTGGGCGTGGCTTTTATAGAGAGCCTTGCCCAAAGACTAGAGCATTGCATTAGTTGCAGATTGGCCAAAAAAGGGGTCCATGGTAGTGGAACAGGAAGTCTCATGTTATTCTATTGCCGCAGGGGTTTTCATTGGCTGACATGGATATTAACCCTGTTTTTGCTCTCCATGCTTTCACCCACAATGCACCTGCCTGTCTTCCCTTCTGCCTACCATGAACTGGATATGAGGGCTACTTGATAATGTTACCTAGTCTAGTGCCCATGACAGTCCTCCCCCTCAAGACCCCTCCTAAGTGTGTGTTTCCCGGGCCAGGCTTGGTGGGTTTGTTCTTGTGGAATTTGAGTAATAACCGAGGGGCATGAATGTTCTCACTTGGCTCCCATGACCTATCTTGTGGGCCATATCCCTTCTAGTCCACCAGATAATACAAGGTTTTTCGCACCATTTTAGAATCTAATATCTGTTTGACCTCATATTCTGGTTCCTCCCCTTTCATTACTATGGGGGCTGGCGGAGCTAGTGTCCTAGTCCCAGGTTGTACAGGTTTCAATAAAGAAACATGAAAAACTGGATGTATGCGCCTTTGTGGTGGTAGAGTCAATCTCATGGCGACAGGAGTAGCCACACTTTCTATGGTGAATGGGCCTAGATATTTAGGTTGAAATTTCCTGGCCCCTTTCAACGCTATATACTTTGTCGATAACCATACTGAGTCTCCTGCGTGATAGTTTGGGGCCTTTTGTCGATGGCGGTCAGCATACCTTTTTGGGTGTCCTTGGCTGCCTTAAGGTGCCTTACTGCATCTTTGTTTGCTTGTGAGATTCTTTCATGTAAGGTTTCAATGGCAGGCATCTCAATTGTTTTAGGTGGGTCGTATGTTGAAGTTCTCGGGTTGTGGCCATAAAGAGTGTAAAACGGTGTCATGCCTGTGGAGGTGTGTATTGAATTATTGTATGCGTATTCAGCCAACCACAGGATTTCTTCCCAAGAGCATTCTGTCTGGTGTAGTAGACAAATGAGGCATTGCTCCAGAGTTTGGTTGGTACGCTCTGTTTGACCGTCTGTTTGTGGATTTCCATTCCGGTCAGTGAACAACAATGCTTCCAAAATCATGACACAATTGGCTCCCTCTATCGGAGATTAATATGGATGGAAATCCATGGAGCTTCACAATGTTATGGAGGAAAACTTGAGCCAAGACCTGTGCTGATGGAATGCCCTTTAGGGCGATAAAGTGGGCCATCCTGATGAATAGGTGTACTACCACAAGGATGGTGTTAAATCTGGAACTGGGAGGCAAGTACGTGATAAAGTCCATCGATACTGTGTGCCAAGGTGTGGGTGGTATGGCCAGTGGTTGCAGTAAGCCAGCGGGTTTTTGTCGTGAGGCCTTATGTTGAGCATACGTTCCGCATGAGTTGACAAAATCGTGAGTATCTTTTCGCCAATTGTGCCACCAGTAAGATCTTTCAATCTTTTCAATGGTTTTTCCCACCCCTGGATGACCTTCCATTGGTGAGTCATGGTAATTAACCAGCACTTCTTCTCGCAGGGTACGTGTTGGAAGGTAGAGGCGGTCTCGATAACATGGTAAACCATCTTTGATGGTAAAGTTCAGCCCCTTTCTTTTCCATGTCTGTAATTCCTCTATGGGTAGATTTTCCTTTATCTTCTTCTTGAATGCCTCCCACAAAGAATCTTCCCCACACAAACCTAGAATCTTGTTCCCCGGGATGATGTCCACTGGATCAGGAGTTCTGTAGGCTTGATCCCCTTTGCCAATGCGCGATAAGGCATCTGCCTTTCCGTTCTTTACTCCAGGCCGGTAAGTGATCACCAATTCATATTCTGATAGGAATAGAGCCCAACAAAGCTGTCTAGAGGATTGTGCTTTAGCCGACCATAGGTACTGAAGATTCCGATGGTCCGTGATTATGGTAATTGTATGTTTGGCTCCGAGTAGATAATACCTCCATTGCTTGAGGGCCTCCTTTATTGCAAGCAGTTCTTTATCCGTAACCGCATAATTTAATTCCGCTGGTGAGAACGTTTTTGAACAGAAGGGTACGGGGTGTAGATGACCGGTATCAGGGTTCCGTTGGGACAAGACCGCTACCATGGCTACACTTGAAGCATCGGTCTCTACGATGTAAGGGAGGTCTGGTTGCGGATGTTGTAATACAGGGGCTGATGTGAACCTGCTCTTTAGAGCCCCAAAGGCTTCTTCAGCTGCTGGGATCCATTCAAATTTCCGATGCTTGGTAAGAGGGTGGTGATAGGATGCACCAAATGTGAAAATCCAGGTATGAAGCATCAGTAGAAGTTCGCAAACCCTAGGAAGCTCTGCACCCCCTTTAGAGACGAAGGTGATGGCCAAGTGAGAATTGCCTCCACTTTCCTGTTGTCCATTTGAATCCCTTGTGGAGACAAGACGAACCCTAAAAACTCAACTTCGGTGACATGGAAAGACCATTTCTCAAGCTTGGCGTAAAGATGGTTTTCGCGCAGCTTGTGGAGAACCGCCCGTAAATGTGATACATGCTCTTGTACGGTAGCTGAATAAATGAGGATGTCGTCTATGTACACAACAGCACATACGTCTAGCAGTTCTCGTAGGACATCATTCATGAAGTGCTGGAACGCCGCTGGTGCGTTGCACAACCCGAACAGCATTACCTGATACTCATAGAGGCCGTACCTTGTGCAGAACGCGGTCTTCCATTCATCACCCTCCTTAACACGCACCAGGTGATAGGCCCCTCGAAGATCCAATTACGTGAACACTTGCGCTTTTCCTACTTGGTCGAGAAATACAGGTATCAGAGGTAATGGGTACTGGTTCTTCACCGTGACCTGGTTTAACGCGCAGTAATCGATGCACGTTCTAAGATCCCCTCCTTCTTCGGGATGAAGAAGAGAGGACAGGCCACAGGTGATTTGTAAAGGCGGATGAAACCATTTGCGAGGTATTGGTCCAAGTAGGCTTTGAGATGGGCGTTTTCCCCTTCCGTCAGGGCACATATGCGGCTACAGGGAACCATTGCCCCTGGTACCAGGTCTATTTGGCAGTCATAAGAACGATGCGGGGGCAGAACATTGGCCTGTTCTTTGGCAAATACATCCCGGTATTCCTGGCATTCGGGGGGGGTAAAACTCCCAACATCCCCAACACGGAGAGTGTTTTCTGAGATGCTGATATAGGCTGCTCCGGCGAACGACCTGACTCGTAACAGTCTCTGCAGTCCCTGGGAAAGGTTAATGATCGCCTACGCCAGTCTATAAGCGGGTTGTGTTTCGCAAGACAAGGAATGCCAAGGATCATTTGTAATTGTGGCGCTGAAATTAGATCAAATGAGATTTCCTCCTTATGCCCGTCTTGACAGAGCATTAAGATCTTGTTGGTGCAAAGGGTAACCGGTCCTGACAGCAGCTGAGTTCCGTCGACCGCAGTCACGTAGTCTATGATTTCCTTCGTACAACTTGGTAACCCAATTCTGTCGGCTGTCTCTATATGCAGATAATTCCCAATGGCTCCACTATCCACAAAAGCTTGTAGTGCGTTTAACCTGGAAGGCTGGCACTGGTCTACTATGGTCACCGGAATGGGAAAATGGTAGGTCGAGGGAGACTTAGTTGCGCTCGGCAAACCGACCTCTAAGTTTTCCGCTTCGGTTGCTTCCTTTGCTTCCTCCATAGCCCCAACCGTCTTTTGGGGCGGTTTAGCCGGACAGTTACGAAGAAAGTGGCCGGATTGCCCACAGTACAGACATAATTGCTCTTGCCGCCTTCTATCATGTTCCGCTTTGTTAAGGGGGCCTCGAACTCCCCCTAATTGCATAGGTTCAGGATGTGTTTCCATGGACTGGCGAGCTGATGTCTCCTTGGGCCGCATATAGAATGTTCTGCTCTCAGAGCGTGAGCGGTCGGCTCACCGGTTTTGCAAACGGTGATCTAGCTGGAGTGCTAGGTCTATGTATTCAGCACACCCCTCGGGTGGGTTAACTTCTTGTGCCAGGACGTCTTTAAGCTCCCCTCTTAGGCCTCGGTAAAAAAGAGTTGTTCACTTTTCTTCTGCCCAACCTGTTTTGGCTACCAGGCGATTGAAAGTTGCTACATAAGCCAAAAGCTCCCGATTCCCTTGTCGTAGGGAAAATAACTTGTCATCCAAGGCCTGTCCTTGTGTACTGTGGGCAAAAAGCTTTTCCAACTCACGCTGGAAGCTGGCAAACTTTCGAAGCAATGGATCGTCCCTATTGACTAATGGTGTGGACCAATCTGCTGCATGTCCCCCCAAGTATAACAACACAAAGGCCACTTTAGACTGATCAGTGGGAAACAGCCCTGGCTTACACAGAAAGTGTAGACGACACTGATTCATAAAAGTGCTGAATTTTCTGGGCTCTCCTGAGAACCTCTCCAGGGGCGCCAGGGGTATGTTCCCAGGAAAGACTACTTGTACTGGGGCTACTATGGATTGGGGTGGTGTAGACGGCGGTGCCGTGGCTCCCCCCGGCAATGGAGCCATACCCGCTTGGATCTGTAGTAATTGGCGAGCTATCTCATCCGTTCCATCCCTGTTCGCTGCCAATTCTCGCCTTAAGGCGTTTGTCTCTGAACGAGCTGCATGCACCTTGGCCCTCAGGTCCCCCAATAACTGTGACAGTTGATCTACCTACGAGGTCTCCATCGCTCAGGCAGAGGTGTTTAAGGTTGGCTTCGTGTTCTGTCACGCTCACCTGAATCTCCGCAGGAGCGATGGATTCCTTCGACCTCTGCTCTGCTCTCCCCTCACCCGGAAACCAACTCTTTCTCCCTTCACCTGGGGTTCTATCTGTAAGATAAAGAATGGGTTTATAATAGTGCCCAGACCCAGAGACCATCCCTTGAGACTCCCTGTTGGTTCAAGCTCTGTGTCTAGGGGGGCTCACCTCTTGTTTTAGGAAGGTGGGCTCTCCGTCCTGGCTCTGCAGGAGCGCTATGGTGCGGGCCGGATGGTTGCAGTGCTGACTTGAAGCTGTTCTCCTTGCTTGTTTTGGTGGTGCTGCTGAGAAGGATGGCACATCCGCTCCCCTTTTTGGTGGTTGGAAAACGTTCAAAAGTCCCAAGTAATGTTCCAGGGCCAGTTACTTCACTGACCCTTAGTGCTGTGATTCTGTTGAGTATAATGTCCAATGTCCTCGGATTTCCCAGTTGCTACACTGGGTTTGCAAGGAAGAAGTGCGGGTTTGTATTGCCTTTGTGGATCTTACTCACGAGTGTCTATAAAGACTAACCTGTCTTTCTCTTGTGTTTTCTTTTCCTTGCAGATTGCCAAAGGAAAGTCCAACGGGCGGTGAAGATCAGAAAACCCGTAACTCAGACGGGCAGTGAAGATCAGAAGGACCGCGAGTGAAGAATGAAGCTGCCGACGTCGTCGGAAAGCCGTGGGAAGATGAGTAGAAACTGGCGCTGTACTAATGCTTCTGTTCTTTTCTCTTTCAGATGCGGAGCTCGTAGTAGCGAAGATTGAGGCCCAGCCGGGCACCGGAACTGCAGGTAAGCCGTAGAAGACTCCGGGGATTGGGATCAGGTAAGCGCGTGCTCGATGCAACAGAGGAATACACGAAGCAAGTCTTGTTCTTTGGGTGTGGCTTTTATAGAGAGCCTTGCCCAAAGACTAGAGCATTGCATTAGTTCCAGATTGGCCAAAAAGGGGTCCATGCTAGTGGAACAGGAAGTCTCATATTATTCTATGGCCGCAGGGGTTTTCATTGGCTGACCTAGATATTAACTCTGTTTTTGCTCTCCATGCTTTCACCCACAATGCACCTGCCTGTCTTCCCTTCTGCCTACCATGAACTGGATATGAGGGTGACTTGATAATGTTACCTAGTCTAGTGCCCATGACACTAAGGAGCCTCCTTGGACTGACTAATTGACTAACAGAAAGTTAATTGAGGATTACGCAGAAATCACAAGACCCTTGATCCATCTGTTGAAGGGGGGGGGTCAAGTGGCAGTGGGGTCCAGAACAAGCCGAGACAGTAAAGCAACTCAAAATAAGCCTCTCACAAGCACCTTGCCTAGCTTACCCTGTCAAAAACAAGAAGTTCTTCTTGGAGACAAGGTTCTCAAATACATGCTTGACCGCAGTATTATACCAAAAGCATGACAAGGTCAATAAAGTCATCTCCTATGCAAGTAAGACTTTATCCTCTGTGGAGGAAAAAATCAACGATTGTGAGAAGGCACTCCTGGCAATGGTGTGGGCATTGAAGAATTTCCGCCTGTTCATCCAGGGGGAGCACATCATAGTGGAGACTCCACACCAGCCTTTGCAATATCTTCAAAGTGACAGAATCCGGGCCGGAAATGTGAGTAATTCCAGAATTACTTCCTGGATCCTGTCAACGCAAGGCTTTTCTGTGGAGATCAGCTGTGGCCAAAACAAGTCCCTTCACACAATGTCTGGCTGACTTGCATGATTGTGCCAGAGAAAACTGTCTCAAAGACGAAAGTCTTAAAATCCAGGACAACAAGGAGGCGTACCTGAATTCCCCGCGCAAAGTCTATGAAGAAGACAAGTGTGAGGGAATGCCCACAGTCTATGTGGATGGGTGCTCTTACCATGTTGACAACAACGGGGAAAAGGAACTAGTGGCCGGCATGGGGAATGCCTGGGTGAATCATGCCCCGGAACCCTGCGCTGGGTACAAAATTGGTCCCCTTAGTAGTCAGGTGGCAGAGCTGATGGCAGTTCATCAAGCCATCCTCACTGCTGTCCAACACCAACTCCATGAACTGGTTATAATCACTGATTTAGATTATGTCCGGAATGGGTTAGTGGAGCACCTGGTTAATTGGACAACCAGAGGCATGTTATGTGTTAACAACAAACCACTAAAACATGGAAAATTAATACAAAATATTGATGATCTGGTCACCTGTAGTGAGATGACCATCTACTGGAAGAAGATCAAGGGTCATTCCAAAGTAGAGGGACTAGACAAACCTGGAAATGACTTAGCTGATCAGCTGGCCAAAACCGGAGCCATCCAAGGGGATCTCCTTAAGATCGAGTCCCTGTTTGGGGAAATCCAGGTCACTGCTATCACTAGATCCCAGACAAAAGCTCACAATGAACTCTCAGCTGCTCAGTGGAGTAAGGAGACCCCAGATGCTGATTTAATCACGGCTCAAAAAGGGGATCCAATAATTGGTACATTTTATCAACACATTGAGGACTCTGAGAACTTTCCCCTGATGGATAACGATTGCATTGGGAAAGAGGACCTCAGAGTGTTGATGAAATGTCCAAAAATGTTCTGAATCCAAGACGGTTTGTTGGTAAGGAGATCCATATCCGGCTGTGACCAGTGGGTGGTCCCTACCTCATTCTGAAGCCTGATGCTAAGTCACGCCCATGATGCGGCTACAACTGGTCATCGTGGGTTTCATACTACATTATAAATCTTGCAAGAGGTTGCATGCTGGCCACACATGGGGCAGGACCTCGACCAATACTTGAAGGGGAGTCTTGTGTGTGCACAATTTAAGCCAACATCACTCACACACCATGCTCCCCTCCAAAAGAGGGGGATGACACTGCCTTGGTCAGATTTACAAGTAGATTTCATCGGGCCCGTGATTCGCTCTAGGGGGAACAAGTTAGGGTGACCAGACGTCCCGGTTTTGCCGGGACTGTCCCGGTTTTTGCTGCTCTGTCCCCCTTTCTCCAGATTATGTTCCCATTGGAAACTGCAGTGGTCCCGGTTTTTGGTAGTCGGCCTTCATAGCTGACAGGCAGGAATGCACAATATGACACAGAAGAAATGCTGCATTTACAACTTAAGATAGTGTTAGTTTGTGATAAATTAATTATAATATGAGTTTCTTTGAATAGTAACACTTAAACCCCCTTCTCCTCCAATCGCTACTGAAGTGTAGTGCCTTGACAGCCACTTTCAAGAGTTAGTGCTACTTTTATGTTAGTAGCCCTGTCCTGGTTTTCTACTTTTAAAATCTGGTCACCCTAGAACAAGTACATGTTAACCGTAACATTGTTGTTTACCAAATGGGTGGAATGTCTCCTGGCCCCAAATTGCAAGGCAGAAACAGCAGCTGCCCTGATGATCAATCACATCTTCTCGCATTTTGGACTACCCCAAAGGATTGAGTCAGACCGAGGTAGTCACCAGCAAAGTGATGACAAAGATGTGGGAGATACTTGGGGTAAAAAGAAAACTACACATTGCATACCACCAGTCCTCCAGTGGTGGAGTTGAGAGGTATAATAAAACCATTGTGAGCATATTAAAAAAGTTTGTGGCATACTCTGGGCCAAGTTGGGATATTCAATTACCCCTTGTCCTGATGGCCATCAGATCTACCCCTTCTTGTGCAACTAAAATGTCTCCATTTGAGCTGATGACTGGATGAAGGATGGTACTACCCCAGCATCTGTTCCATAGAAACCAAGAGCAGACATTGATAAAGGTCTCCACAACTCATGAGTATGTTGAGAATCTGAGAAAACACCTTCAACATGCTTTTGTGTATGCTCAGCGGAATCTAGAGATATCTGCAGACAGTATGAAGACCCACTATGACCTTAAGACAACCAAAAAGGAATATCAAGTAGGAGACATGGTCTACTTGTGCAACTTCCAAAGGAACCAAGCCAAGGAGCGCATATTTTTGGCGAGCTGGTGGGGACCTTTTTTAAATTGTGGACAAAATCTCACCAGTCGCCTACAGAATCTACATCTCCAAGAGCGATTTGACAGGAGAAGACAAGTGGGTCCACATAAACCAGCTAAAGAGTTTCCATCCCAGGCATACTTAGCGGCAAATAGAAGCGCTTAGAGAAAATCCAGAGGGAGAGAATGAGGAAACCTAGGAAAATTTGAAATTGTCATTAAATACATGCATACAATATTGTAAATTTTCACTGAATGCATATGTATATCCCACCACTGTCATCCCTATTGGCGGGCAGTAGTGGGAAAGTTTTCTGGGTTATGTTCTGTTTTCTAGTATTGGCACTAAGTGTACCTAATCACCAAGGAGAACCTCCTTGGGGACCGGGAGGAAAAACAAAAGAGATTCAGAGTATCGCTCCACATACCCCAGAAAAGAAAGCATGAGTGAAGACGGGGGTATCGTTCCTATTCCAACCAGAGCCGTCGAGGAGAGCGGGTTGCATCATTCACTGAGGGAAGAAGAACCTAAACCTGAAGAAACCTGTGTTCTTCACATGGACAGAAAGAAAAATCCCACGTGCCCGACTTCCCCATGACTGGAAGTCAAGCTGAAGTCGGGGGGTGAGCTTCTGTGGGATATTTTAACCCATCACATGTGCCCCTCTGCATCACTTTACGAATGGGGAAAGAAACAGCCAGAAATGGATGCACTAACACCTGTGTGCGCACAAATCTGCAAAATAGCGTTTGAGTCACAAAAGGCAGCATACCCTGCCACACATAGTCAAGGGGGGTGAAAACAGGATTCTCACTGCAGGAGCATGCCAGTGGTTCTGTTACATTCAACATGGAGAAAGGCAGCAGAATTGTCCTGAAAGTTGAAAATGCCTTTTAAAATGTGGCTTTGCAACCTTCAAAGTGCTGTTTTTGAACTAGATACATTTATTTTCCAGTGAATCCTTGAGAGTTAAAGGGTTACAGATCATCCAGTGTGGCTCAGAGGAGCCGGGCCTCATTGACTGACAGCAGCTAAGAAATGTATTTCATGAAAAACCAGCCCAACAACGTTTGTTTTCAGTTCTACGGGGAAAATGCGGCTGAAATGGCAACATGTAACAATTTCAACTGTGCAGGCAGAACTCCAAAGAAAAGGCTGGATACATATATCCAGACTGCAAAGCAAATCCCAGAACTTAAGGAAAGAAATGGTGCTGAATAAAATGTGTGTGCTGTAGAGGAAAATCTGATTTAAAGCACCTTAAGTGGTTAAGGTGCTTTCCTCTGAAGAAAGTGCAAAATCGCCTGTTTAAAAGCATGTTTTGTTGAAAGGCCTAATTCTGTAAAAAAAAAGTCAAAGGATTGTTAAATGTCAAAATCCACATAT
The DNA here is from genome assembly GCF_040938575.1 of Ambystoma mexicanum. NCBI lineage: Eukaryota > Metazoa > Chordata > Amphibia > Caudata > Ambystomatidae > Ambystoma > Ambystoma mexicanum. The sequence goes on along the minus strand of NC_090932.1, from coordinate 937,138,809 downwards.
AAACTGTGTCATTTTAAATGTTTAATGAAAGATGTATGTAACTTAAAGTTAAAACCCAGTCCTGAGTTAAGTAACTATTTAATTCTGATCTGACAGCCTCATCTGGGAATGGGTGACACCTCACTGCTGGAAGGAACGGACTAATTGCTGCTGGGAGGTTTTCGCATACTCATGACAAAGAACTCATCAGACTTTTGTCTAGGCCCCAGCTAAAGACAATGGCAGGCTTGAACACCCATGCCCACAGGGCAAGGGCAGGAAACTTTCCTCTCAAGGAAGAGGAACCCCACTCTGATCAAAGTAATTTGACAGCTGTTGCCAGTTGAAAGAAAAGTTTAAAAAACTGCTAAGGATTTTTGGTGGTTAAATGCCTATTTGTAATTAAGCTTTAAAGACTTTTAACTTTGCCACAAGAAGGAGGATAAATCTAAAAGTTGGTAGTTGTAAATCAAATTGTATGCTCTTTCTTTGAAGACGTGATTGAACCCTGTACTGCATAAGGACCAAAGTTATACAAAAACACTGATTGCGCAAAGACTATTAATGCTGCAAATGTAATATTGTATACCCGTGTTCTAGGGGTATTTGCACAGATATGTACCGAATTAGGAATTGTTAGGCCAAATCTTTATGATTAAAATTGGTAAAATTCCACAGAAAGACAAAGCCAGCTCTCACTGACGTAGGAGTTGAATGTAAATATAACCCACAAAATATGTAATGTATGTGTCAGATTTTATTAGAGGGCATAATTATAGAAATGTGTATTTGTGGGAAAGTTACATTTTGGTCCAAATAACTGTGGGAGTTTCCCAAGTCACCTCATAAAATATGACAGCCCTTTCTGTCCAACCAGAAAAAGGCAAGTGCCTTTGACCTATCACAGCAATGTGGGTGTGGATTGTAAGTCTGCCCCTACCATAAACTGAGTGATGTCACTGTCATGATAAATAAGGGAACCTCACAACACACAAACACTGAGGGCCTCATTACGACCCTGGCGCTAAGCGAAAAACGATGGCGGTAAATGCTTACCGCCATCGTTTTCCGCCAGGTCCGATCATGACCCGTGACCGTTAACTACGATGCCAATAGCGGCATCGTAGTTAACGCTGCCGCAAACTGCGCTAAGGGTGCGCGCACGCGACCGCCCACACCGTACTTAGCGCCATGGCGGAAAGGCACGCAAATGCCGACCCAAGCGGACATGCACCTAACGCCATCATTGAGGCCGCTAAGTACCTTACCGCCATGGTGCAAATAACGCCATCGCGAACCAACCGTAAAGGGCCAATTCAAGTGAATGCAGCTGCCACAGGTGCACAGAAACAGCACAGGTGAAGGCAATACAGACTCAGGGGAGTATAAAAAGAGCACACCCCACCCCTACCCACACCCAGTCACACTCCACAATGATGCCAATACGACTAGCAATGTTGGGGCTGGAGGACCTGATAGCAATGCATGTGCTACTACAACAGCAACAGCAACAACAACAACAACAGGCAGCACAGAGGAGACGCAGGAGGAGAAGGAGGGCAAGGCAGGCCCAGCAAGCCCCACCAGCACAGCCAGTGCCACCACGCAGGCAGCCCCCAATCCCACGCATCAGAGCCAATCCAAACAACCTCACTGCTGAGCAGATCCACACCCTGTACCGTTTGGACAGGGACACCATCACCGCCATCGTAGACATGACACACAACGACATCGTCAGCATGATAGAAAGTCCAACCGCCATCCCCCCCCTACTGAAGGTAGTGGCTGTACTCCACTTCCTGGCCACAGGCACCTACCAGCACACAGTGGGGCACCTGCATGGCATTTCACAACCATTATTCTCACGAACACTCATCCAAGTGCTCGATGCCCTCCTCAAGCACACAGACGACCACATCTCATTACCACGGACTGCCCAGGAGATTGCAAACACCAAAGTGGGTTTCCATGCACTAGCCAGCATACCCGGTTGCATTGGTGCCATCGACTGCACCCATGTGGAATTGGTGGTTCCACGTGCCATGGAGGTACCGTACCGCAACCGGAAACAGTTCCACTCTATCAACGTGCAAATGGTCTGTGACTCCAACAAGATCATCACACATTGTTGTGCCCGATTCCCCGGATCAACCCATGATTCCATGATCCTGAGGAACTCCACAATACCACGCTACATGGAGCGACATGCAGGCCCAAGATCCTGGCTACTCGGTGAGTGCTATGTCATGGAAGTGGGCATGGGAATGACGTACCAGTGCATACTCCACCTGGCAGAAAGGGGGGGGGGGATGATGCATACTCCACCTGGCAGAAAGGGGGGGGGGGATGATGCATACTCCACCTGGCTGAAAGGGGGGGGGGGATGATGCATACTCCACCTGGCTGAAAGGGGGGGGGGATGATGCATACTCCACCTGGCTGTGAGTAACACAGAGAACGGATACAGAGGAAGGCCACTCACAATGCACTAAACCCCTCTGCATACATAGGGTGATGGCATGCTAAACAGGCCATGGCAGCAATGGGCATATACTGGTTGCATAGTGTGAATCAATTAGTGCATGTAGAAGTGAGCCAAGGTAACAGTTCCATGCCAGCCATGGTGGGACATCATGTTCCTGGACAGACAACATGACTGACACATACATTCTCGCCTACATACAGGTGATGCAGCCTACCCCCTGAAGAGGTGGCTCCTCACGCCAGTCCGGAACCCGCAGAACCAGCACGAGGAGGACTACAACCGTGCACATACACGTACTCGTGTGGTCATAGAGCAGACATTCGGCCTCCTGAAGGCACGGTTCCGAAGCCTCAGCAGGTCTGGTGGGGCACTCCTGTATGGCCATGAGAAGGTGGCAAAGATCGTCATGGCATGTGTCATGCTGCACAATATGTGCGTCAGACGGAATGTGCCCCTGCCCCCTGACGCAGAACTGCAACCACCTGACGATGAGGATGAGGATGAGGAGGGTGCAGAAGGGGCGCCACCACATGGAGGAGGCGATGCACAGGAGGGGCGTGCCATGCGCCAAAGTATCATCAACCACTGCTTCTAGCACACACGGCTGGTGTTCATCGCATGGAGACAGCACTTGGGGCACTGTGTGACTCTGGGGCATGCACACTGAGGACTGGACACCAATAAAGCACACATACGCAATGAAAATGTCCACACGTTTCCTTTTGTGAAACGAATAAACTGTATTTGAACTATGTACTGTCGTGTCACACCCCCTCCCACCTCCCACCTCCCCCCTGCACACCCCCCCCCAAACTCCCCCCTTAACTCCCCAACACACCACCCCGCCACCCCCCTGCACACCCCAACACACCCCCTCCCACCTCCCACCTCCCCCCTGCACACACCCCCCCCAAACTCCCCCCTTAACTCCCCAACACACCACCCCGCCACCCCCCTGCACACCCCAACACACCCACTCCCCCCTCCACCCTCCCCCCCCCCTGGAATCCCAACAAAGGTGTGAGTTGGTCTGTGCAGCAGTGTCAGTAGTAGGATTCCTACACTGTCCGGCCACTATTGGCAGCCCCCTCCACTGGCCCCCGGGGCACCCCTGCCTGTGCTGCGGAGGTTCCTCCCCGATCGGCGGATGGGGCTGCTCGGTGTCGAGCTGGCAACCGAGGAGGATCCTGCCTGCTCATTTGGACGCATGGCCCGTATTGTCTGCACAAGGTCAGTGATGGCGTGCCGCACAGCAGCTAGTTCCGCGCAGATGTCCTTTGTGGACGACTCTATAGCTGCCTTCACAGTCTCAGCACATTTATCCATTGCTGCACTTGACCCCCCACATTCAGCAACATGTTCTTCGAGCAGCGAGGAAAGTTGCTGCTGCCGGGTGGCAATCGCCTCCAGAGAATGGTTGGGATTCTGGGCCATGGCTAATGGCAGTGGCATTCCCATTGGGCTGATCTGCCCCTGCAGCGGGGATGGAGTGGCTGGCCAATCGTCATCCTCTGGCTGACCCTGTGTGGCATCCACATGCGGGCTGCTTAGGGACAGGTAGGGGGAATGAGGGTGGCCTGTGGGGCTCCTGACATCACTCTCCTCAAAGGTCCCTGCTTCACTATCGGAGGAGGCAGCAATGGCAGCAGTCTCCCCAAGTGTGCTGCTTGCAGCAGAGGCTGTGGCTTCTGTGGGCATGATTGGTGTGATGTCTGCTGCTGCTGCTGCTGCTGCTGTACTGCCTGCTGGGGTGGCTGTCTGTGCCCTGTCCTGTTTCCCTTGCATGGATTTTGCCTGCTGTGGTGTTTTCCTCGGGACGACAGAGGTGGAGGGTTGTGGCGTTGGCACAGTTGGCCTGGCCCTCTTGGTGGGTGTGGAGGCTGTGGTGTCCTCTTCCTCAAGGTCGGAATTTGAGCCTGTGGTGGGACAGAGGAGGGAGAGTGTTATTGATGGGTCTGCGGACATTGGCCGGGCATTGTGGCGACTGGCATCTCATCAGTTAGTACATGTGGCACATTTCATGCAGGGGAAAAAAGTTGACTCCCTTTTGTGTGGAAGTAGCATGGAGGTATGTGGGTGCCTGCAGTTAGGGTGTGCATGCTGCATGTGTACAGGGTGCAGATCGGATGTATCTGTGGGCAGTCTCCTGCTGATGTGTTGCATTCACACTATGGGCCAACATTGTACTTCACATGAATGGACTTTGCATGCCTTGATTTGAGCCACCTACCTGCATCGCCCGATGTCGGGGCTCCTCTCTCCATTCCTCCTACTCCTTCAATGCTCTGCATTCCGATTGTGGAGGCACAGATTTCCTCCCATGGCTGCAATTTTATAGGGGACTCCGATCCTCCCCCAGTTGCCATTGCCAGGTTCATGTTGGCTGATAGTATGCTCCTGACTCTGAGCCGGAGATCGTCCCACCGCTTGCGGCACTGTTTGACATTGCGGGGTGTCGTTCCCACGGCACTGACCCGCTGAGCTACCAGTGCCCATATGGCCTTCTTCTTGGTTATGGCCGGTCTTGTCAGTTGGTTGGAGAATACCACTGCAGCGTTCTCCTGTAGGGTCTCCGCTAGAATGGTGAGCTCCTCTCTGGAGAAGCGGTCTTGCCGCTGGCGGTCACAGGCTTTTTTCAAAACTTTAGGCATCTTCCTGCAGGTAGAAGGTTGAAGCCGGTATTGGCGGGGTCTCAGGCTCGGATGTCCAGTGGTTTCGGAGGATGGCAATGGATTGTGTTTTTAAAGATGGCCGCCGTGCTCTTTCCCGTTCCGCCGCGGTGACGCTACTTCCGGTTCCGCTTATCTACGGTCAACGCTAATTGCGGTGACCGCTAACTACGGTCACCGCTATGTACGGCGGTGGCGGTGGTGCACCTTGCGCCGCATACGATGCCGGTAGGTGCCGTTTTGGGGGCATTACCGCCATGGCGCTGTTTACATTACCGCCATGGCGTAATGCTCGTGCGCGATGGGTCGTAATGTGGCGCACTTTACACCATCGTCCCACGGCGTTAACGTTCATTACGCCATGGCGGTAATGACGGCGGATTACCGCCAGGGTCGTAATGAGGCCCTGATTCCTGACTACATCCTGATTTCCGTGTGGCGCCCTGTTCCAGAATTCTTCATCTTGTCCTGACTACTTTGCAAAACCCAGGCCACAGCACTTGCTGAACTCTTTTCAGCTAGGCCCAAATCCTGAACCATGCCACACTTCAGGGAAATAATTCTGATATAGTCTGGCTTGCTACCATTAAGGCTTGCCTGCTGAAACTCGCCATCCCACTGATCTACAGTGTCCAGCAACCAGAAGGGCCAATCCAATCCAGTCTAATTGACCAGAACCGCCTAGCTGACCCAATTCCACCAGAAGTGCCCTGCTGGCTGTACACCCGATCCGTGATGACCAGAACCTGACAGTCCAATCTTCATTTACAGTGGACTGTAAGTATAAATAGGAATGATAGTAAACCACAGCATATCTTGTTTTACCTTGTCCCATCCCCATCTCTCAACCTATCCCATCTTTAACTTAAGAACCTCCAATAGTGTCAGAACCATACTTGCAAATCTGTTTGTAATCCCTAATGTTACCGCATATTTCTCTCATTTGTTTTACTAGACCATAAGCCATTAGTGATTTGATTTAAATAAAGTAATTCCCATAATAGAAAAACGGAGTATCCACCACGTGAAGGGTTACAATCGGCCGTGCGTAACTATGGAGATTCCCGGGTGGCATTCTTCTTTTTCTTAGTCATTAATATAGTTTAAGTAAACCAATCTGTCATATTTAAAACCGAATTTCTGCTTTTCTCTGTTCATTTTTCTCAAAAACGCCTCTCATTCAAACTTGCATAACTTCTTCAATTTAATAGCTAGAGACTTAATTTCAACTCTGAGTTAAACCTAAGACACTTAGCTTAGTAAATACAAATCATGGGTTTGAGCCTTATGTTGGACATCAAACATACGTCCCATGACATCCCACAGGGTGTCAACGTTATACTAAACCGGATTGTTGACTTCCATCAGGGTTTTGTCCCAGGAGGCTGCCTAGCCCTCCAAGATAAAAGAAGACAAAAGTGGCCTTTGTGGCAGCATAATGAAATGCATAAAGGATTGGTATTTCTGTGGATCACCTTGGAACCATTCAGGAGGGGTTAACAGGATGGGCATAGGTACTATGACTGGCACTGTGGCTTGCTGAGGTGATAGTTGATCAGATTCTGCAGTGTGCATCCACAATGGACCCCCAAACTCATCCTTCAGAGCAAAGGCGCCCTATACTCTGCAGCGGGTCGAATCTTTAACCGATGGATGCATTAGATGCGGTCATAACTGCTCTCAAAGAGGCCGTCGCATGAATCAAGGCAGTGACCAGATCAGCTGCAGCTTGCATTTTCTAGTGGAAGAAATTAGGCTTCTCAATCTGTCAGGCGTGAAGGATACCTCAAAGATTAGGATGGTCCCCTTGAAAGACTTCCAGTAGACAAAGGACTTTTCTCGTGATAGTACGGCAGAGAGATCAAATTTTGCCTCCTCCAAACTATCAGGTGGAAAGTGAGGCCAAGAACCACCCACTTTCCAGGATTGGATACTCCAACCAACACCAAAATGCAGATCACTTTAAGGGAAAAGACACAACTCCATAGCATTCCTGCTTTACTGCAACAGTTTTCACGTAGTTTTACTTCATGCTTGGAATGTCCAGGGAAATAGAACAAACAAAGGAAAAGTCCATAGGTCAGGCAATTGGCTGACATTCCAAGCACGTACGAATCCCTGTGGCACAAGTCCAATAGAATGAAAAGATCTATCACCCGACGTCACAAGGACACCTAGAACAAAGTAGGATAGCCACAGAAAGAAGACGATGTGATTTGGTTGTTATGGATTCCCAGCCTGCAGAGAACCACAGGATTCAAGAAAATGTCCTTACCATGGAAGGCAGGGTCAGGTAACCCCACAGAGAGTATGAGCAGGACTACAACAGGAGGTGTACCCACAACACACATGAATAAGGGTATGGGGCAGGCCATCCAGAACAAAGGAAAAGTGCAGGAATCCAAGAGAACAGACCAGGTCATCAACAGGTAATCAATCCAACATCACAATACAAAACGTAATTCAAGACAAACCAGGAAAACTGACAAAGGGTCATGATTTACACCAAGTACACAAATCACGGAACACCACTCACCAAGGTAAGAAGCACTAAAGCTTCCATCTCAGCTCGTCTTAAAGGTCCGGTCTTCAGGCTACCAGGGGGTACAGGCAAGATGGCCGCCTGAGCCTGTAGCTCTGTCCGAAGCCCTGAGATTCTGGAAGAGATCATGCGGAGAAGGGGATCCAACCCCCATATAAGCCTCAAGAACCTACAGCGTAACCCAGTGTCCACCTAAGGGGACGATCCCGAAAGCTGGCGGTGCCCCCTACACTGAGATAATCGCAGAGTAGCTTGGAGTCACCCCTCCCCCACACCGGCACAGTGCGCGGCAACCAACGAGGGTCCGGTGCGCTGGTGTACCGTGAGGCAGTGGCATGTATGAGACCAGCTCCCTTTTAACATCAGAGCCACTCGATGACCCCACTGTCAGCGGTCTGGCTTCCAGGTCCAGGAGTGGCACGAACCAACCATCCCCCGTGCGGTCTGGGTGCCTGCAAGCGTAAGCCCACACAGGCCTCCGAGACCCCAGTGGGGAAAGAGGGTTAGGGAATCGCTGTTGGATGGGTTCAGCTTGCGAGGGTCACCGGAAAGAGGTGCAGGAGAGGGGAAGTGGATAGGACAAGGGGACACAGGAAAACACAATCAAATACAGTTACATTACATTTCAAACAAACATGCACTCAACACAGTGTGAAGTAGAAAGGCACTTAGCTCTTGGGTGAGTGCTGGCCTCCTGCCTGCGCACTCTCAAGTTCGGTTTTGGAGCAGTATCAGTGCTGCAAAGAGAGCAGGAATTACTACACGTGTTTCTTCACATTCACACATAACACACACAGCCCATGCGCCAGATTAGTGCCCCCTTCAGAGTTAGCCTTCTGTCTCCAGCCTTCGTGTTAGTTGCATGCAACACAATGATTTTTGCTCTTGCTGTGCGGTCCTAGCCGCACGTGGCTCTGCATGGAACCTATGTCATGGATTGCTAGGTTTTAGTTAGATGCGCCCCCTCAGACGACAGTTCGTGCTTTCTGCCGCACGTGGCTAGTCGCGACTTATGAGTCGCACAAATCAAGGGTGAACGCGGTGTTCGCTGCGTGGCTAATCAGGTATGCTAACTATGGTAAGCATATGCACTGCTTCTTGGGGGTGGTCCTTTAGTCTGCGCGCTATCGCGGCACCCCGGCTAACATCTATGGCAACGGAGATTTAGTCCGACATGAACTTAGCTTTCAAATGAGCAGGGGGATTTAAGTTGCCGGGCTGAACCCCCTACGTGTGCCCCTCTGCTGCTTCTAGCGGTCTCTGCGCTCCGTAATGCCACTAAATTCTGCAATTCCCCGTTGCTACGGGTCTCCCCTTGCGCAGCACGACTTATCTTAGTCAGGCGAGGGGCCTGTGGAGGAGATTGGTGGGGTTTGGCCCCTCGTGCTGATCCCCGATGCCGGAGCTCCGGTAAACACGTCTTCTCTGGTCGCGTGTTAGAGCACAAGCCCCGTGCTTTGTCTTTGATGTGCACACGTGCATGTGCCTCGCCCATCGTGGGCCTAGTTAAGTAGTTCCTGGCCCAGGGGTGCTTGGGAGATGTAGTTTTGTAGGCTCTGTTCCTGCAATGAGGGCATAGAAGCCTTTTATAAGGCTGTAGTTTCTTAACCTTTGTTGGCATTTTCATTTCACAAGCATATACATGTGTATAGACAGTCCCAACATTATCCTGCTCATAGGATCTGGAGTCTTGCCCCATGACAGTATTCCCCCCGCACAGAAGTACCTGGGCTTGGGCTTGTCTGGACAATTCAGGTGGAATCTTTTAACTAGTTTTGGAGCATGGACATTTCGGGCTGGTTCCCAGGAACGCTCTTCTGGCCCGTATCCCACCCAATCTATGAAATAGTAAAGCCCATCTTTTCGTTGTTGGGAATTCAAAATAGCTTGCACCTCATATTCCGGATGACCCTGGACAAGTATGGGTGGTGGTCTTTCAGTACGAGTAGTAGAGTGGGCTGGCTTTAACAAGGAAACATGGAAGGTGGGGTGAATTTTCATTTGGCTAGGCAGGTCTAATCTCACTGCTACTGGACTGACTATGGCAGAAATGGTGAATGGGCCCAGGAATCGGGGTTGCAATTTACGTGGTCCAGCTAATTTAGGATTACGAGTGGACAACCATACTCTATCCCCTTGTTGGTATTGAGGATTTGTTCGCCTCTTTTTATCGGCATAGGTCTTATAGGTTGCCTTTGCAACTTCTAGGTTTTTGCGTATATGAGTCCAGATTTGCTGGGCATGGGCGTGACATCCCATCAATGTAGGGGTATCTACTAATAAGGAATTGGCAGCTGTGGGCAAAACCCTTGGATGAAAACCATAGGCACCAAAAAACGGGGTGCACTTAGTCGAGGTATGTTCTGTGTTGTTATAGGCAATTTCTGCTAACCAGACATATTGTACCCAAGATGTTTCAGCGGTAGTGGTATAGCAGAGTAAATATTGCTCTAGGCCCTGGTACACCTTTTCAGTTTGGCCATCGGTCTGTGATGGTACCCCGATGACAGGCTCACTTCCATATTAATCAATTGACAGAAGGCCCGCCAAAACCGTGAAGTGAACTGAGGACCTCGATCCGTAACCACGCGTGTCGGCAAATCATGTAACCGTACAATATTCTGTAGAAAGAACTCTGCTAGTTCTGCTGCTGTGGGAGTTCCCTTACATGGGATGAAATGACTAATTTTGGTGACTGAGTCGACTACTACCAGAATCGAAGTGAAACCTTGAATGGGTGGTAGTTCCACAATTAAATCCATCGTAATTGTATGCCAGGGAGTCGGTGGTGTGGGCAGAGGTTGTAACAATCCTGCAGGTTTTTGTTGGCTGGATTTTTGTTGGGCACAGATGCTACACTTGGAGACGTATAGACGCACGTCGCGATTCAGAGTGGGCCACCAATAATGCCGGGCTACATTCTGCTGGGTCTTGGTTATGCCCGGGTGACCCCCTGTGGGAGCATCATGACACCATTGCATGACTTCTTTTTGCAGCTGCACTGTGGGTTAGTACAGCGCCTTGGCGTAATATGGAAGCCCTTCCACTAACAAATGCTGACTCCCTCTAGAACACCAGTCCTGTAGCTCTTGTACTGACATGGCCCGGAGTACATCCTCAAAGATGTTGGGTCTTCCCACTACTCCAATAATACGCGTAGCGGGCACTATAGTGCGGGGTTCTGTTGTCTCCTTGGCTTCCCCTTCAGGGTACCTAGACAAAATATCTGCTTTTTGATTATTGACACCTGGACAATAGGTAATTAGAAAGTCAAAATCGGCAAAAAACAATGCCCAACGCAGTTGACGTGGACTGAGGGATTTTGCCGTTTTAATAAACAGCAGGTTTCAATGGTCTGTGATCACTGTTATGGTGTGACGGGCCCCCAACAAGTAGTGTCGCCACTCTTCAAATGCAGCTTTTACCGCCAACAGCTCTCTGTCTGCGATAGCATAGTTGGCTTCTGCTGGAAGCAGTTTTCTGGAATAAAAAATGACTGGATGCAGTAAGCCTGTTTGAGGATGTCGTTGAGATAATACAGCCCCAAGGGTGTAACTCGAGGCGTCTGTCTCTAGGACGAATGGTAAAGCCAGATCTGGGTGTCTTAAGACTGGTGCTGAGGTGAAAGCCTGTTTCAAGCGTTGAAACCCTTGCTCTGCGGCTTCATTCCAATGAAAGGTTTTTCCTTTTTTAAGCAATGCTGTAATGGGTGTCACTAAGTCTGAAAAATCCTTAATGAAACGCCGATAAAAACTGGCGAATCCCAGGAAGGCTTGCACTTCCTTGACCGACTTGGGACCCGGCCATTCGAGGACAGCCTGTACCTTTCGTTGATCCATTTGCACTCCTGCAGGCGTCAAGATATACCCTAGGAATTCCACCGTTGACTGGTGGAATTCGCATTTCTCGATCTTAGCATACAGATGATGCTCTCGTAAGCGTTGTAACACAGCACGCACATGCTTTATATGTTCATGCATGCTCTGAGAGTATATGAGTATGTCGTCTATGTACACTATCGCGAATACGTCTAGGTACCCGCGTAAAACCTCGTCGAGAAAATGTTGGAAGGCGGCGGGGGCATTACACAGACCAAAGGGCATGACCTGGTACTCGTACAAGCCGAACTTGGTCCTAAACGCCGTTTTCCATTCATCACCGGCTCGTACTCGTACCAGGTGATAAGCCCCACATAGGTCTAGTTTAGTATAGACTTTGGCATGCCTTACCTGATCCAACAAAACTGGAATAAGGGGTAGTGGATATCGGTTTTTGATTGTAATACGGTTTACTCCACAATAATCTATGCATGTTCTTAGATCACCGTTTTTTTTGGGTATGAAAAACAAAGGCGAAGATACCGGTGAGTTGGAATGTCTAATAAACCCATTCTTGAGATTGCTGTCAATATAGTTTTTTAGATGTAGCGTCTCAGCTTCGGTAAGTGCATAAACCCGACTACAGGGCAATACTGCACCCGGTTGTAGATCGATACAGCAGTCAAAAGGTCTATGAGGCGGTAACGTCTCAGCAGCTTTTTTAGTAAATACCTCTTGGTATTCCTGATATTCTGGAGGCAGGGTGCTTAGGTCAATCCCCTCTAGCGATGTGCTACAAAGGGCATGAATGGCCGGTTGTGGTTGTACTGGCGCTAGAACTTGTTGAGATGTATAACACTGCTCAAGACATTTTGCGGAAGATAGCAACACCTTGCCCTCAGACCAGATGATTTGTGGATCATGTCTAAAAAACCATGGCAGGCCCAGTATGATACCGAACTGAGGGGCTGCTATCAGGTCAAACTGGATACCTTCTCTGTGAATTTGTTGACACTGGAGAGTTAGGACGTGCGTACAGCGTGTGACAGGTCTGGAACATAACACCGTGCCATCAACTGCTCTCACCGATTCAGGGATTCGTTTTTGACACAAGGGTACTCCTAATTTATGGGCATAAGCAATGTCGATGAAATTAGCCGTAGCCCCGGAATCTAAGAGAAGGGTAACTGGAACCTCCTGACCAAGAAACTCTAAAATCCCTGATATCGTTACATGGGGAGCATAGTTATTCAAAAATCCAATGACTGGGGTAATTTCCATTGCTTGGCTCGACCGTACTACCCCTACTACTGTCGAGCCGAGGCGTTTCCCTGTATCTTCGGTTTCGTGGGGCACTCCTTCACGAAGTGTCACGTGGCACCACAATACAAACAGAGCCCCTCCTTACGTCTACGGTCCTTTTCTTCTTTCATAAGCGGCCCCCGTATGGACCCAATCTGCATGGGTTCTTCCCCAGAGGTTCTGTCAGCAGGGCCTACTGGCCGAGGAACACGCATTTGATCCAATCGTGCTACTAGACGCGGATCACCACGCCTCTTGTCTCCTCGACGTTCGGCCTGTCGGTGGTCGGGGCATAAAGCAAAGTCCATCATGGCTGTACTGTCTCGGGGCAGGGTATCTATCTGGGTTATTAGGTCTTTCAGATCATCCCTCAGACCTTGGTAAAAGAGGGACATCTGCTTGTCTCTAGGCCAATCTGCCTCAGCAACCAATCGGGTGAACTGAGTGACGTAGGTTACCAACTCCTTCCCCCCTTGGCATAGGGTCAGGAGTTCCCGATCTTTACACATGGTCGCCGCCTTACGGTTAAATATTCTTCTAAATTCTGACTGGAACTCCTCCCAGTCATACAATACCCCGTCATCCCTTTGTACTAGCGGATTCGCCCAGGCTGCCGCATCCCCAGTGAGGTAAGATATAACAAAGGCCGTTCTCGCTTGAGCTACCTTAAAGGCCACTGGTTTGGTCAAAAAATGGTCTGAAATTTCTGCGGGTCCCCCGAATATCTTTCAGGTGGGGCCAAAGGGACTACGGATTCTGGTGCAACATGGACCTGAACTGGGGCAGAAACGGAACTTTCACGGGGCATGGGGGACTGTTGTGCGGTCAGACTACGCACTTGGGTTGCTAATACTGCATAGTCCTGCCTTGTAGCAACGAGTTCAGCCTGCAAGTCTTGTAGGACTTTAATGAGCTCCTCCATGGTCAGGCGATTCGTACCACTCGGGGACCCGATACACTTGGGCTTGTGCTACTGTCAGCGGTCTGGCTTCCAGGTCCAGGAGTGGCACGAACCAACCATCCCCCGTGCGGTCTGGGTGCCTGCAAGCGTAAGCTCACACAGGCCTCCAAGACCCGAGTGGGGAAAGAGGGTTAGGGAATCGCTGGTTGGATGGGTTCAGCTTGCGAGGGTCACCGGAAAGAGGTGCAGGAGAGGGGAAGTGGATAGGACAAGGGGACACAGACAGGAAAACACAATCAAATGCAGTTACATTACATTTCAAACAAACATGCACTCAACACAGTGTGAAGTAGAAAGGCACTGGGGTGAGTGCTGGCCTCCTGCCTGCGCACTCTCAGGTCCGGTTTTGGAGCAGTATCAGTGCTGCAAAGAGAGCAAGAATTACTACACGTGTTTCTTCACATTCACACATAACACAACAGCCCATGCGCCAGATTAGTGCCCCCTTCAGAGTTAGCCTTCTGTCTCCAGCCTTCGTGTTAGTTGCATGCAACGCAATGATTTTTGTTCTTGCTGTGTGGTCCTAGCCGCACGTGGCTCCGAATGGAACCTATGTCATGGATTGCTAGGTTTTAGTTAGATGCGCCCCCTCAGATGTCAGTTCGTGCTTTCTGCCGCACGTGGCTAGTCGCGACTTATGAGTCGCACAAATGAAGGGTGAACGCGGTGTTCGCTGCGTGGCTAATCAGGTATGCTAACTATGGTAAGCATATGCACTGCTTCTTGGTGGTGGTCCTTTAGTCTGCGCGCTATCGCGGCACCCCGGCTAACATCTATGGCAACAGAGATTTAGTCCGACATGAACTTAGCTTTCAAATGAGCAGCGGGATTTAAGTTGCCCGGCTGAACCCCCTGCGCGTGCCCCTCTGCTGCTTCTAGCGGTCTCTGCACTCCGCTCCGTAATGCCACTAAGTTCTGCAATTCCCCGTTGCTACGGGCCTCCCCTTGCGCAGCGCGACTTATCTTAGCCAGGCGAGGGGCCTGTGGAGGAGATTGGCGGGGTGTGGCCCCTCGTGCTGATCCCCGATGCCGGAGCTCCGGTAAACACGTCTTCTCTGGTCGCGTGTTAGAGTACAAGCCCCGTGCTTTGTCTTTGATGTGCACGCGCGCATGTGCCTCGCCCATCGTGGGCCTAGTTATGTAGTTCCTGGCCCAGGGGTGCTTGGGAGATGTAGTTTTGTAGGCTCTGTTCCTGCAATGAGGGCATAGAAGCCTTTTATAAGGCTGTAGTTTCTTAACCTTTGTTGGCATTTTCATTTCACAAGCATATAAATGTGTATAGACAGTCCCAACATTATCCTGCTCATAGGATCTGGAGTCTTGCCCCATGACACCCACGAGGCGGACCTGCTTAAGGTAACCCGGGGAGCCCAGCCCCGTTGACTGAGCTCACCCCTGCGGAGGCGCAGAGCCCTTCTGCAGCGCTCCACACAGTGCCTACTTTGGCTCACGGGCCTGGAGAGGAGGAGAGGCCCCCACAGAGCCAGTAGTGGAGGATACGGAGGAACAGCGATGCGGCACATGCACAGTGTGCGGCCCCCCCCTTTGACGGCTGCATAAGTACTGACCCAGCCTGAGGCCCAATTTGATTCCCTTCCTGTGCCTGCGGTGGGGCCCTCAGAGACGTGGGTACACCGACAGCCCCTCGAGCCCTGTAATGCCATCTCTGGAACTGCGGTCAGCCATGGAGCTGTTCCCCAGCAGCCCCGCTGACTGTCTCTGCGGGGCACCTCCCAACCCTGCGGCAAGTGACCTTTACCGGTACTCAGGGAGAGTGGAGCTGATGGCCATAGCTGGGTGCAGTGAGCAGCCAGAGGAATCGGAGTGAAGGGGGGAAGACACACGTCCACTGCACCTAAGGACCCCCCCCGGGGAGTGACTTCCTGGCCCCACAGGGGTACCCCAATACAAAGCCAACAAAAGACTATCTGAAAAACTTTTTGACACCCCTACCTGGCTGCCGCTCTGTGATATGGGCCTTTTCCCAGCACCTGAACCTGAGAGAAACCCACCCCAGTATCAGAGCCCGGATCTATCTCACACACACTAGCCAAGAGGGGGCTTGCTAACACGTGCAAAGAAGGGGGATGCTTGACAAATTACCCAGCAGAACCACTGGAGCACCAACGAGGAGACAAATACGATCTATGGGGTGACGCTCCTTCACCCACGTAGTGGACACACGGACATTGTTATATCCGCAGCCTTGACATCGCGCGGCTCTCATGAGTTGGAAGGAAGCCCTGTCCAAATACCAGTTCCAGAGCGACGATGGCGAGAGAGCCATCACAAACAATATCCAGATGATCCTAGAGGAGATCCGGGGGATGAGGACAGACATAGGGGCCAAGCTGGCAAACCTCACGATGAAAGTAACCACGTTATGCGCACGGTTGCCCATGGGCCTGTGGAATCTGAAGGTGAAAGCCCGGTATGCGAATTGTCTTGGGGGCAGACGCCGGAGAAGAGATCATACTGGATAGAGAACACCACACCGGAGGGGGAGGCAAGGGCCCCCACTCGGTGCTGGCACGGCTACCCTGCTACAGGGACAAGGCTAGGATCATGGAAAAGGCCAAGATTCTTTGGAGCATACAGTATGAGGAGGCCATCTTTCAGGACCTCTCGGCCCTCACCCTGTTGATGAGGAAAAAGTGTGGCAATCTCACCAGATGGCTGCAGGAGAAGGGGGTCAGGTACCGTTGGGGCCATCCCTTCTGCCTGGCGTTCGAACGGAAGGGGGAGAAACACCATCTTGCGTCTGAGGAAGACATTCAGAGGGTCACAGAGGATCTGGTGAGTGGTCAAGCCGGCTCCTCGGTTGGCCAGGAAGGAGGGGACCATTATCCCGCCTGAGGTACCAGTGGCCCAGACATGTTCAGAGGGAAAGCCAAGGTGAAGGGGGCCCGCAAGTTTAAAAAAAAACTAGACACCCTTCCTCGGCCTTGCCAGGACGCCTAGGGCCTCATTACACGGATGGCGGTATTAGCACATGGACCAAGGTGCTATTAGCACCTTGGTCCATGCCGGTAAAATACCGGGGTCGCCTTGGTGGAAGGGGGAATGACCACCCCATTCCAAGGTTGGCGGGGCAGTAATTCCCCCTTCCACCACTGCCCTTCCCCATTCCCATTTTTGCCCCATAGGGCATAATGGGAATGGGGAAGGTGCTAATTACGGCAATTTTGCGGTGCCGTAATTAGCACCAAGGTCCCTTAGCGGGTTGGTTTTTAACACCTGCAAAAAGCAGGCGTTAAAGCACCAACCCGCTAAGGGACCTCGTAGTAAGGCGGTAATGGTTAACGGTCACCGTTACCATTAACGGTGACCGTTAACCATTACCGCCATCCGTGTAATGAGTCCCCTAAAGTGACATTGAAATTGTTTCCCAAGAGTTGGGCATGTTGTTTTTGGTATTGTTGCCCCACGTGAGGGCACTGAAGACACAGGGGGCCGAGGCACCCGGGCACCACGGGCAAATGGGCTTGTTGTGCTGGTGCCATGCTTACTCCTGAAGTTGGGGAGATGGTTGTTGATTCTTACAGGTTACCAAGGTTTTAATGGGCTCACAGCCCGGTTGTAATCTTTAATCTAGGGGTGGAGGGACAGGGGGGAAGTTGAGGGGCCCCAACCTGGGTTCCCCGACACACGTGGATTGGGAATGGTATACACATGAGGTTTGGGGTAGGAACCCCACTAACTGAATGACTCGGGCAAGGGACGAATCCCTGGTGGTTTGTTGACTAACCCCAACAAGACTTGGGGGATGAAGACGAATGCCTTGAAAAGGGAGGTTGAGGGAGGGGAAAGGAAGGAGGGTAGGGGGAAGGGGGGCCACTACATGGGGAAGAGTGTAGTGGGACCAGCCGGATCAAGCCAGGGCCTTATGCCTAACAATGGGCTCCACATTGTGAACGGGCAGAGGTGTGTACAGAAGATGCGATCAAGGACGACAATGGTTGATGGAAGGATAGGCACACTGAGGGCCTCATTACACGGTAGGTGGTAAGGGTTTACCGGTACCGGTAAGTGCACCAGTACCGGTAAACCCTTACCACCTTACTATGAGGTCCCTTTGTGGGACCCGACCTTAACGGCTGGTGTAGACCAGCCGTTAAAGTTGGGACCTGCAAAGGGACCTTGGTGCTAATTACGGTTCCGCAATTTGCGGTACTGTAATTAGCTCCTTCCCCATTCTCATTGAGCCCTATGAGGCAAAAATCGGAATGGGGAAGGGCCATGGAGAAAGGGGGAATTACCGCCCGCCAACCTTGGAATGGGGTGGTAATTCCCCATTTCTCCATGGTGGTACTGGTATGGTACCGGCTGCAACCATGGTTCTAATAGCACCATGGTTTACTGCATTCCGTGTAATGAGGCCCAGAATGTTAAAGGCTTGAACTCTCAGAATAAGAGATCTTTGACAAGCAACATGTTTCGCAAACAACAGCTAATGGTCCTTTTCTTAAAAGAAACCCACTACAAACAAGGGAAGGAATCGATGATAAAGGGAAAGGAAATTGGGCGGAACTTTTGGGCTTCCCACAGATGTACTAAGAAGGAGGGGGTAGGATTTTGCCTGGACAAATCACTCCACCTCACAGAAGTGGAAACTAAGAGGAGTTTTGGAGGACGGTTAAGGAGGGATCAAGGGTACTTGTGAAGGTGAACGGATTACATTGGCCACCCTATATGCACCCAACACAGGGCAGATAAGGTTTTTGACCCAGATTTTCAGAGTAATGGACAACTGGGCGGAGGGGGCCATGATACTGGGTGGTGATTTTAATCTCATAATGGACCCCAATTGGACTGGTGGTCAGCAAAGGGTGTGGGGATTAAGGGGTGTACCAAGGACAATTTAGCCCTGCAGACTCTTTTAAGGGAACACTATTGGGAGGATGTATGGCGCAGAACTTTGCCAGGCCCGGGGGGATACACCTTCTTCTCTCCCCACACCTCACATACACAAGAATTGACCTTCTACTAATCTCGGAGGAAGGAGGAGGTGTGTCTGAGGCACCAAGTGTGGAAGCAATAATGGGGTCTGATCACAAGCTACTAGTGGCAAATTGGTCGCTGCCTGTGACCCCGAGGTCCTCTTGATGGCGCTGCAATGACACGCTCCTAAGGGACCTGGTTTTCAGAGATTTCCTATGGGAGAAAATGATAGCCTATTTTGAGACAAATGACAGTGGGGGCACCGACATGGTGATGGTGTGGAAGGCTGCAAAAGCCACTTTTCTGGGCTCCTGATGGCCGAGGGCTCCAGGCGCAAATGGGAAAGGGGACTTATTGAGAGCAGGATTTGTGAAGAATTAAGGGCTCTGCGGGCCAGACTCACTCTCGAAGGGGAGGACAAGAAGTCCTCTTGGGGGAAATGTGTGAGAAGAGGCATGCCCTACATACTGTCCTGATAGGAGAAGTGATTAAGAAATTGAGATACACGCAACAAAGATACTATGAAAGGTGGAAAGTGTGGGGACTCTCTTGGCACTCAGAACGAGGGGATGTAGAATGGAAAGGAGGTTGGGGCACGCAACAAAGGGGGCACCATCTGTGAGAAGGGGGAAGAAATAGTTGAGGGCTTCACTGATTTCTATAGAGAACTGTACACCAAACAAGAGGGCGACTCGACAGAGATCTGGGCATTCCTGGTTGAATATCCTCTAACCTGACTGACCGATTCAGAACATGAGGGTCTGGAGGGGGAAATATCAGAGGAGGAGGTGAAGAATGCCATCCAGAGGTTAAAAGCGGGAAAAGCCCCTGGGGGGATGGGTATACGGCAGATATTTATAAACAGTGTCAAACCATTCTGACGAAAGCATTGGCCAAGTTGTTCAACCAAATTAGAAACCAAGACTCAATCCCTCCTACGTTCTTACAGGCCCTAATTACCGTGATACCTAAACCAGGCAAGGGCCAGGCAGACTGGGGCTCATACAGGCCTATCTCCCTGCTAAACCTAGACGCTAAGATCTTCGCCAGAATTCTGGTGACCCGACTAGTGAGATGCCTCCCCCGTTTGATCCACCCAGATCAAGTGGGATTTGTGCTGGATAGACAAGGCTCTGACAACATGCGTAAGACCTTTCATGTGCTGAACTCGAAGGTGGTCAATGAAGAGGGGGCCCTCTTGTTGGCTCTGGATGCCGAGAAGGCCTTTGACAGGGTTAGCTGGGCCTTTATGGGAGAGGTCTTCTCGTCTCTGGGAATGGGACCAAGGTGGTTAGGCTGGCTGTTGGCTTTATACTCGACTCCCTCAGCTAGGGTGGTTGCAAATGGGATGAAACCAAAGGCATTCTCTCTGGGGGGGTACGAGGCAGGGATGTCCTCTATCTCCCTTAATTTACACGCTGGTTATGGAGCCCTGCACGATCTCGTTCTGCAAAGATGAAGCAATTAGTGGTGTACGGATAGGGGACTCACATTGTAAGATCGGCCTGTTTGCAGACGAGCACTGCTCTATATCACAAAACCATCCCAGACGGTGCCTCTAGTACTGCAAAGTCTAAAGCGCTACGGAGATCTCTCCGGGTTTAAGGTTAACTTTGGGAAGTCAGTGGCGTTCATAGAAAGAAATCTGACAGACGCAGAGTTGAACTACGTGGGAGGGCTCCCCTTCCAGCTCCAGGGGGACGGGTTCCATTACCTAGGTGTTCAAGTGACACACAGCCCTGACAACCTTTTCTCCAACAATTTTCTCCCCCTTTGGTCAGAAGTCAAGAGGGATATGGAAAGATGGGCTAGATCGGGACTCTCATGGATGGCACGCCTCAATCTGGTGAAAATGGTGATTCTCCTTAAGGTCCTATTCTTGTTCCAAATGCTCCCGGTGCAGGTGCCCAAGACATTCCTAACGGAAGTAAAACAAGCCCTCCTGCGATTTCTCTGGGTGGGCAAGAAACATAGGATCTCCTACGAGGTACTTACTAGGCCCAAGAAAGACGGAGGTGTTGGGTTCCCTGACATGGAAACATATTATAAGGCCTCCCAGTTGAGGGCCCTGGTAGATCACTTCAACCGGGGACCGAAAAGCAGTGGGTAGCGATGGATAAAAAGGTCCTATTAGATGAATGGCTGTGGGTCCCCAGAACGCGCATCCCGAAGAGGGTCCTTCATCACCTGGTGCTGGTTGTCTTGTGGTCAGTGTGGAGGGAGGAGGGGTTAATATACGTGGCTCACTACTTGGCTTTCGCCAATGAGTTGTATCCGGGCCCCCTGTTCATAGATAAGGTAGCGGAGCCAGCCGCATTTCAGCAATGGTACAAAGCGGGTCTCACCAAGGTGGGCCAGCTGCGGGTGGGGGGGCTCCCTCATACCCCTGAAAGACCTGCAGGAGGCCCTGAGGTTGGGCAGCCTTTCCCCATTCCGTTATCTCCAAATCAAGGGAGTTCTCACGAACCCTCATGGGGGGACACCCTTAGGAGGGATCTGACAGACTTTGAGGGACTACTCATCACAACCCAGGGTTCCAAGGGAGTGATATCTCGTCTCTACAAACTCCTCCTTCTATCGGCTCCAAGAGATCTTCCGCCAGCGCAGACACAATGGGAGAAGGACCTATGGGGAGTAATCGATGTTAAAAGAGGGTCCAAAATGTGTAGACGAGCCAACCACTCAACGACTTTGCTCCAATTCCGACATCAGGCTCTGAAGGTGCTACATTGGTGGCACTATCCCCCGCACAGGATAGCTAGAATGAGGGTGGGATATGGCCCACATTGTTGGAAGTGTCGGAGAGAAAAAGGTGACTACATACATATGTGATGGAGGTGCCCGATAGTACAGACATATTGGGGAGAGGTGTTGTCCTGGATTAAAGGGGTCGATGGAGTTGGGAGGACCCTGTGCCCTTGGCTCCTTCTATTCAGAGTTGATGTGGGTGAGAACCATGAGGAGATCCAAGGTCATATGTTGCAGGTCATGCTGGTGGCGGCTAGGTGTTGTCTGGCCCAGAGGTGGAAAAGTCCACACATGCCGGGAGAAAAAGATTGGGTCACCAAGGTCCGGGCGATTTAAGACATGGAGGGTCATTACAACCCTGGCGTTAAGGGTTTAACGGCGCCGTAAAAGGTGTTGGCACCGTTAAACCCTTAACACCTGATTACGAGGTCCCTTTGCGGGACCCGACCTTAATGGCTGGTTTTACCAGCCGTTAAAGTAGGGTGCCGCAAAGGGACCTCGGTGCTAATTACGGTACCGCAATTTGCGGTACCATACTTAGCGCCTTCCCCAGTCCCATTGAGCCCTATGGGGCGAAAATGGGGAAGGGCCATGGTGAAATGTGGAAATACCGCCCCGCCAACCTTGAAATGGGGCAGTATTTCCCCATTCCACCATGGCGGACTCGTTACAACACTGGCACCAACCATGGTGCAACAGCACCATGGTTTAGCACCGGGGTTGTAATGAGGGCCATGGAGTTCCTAACACATCTCGTCGATGAGTCCAAATCAAACATCGAGGGGTTGTGGCTCCCCTTTTTCGAAAAGTATGGTCACTTGGCTTGAAGTGACAATATCACGCTTGGGGGCGAACCCTAATATGATGGACCATCAGGAATTGTACATTGATCAGATGGTGTGCTACACAAGGTATGTGCCACAGGGAGACAGAGTCAAACCCAAGGCTCTAGTGTGCAAGGAGATAAAGTTCTGATTGTACCTTGAAATGTTCTCCGTGAGCTCTAAAGATACCACAGTTACCAGTGCTTGATCCATGGCCATGAGTAGAGGTGGCCGGTAGGTTGGGAGAGGGTTATTGTTATAATTGCATCAAGGAGAACACTGTTGATATACATTGCATGAGGTTATAACCTAAAATGCCAATAAACATTGATTTAAAAAAAAAGGTCCGGTCTTCCGCGATGTGACTTGATCAGATGCTGTTGTAAATGTAACGTGGCCGTGATGATGTCACAGACGTCACGTTATTGAGGTCACGGCCCAGAGGAGAGCCAAGAGATGTGGTTTGCCCGATCACTGCATTGTTGCATCCTCCATGGCAGACGCCAGTGCCCGAATACAGAACAGGCAACAGGTTACTGTTTACGTGGCCTGACAGGAAGTCAACACATGACATAATCAATGGGAAGTACACATAAATGAGGGGGCGTGGCTACAGGGCCATGAGATAGGACGTGTCTCTGTGGTGCTCTGGCAGATCCTTCATGATCCTGGGCAGAAGCTATGCTTTAAGCTGCATTGAACACTTCAGATTGCAACTACGGACGCATGAAGGCATATGGAACAGTGAGATAGTGTTTTCGCTGCTGGCTGCATCGCAACATAAGAACTGTGGACTGGAGAAGCAGCGAGAAGACTAGCCGGCACAAAAACAAAATGGTGGTGGACCAAGAACAAAGAGAGGAGCCGACGAGCGCCGGCGAAGGAAGTGAGTCGGCCAAGTTATAAAAGGCACCCTGACCGGCTGGGCCAAAGCGGGAAGGAAGGATACGGATCTGCACTGCGCTGCAGGGGGTGGGGGCCCTGGCCAAGATGTGGCAGCAGACTGGTGGCTGGGGGTGGTCAATAAGAGCCTATGCGGAGGAGCGGAGGTCCGGGAGAGCGAGATCCAAGCCTCCGGCAGCACAGGGGTTACGAAAATCACTGGTAAAAAGATCACTTCATACGGGACCTCTGAAAGACTGACACGATGTTCGACCTGAGATGAACAGCATTGAACAGCATATGAGAAGGGAAGAAAGGGCATTGGATAATACACAACTAGTTACTGTAACAAGCACGGAAGAGGTGCGCAATCAAGCCCTTCCGAAAGTGGAAACTGACTCGATGAGGAGAACCGAATGATCTCGTAAACAAAGGAAGCGCCGGAGGCACTCAACACTGGACACAATCATAAAAGAAGATCGGGTTTTCGTATAGGTAAATGGAGCGCCAGAAGAACACAACACCGGACGCAACTGATGCAGTATAATCAACCGCATGAAGGGTGAGGCGCTTCCAGCCACCAAGGCTATGTAGCAGCAGGGCTTCCATGATCTGCACACTAAAGGGAGGGCAAGCACCAGACCAAGAAATGCTGCGGCTTAGACAACATGGAAACGAGTAACGCAACATGGCTGCAGCAGTGTCCTGATACAGATGTATGGGACACTTGTGCTGCAGAGACGCCCATAATCACAAGCACACGGGTGCCTGCAAGAGTACAAGGAGGCGTGTAAGGAGATCCCTAAACTACAACTAGCAGTAATAGAAAGATAGAGGGTTGCCTTCATAACTAAGGAGAGCAAACAAGTGGACAGGAAAGCAAATGCGACATGCTCCCTCTGCAGTGAGGTAAATGAAAGACCACACTGCCGTGACCTGCACACATTCAGAGAAACACCAAGGGGCTTGTGGAAATCCAGAACAAATGATCTGCTGACCAGACTGCAAACGAAACGCTCACCGGGAACATTGCAGGGCAATCAACAGAGTGGCAATAAGGGACTGTAAGGACATGGGCAACTATCCTGTTTGTGAGGGGGACCGGAGCAAAAGCTGAGTGTGGGGAGCACAACCCCAGGGAAGCACATGGAGAATAGGAGGCTGCCCAAGAGGAACTTGATACAAATGGATGCCTCCAGG
This sequence comes from Ambystoma mexicanum, assembly GCF_040938575.1. Taxonomy (NCBI): domain Eukaryota; kingdom Metazoa; phylum Chordata; class Amphibia; order Caudata; family Ambystomatidae; genus Ambystoma; species Ambystoma mexicanum. The sequence continues at coordinate 937,114,458 of NC_090932.1, read as the reverse complement.
CATCACTAAAAAGAGGCGCGCATGGTCTTAAGTAAGAGCTGCCTGCCACAATCTAGGGCTTGCAGGCAATAAGAGGGGCTGGAAGCCGGAAACAAGGACAGGACATGGCCACTGGCGCTGGGCACTAGAGGTGAGAGGGAGCTGCAGAGGAGGGCCCCCCCACAGACCCAGACCCCTCGAAGACACAGGTACACACAGCAGGAAAGCACCATAGTGGCCGAGCCCGGAGCTCGGGCAATAACAGCAGAAGGCACAACTGAGACCCAAGGGTCCGCAGTTAACAGTCAACAGCCAGGCTGCAAACAAAGGAAATAAAAAGACAGCACCAGAGGTCACGGCGGGCCCCCCCCTCCTACCACGCATAGAAACAATACAAAGCAAAGAGGGGTAACTTTGATGGAACTAAAGGGGGGAAAAAAAGAGGAAGCACTACGGCAGAGGGCTCCAAGATAATGGGAGTACAGGTAACGCAACCCTGGGCAAGCGCAAGCAGGCAATGAACTGCCCCAATCTGAAAGCGCACTGGAGAGGTGCCCGGGGAGCTCTGCTATAAACTGTATGAAACCAACCGAAAGCAGTAGAGAACCTCCACAGGAACCTCCAAAAGGCAACATGGGCCAGCAACCCAGAGGGAATAAGGGAGCAGACTGCCACATAAGAAGTAACCCACCTCCCCCCGGGAAGGGAAGAGGATAAGAAAATAGAACTGACACACCGGAAGCCTCGAACATCAGCAAAAAGGGGTCTACAGCCCACCAGTAGAATAACAGTGCAATAAGGACATAAGATCCAGAGGGACAAGCCAACAGACAGACAGCAGAGACCATGGCGCAAAAGAGTGGCAAGACAAAGGTTAAGCAACCTACGATGGATATCTTCACGAAACCATCACAATCCTCGGCCACGACAGCACAAGCAAAAATTGAGCCGCAGGACACATCTGCCCCACCACGGGAGGATCAGTTGATCCTGCAGGCCATCACGGACATTAAATCCTTGTGGACCACTACGATAGCGGATTTCAAAGCAGCACTGGAACACAAGATGGATGCGCTGGGTGTGGATCTAAACCTTCTACGACAAGACGGTCGGAAGCTGGCGGAGCGCACAAGCAACCTCGAGAGTTCGGTGAAGAACAACACAGAAGTCAGCACCACCAACTCTAAGGTGGTCCACATACTGAAACAACAAGTACGCAACTTGGAGGACAGAACGGAAGAGGCAGAAGGGCCTGCAAGACGCAAAAACATCCGCATGGTGGGACTGCTAGAAGGAGAAGAAGGACCAAACCCCACTGCCTACATCGAAAATATGCTGATCCAAGAAATTGGGGCTGGCAAGCTCACCCAAGGGTTTGCGGTAGAACGTGCGCACAGAGCCCTAACAAGAAGACCACAACCGGGGGCCCCCCCATGAGCAATCATTGCAAAGATTTTAAATTATAGAGACAGGGAAAAGATCCTGGAATTTTATAGGAAGGGCGGAACAATAACCCGAGCGACAGCAACTGTCACAGTGTATCCCGACTACACCATGCTGGTGCAGAGACAACGCTTTAGCTATGTGACAGTGAAGAGGCGACTCAGGGCGGCGGGATTTAAATACATGCTGTTATATCCCGCAAAGCTAAAAATCTTACACAAGGGAAAAGCACACTTCTTCGAGGACCCAGAGGAGGCGACGAACTGGCTGAATACCCAGGGCTGCCTGGATGACGAAAAGGGGCCGGAGCGAGACGGACAGGATAAGTGAACCAACGTTATACCAGTAACTCTAGTCTTAAGGGGGACGGCAGCGAGGAATGTAATGTAGCCATATGGGTCTGCCATTAATGTGTAAAACTAGCGATTTAAAATTTCAACATAAGGACTTGTATGGACTGGAATATAGTGGCTTAAGCTTTCAACTAAGTATGTTTGATGCATGACGACTTATTGCACACTGGAATTATCGCAGTCGGAGCACAACCTACCCCCAATAGTTATAGTAGTTGGATCGCCAGCAGGGCGATAACTCCCCATTGTGCACCTAGTATTGGCAGTAGCCAAGAAAGGAGCAAGATGCGGGATAACCTGAGATCCAGGGATGGAGCTGGGCATCAGTTGGGTATTGGGGGAAGTGAAGGGGGGAGGGATAGTTGGGGATGGGTTGGGCAGTGCGGGAGGGGGAGAAGTTGGAGAGTTTGTAGTGGTGTTTTTTTTTGGGGGGGGCACAAGCTTACACCCAAGCGCGAAATGGGATGAGGCATGGATGGGGATGGGACAGGGATGATAATGTGAGGCCTTAGAATAGTAACTTGGATTGTCAGAGGACTCAACAGCTACCTGAAGAGAAATAAGGTAATGTTGTACCTGAGAAGGCAAAAAGTGGATATAGCTTTATTGCAAGAAACCCACCTCACCAAAGAGAAACAAGAGGTGGTAAAGAAAAAGTGGAGAGGGACCACCACAGGGGCAAGATATTCGGCATATGCCAGAGGGGTAATCATTTGGGTGGTGCCACATGTGCCCTTCCAAGTGCTGCAGGCCACAATGGAGTCAGACAGGAGGATGGTAGTGATTCGGGGGCTGCTAGAGAACAGAGAACTGTGCATCATAAATAAATATGCCCCTAACCAAGATACAGTGGCCCATTTCAGGACACTATACAGTAAGAGCATCCCCCACATATGTGGCGCGGTAATATGGAGAGGGGAATTGCACGCTGAACCCCAAAATGGACAGATCAGACACGAAACTAGATAAACCCACCCCCACAGTGAAAACGTTGCAAGCCCTGTAGAGAGACTTCCGGCTGGAAGACATATGGAGGCAGCAACACCCGGAAGATAGGCAATACTCACACTGCGCTGCCCCTCACAACCTGTACACGAGATTGGATTACATAGTCTCCGCTCTGGAGCTTGTGGGAGAAATGACAGGCTTGGAATATAAGGCTAGAATATTATCGGACCACTCGCCCCTGGCCCTGACGTGGTGACATCAGCCCCCCAGGGCTAAGATCCAAACATGGAGGCTGAGAGCCGAGGCATTGAAGGACACCGCATTACAGGAGGACCTAAGGAAGGAGATAACTGGGTATTTAGAAAACAACACTGGAAGCATGGAGTCAGAAGGTACCCTATGGGAGGCCTTTAAGGTGGTAGTGAGGGGGGCTGCCATATCTAAATCTAGTGGGCTCCAAGGGGGTATAGTGTGAGAATTACAGGAGACAGAACAGAAACTAGAAGTAATTATGAAAAGAGGGAGCACCTCACAGGAGGATGCTGAACATGCAAGTCAGTTACAACAAGCATGTGGGGGGCTCTGGCAGAGGTTATGTAACCTGAATTATAAAAAATACATTGAAAGACAACATGCAGGGAGAGACAAACCAGGGAGGCTACTCGCATGACTATACAAGAACAAGACACCAAGACCAACGATTAGAGAAATAACGGGAGAAGCGGGCCTAGTCTGGAATACCCAGGAGAGTGTGAACAAGGGATTCCATAGATTCTATAAACACCTCTATCAAGATGCACGAGAGACAGCAGTGCAGGAGACCCAGGAGACGCTAGAAGACATAGGATTACCTAAATTGAGTGAGGAAGACCGGGAGAACCTGGATGCCCCAATCACAATAGAGGAATTGGAGACAGTGGTAATACATCTGCCCACAAAGTGGTAATACATCTGCCCACGAGCAAAGCCCCTGAAGTGCTCCCCCCGCTATTGGCAATGCTAAACGAGGCCTTCGAGAAAGGGATACTGCCAGAATCTTTGAGGGAGGCAGTAATTATTCCACTCCTCAAACCTGATAAGCCAAGCACAGACTGTGGGTCGTACAGACCACTATCCATGCTAAATTAGGACAGTAAAATTCTCACTGCTGTGCTGGTGAATAGACTCAAGCGGGTTATAAATAAACTCATACATCCTGATCAAACCGGATATGTTCCAGGTAGAAGCATATCCGATAATCACAGGAGGCTCCACTATATCATAGAACAGACAGAGGGCGACCCAAGTGAAATAGCGATATTCTTGCTAGACGCAGTGAAAGCCTTCGACTCCGTAAATTTGCCTTGGACGATGGCGGCCTTGAAAGAATACGGGATGGGACCAGGGTACCTGCGGTGGGTGAAAATGGTGTATAGCTCCCTAACAGCCAGGGTCAAAACGGGAGCGATAACTTCAGATAAATGGCAACCTAGCAGAGGCACGAGGCAGGGCTGCCCATGGTCCCCAATGCTGTAAATCCTTGCACTAGAACCACTAGCGATCTATCTGAGACAGCAGTACGAAGAAATAGGGGTTTGCACCAAGGGAGGACCGCACTTGATATCATCATATGCGGATGATATGCTGCTATACCTGTGGTACCCAAAGGAAAATTTGAAAGTCCCCCTTACACTATGGGATCACCCTTTAGGTTGGTCTGGTTGCGTCCAGATCTGACCATCTAACTTCCCTGTCTGTCGGAGAACACCCCTCAGGTCCACATGCACTAGCTTCCTCCTCCCCATCTAATTTCCCTGTCTTCGCCTGACATATCTTGTCCCCAACTAGTGTGGCTCCCCTCTTTCTCATTTCTGTTTAACGTTAGTTTGTCCAAAGACAAGGCTCTGTGCTCGAGGCTAAACAAACCTCCCTCTTTGCCTCTTGTCTGGGCACCTTCAAATCGATAATTTTTTCCTTTATTTTTTAATTCACTTTTTGTTCTCATTTCATGATAAACCTTTTCGATTGTTTCTCCAATGCTCCTTATATCACAATTACCCTCTAGATCTGCTCTAGATGGCCCTGGCATTGGTTCATGTGTCGGGAAGAATTTTTCTATGTCCTCGCATGCTACTACTGTATTCGGTTACATTAACTCTTTCTCAATGCGATCAATGTCACGTGCCCTTTGCCTTCTCTTGAGTTCCATCTCTTCGTCAAACTCTCTTTGTTTCTTTGCTTCCTCCCTGACCCTTTCCTCTTCTTGTCTTTTCATCTCTCTTCTCTCATTTGCCTTATGCACTTCTTCATCTCTGCGTCTTTACATTCTTTTATCTCTTAATTTCTGTTCCTCCTCTACTTCTCACTTCTTTTCTAGCTTATCTCGTTCTTCCATTGCTCTCTGCCTGTTATCATATTATCTTTGCTCTTCTGCTCTTTCCTCTTTTCTTGACTGTTCATCTTGATACAGTTGTTCCCGTCTTTGTATACTCTTTCTTTTGGCCTCATCTTCTTTCAATCGTTTCTCTCTTTCTTCATCTTATTTATCTTGTTCGTCCTGATCTTCCTTTTGTCTTACTTCCTTTATGCTCTTCCCATCAATTTTGAGCAATATCTGACCACCCCTCCATTTGTTCTGTATGAGTGCTACCTCATCAGCCTTTTCTTTCTCTCCTTTCTATCTCTTTTAATTCTTTCTTTATATCTAGAGACATACCTGGTCAATCACTTCTCTCCTTGTCCCGTGGGACTTGAGGGACCACATCTCATTCTGGAGTCTTTCTGGACCCTCGTCGCTGCTACATGCAGGTGACTTATATGTCAGATTGCTATACCCTGTCGCTGCCTTAAGCCCTCTTAAAGGATATAATCCTTCATCCTTTGGACTATCGCCATTTACTTCAGGCGCGGTAGGGGGAGAAGAAGGCTCAACACCCCCCTCTTTACACTGGTTAAGCATCCAGTCTTCAGGAGGAGGGTCTTCCCGTTCCTCCTAGTACATCTTCCAAAGTTCTAAGCTAGCTAACCTTTGTTCTAACTTTCTTCCTGTATATGTTGCATGCAAGTATGTCGTCATGTGTTGCAAAACTGCTTTAGACAGTGATCTCCCTTGTGGCCATGGCATGAACATTTTATCTGTCGTGTCCTTAACCCATTCTGCACTGTACTGCTTGAGCTTGGGTGCGAGTTTTGGCAACTCTCTGCACAAGTGTATAAGCAGAGTAATATCCTCCATTATGACTTAGTCACAATCGACTGTCACTACTTACCGTTACTTTACACAAATAAATGCTTTCCTGAAAAATAATACAATATGAGCATGCACCAATTATCGCAGCTCCAAGCCCCTATTCAATGAACATCATTGGTCAACTAATAAATAAATAATTACATTTCAACTCTCAACATTCTCTACCTTAGTCTATTTCTTCCTTTTTCCCAATATTTCATTTCTTCTCACATACGTCATATGCAATATATAAACAGACAGACAAACTGACAGACTGGCCGGCCCACATAAATCCTTATCATTGCTCCACGTGACCTTATTCCTGCCCCTAATAATGACTCAGATCGGAATATGAACTGTCCTCTTTAACGATCCTTGATCTTTCATAGCCTAGGTATGCCCACTTGGACTCTAGGACGAGTTCCTTCTAAACATCCTTGATGTAGGATTCTGGGCTTATTATATAGATCGCTGCTCATCTATATACCTTAAACTATGACGTTCTTCATCTTAAACCATGACTCTCTTTGTCTTAAACCAAAAAAGAAGTACCCCAACCAACCCTTCGTTACTCTTTCCCCGTTATCACTCTTCCCCACTCAGTGCTCATTCAGTTTGCCACCTCACTCAGCCTACTCACCTTTCGTGTTTTTCGACTTCCGATCTGCAGATTCACCTCCTCCTCAACCAGTCTCTTCAGCCTTCGGTCCGCTCAGCTTCCTGTAAAAGTCAGAAGGGGATTCCTCTTGAAAACAAGGGACCCATCCCAGCTATACTTGCAAGATTTTTTAACTAATCTCCACTATCCACAGGCAGCTTCACGTTCCTCTAGCTAAATGGCAGAGGACATCCGATATTCCTGGGACATCCGATATTTCCGGGACCCCAAAGCTTACTGGGTTGATGAATTTTTAACCATCATCTTTCTGCTACCACTTGAGCTTGTGTACCTACACAAGCCCTTTAAGGTGACAATACTTAAAGATAGATGGGGATGCAGAATATACTCAAACATCAATAATCAAACTGACTCAGGAAGTTGGCAAAGTTCATCTGTTTTAATATCAATTATCTAAAACAGGGAGCATTACAAACATCAATGAACTCGCTCAATCTTCTCACTCAATGCATTTCATAAAAAACATAGCTTACAAACTAAAAGCTCGGTATCATTGACGTCAATCTACGTTGCAAACTGCAAAAACCTACTTGGGGATGTGATAGGATTACAGGGAACCTCTAGGAATAGGTTCCATACTTGTTGGGAAGGTGATTGGGTCTCTATCATCAGGTGGGGCCACTAAGCCCTCCTCTAGTGCAGGTCACTACAAATGTCATCAAATACACAACGTCCCATTGGTTATACAAACTATAGGGCTCTCTACTACACAGCCCTTTATAATTGGTCGGCACCCTTGTACCCCTCTGTAATATTCCATCTACGCAAGCAGGCTAACATCCAGGTGCTGGTGGGCTTGTCATAACCATAGCTTCCCACCAATTAGCATGTCATCTATCATCACTCTTGCAATCTGCCAGTCATTTAAGGCTATGAACTTGGCCTTGGATGTGTTCTCTGCGCTTGAGAATAAGAGGGAGTATGGGCATACTCTGTCTCTTGGTTTCGATACAGCTCAACTCAGTATCTATGTTCATCCATCCACTTGACTGCGGACCATGTTTCAGAGTCTTTTTGCATTTAAATACTATTAAATGATGAACCTCTGATGTCTTCAATGTCCTCACTTCTCATAAAAGACAGGGGTTTGTTCTTTTCACATGTTCTGTAACTACTGCATGAACATTCAGGTTCACAGTGGCCTTGACTTCCTGGTGCTGGGCCAACCAAGCCTCTCTTGATTCACCTCTGAATGTCGATTGTTTTTCCAACTGTGACACACTGAAAGCCTTTCTTTTCACTGGATCTAGCTCTGCTAAAAATGCCTTGTGGAATCATCCGTAGTCCATACATTCCTATGCATATACATTGGTGCATAGTGGCAATTTATTCACTACAAAGCTAGCCTTTAAGAATACTTTGTCTACTTGTGTTACTGCATCTGTACACTTGTAAAATAACTTGGTATCTTCTTCATTATTTCTGTAGCACGAGCATCTTCATCTCAAGCCTGAAATGTTACTCATCTTTGAAATCCTGTCCTTTGTTTCTATTGAATGTCTGTATTCTTCAGCCTCTTCTTCTGAGTGCATCAGCCCTGCTCTGTATGATGTCACCAGCCTTCTCTTTAATTCAGTTTTCACACTTCTTCTGGGATTTTATTCAAATGGCCATCATATTTTCGTGAATGCTTGTATGGCTTTCTCAATGGGAATTTTTTTTCCAACATCCTTTCCGGCAGTGGTACCTTCACCTGTATTGCACGTGTCTCACACTCCAGCACCCAACATATAGGCAGCATGGGGGAGGCGCTTTGGGTGGGGGTACTTGGCTCTACCTCTACTTTAACGTGATGCAAAGGCAGTGGAACCACAGGGGTCCCACTGGACCAGGAAGTGCTGTTAATGACGATGGTCTGACGGAGGTCCACTCACTGACAGACACAAAAAGCACTGAGAAGAAAATGGAACCAGGCGCGAGGAAAGGCAGACTGGAGGAAAGAAGTAGTGAGGAAGCAAACAGGGCAGGAAGAAAGAGTATGCTAGAATACAGGAAGCCGAATTGGGACCAGGCTGGCTGACAAGAAGGCAAAGAGAAGGATCCCAAGGACCATGGATACACACAGGAGTAGACCTGACCATGGGACCCATAAGACACACTGAATTTAGGGATAGGCTGCCTTAAATAGGCCTGGGTAACCGGAAGCTGTGGTTGCCATGCAACCGAGATGCTGTAGGCCGGGAATGCAATCACGTGACCCGAGCCTTGAAGGCCACGTCGTGATGTAGCCCCGACGCAGCCCGGACCCCGGAAACATCCAGCAGGATGACGGAACACTCACGTGACACTCCACCGGTGCCTCCTGTGATCATAGGCAACAAAACAACCCCAGAAGCCGTGGCACCCGCTCGCACCACCTGGGATACAGGTACATGGTGTGGGCAGCGCAGGAAGCGGTCGTGGCAGAATATAACACGCCAGAGGCTCTTCCAAGGCTGCGCAGTGACAGTCACTCTCTTAGATGGCTCCACCGGGGAATCAGGTCCATGCTGTGAAATGACTGGAGTTAATGCACCTGGGTGGACTCGTCTGAGTTCTAGCTGAGAGAGGGCCTGCATCACTCCTTAAGGATGAGACCATCTGTCAGTGCCAATGCACTGAGCTCTTATGTTTAGTTGTTCCTGTGAAGTAACCCTCTTCTTGTAGGAGACATAGAAGAGAAAAGACTTCCAACCTCTCTCTGCACAGATTATCTTATCCACTCGCACAACAGGACACTCTTTAGGACTCGGTCGATGGACCGAACTTCCAGAACAAGCCAAGCAGCCTTGCCACCTACCATGCCTACCTGTTGCTGTAGGAATGACATAACAGTCCTGATCTGGAACAGAGAACCTTCAAGGAATTCTGCCCCCCCTCGTTGAAAGAGGACCATGCAAAAAGAATACATGTTGCCTGTGTAGTACGCTCAACACATATTCACAGGGGTCTTCGTTCTTATACATAGCATTTCTTGGTCTCATTATATGCTGATAACCTGCTACTCTATGTTTCAGATGGACCAGATTGATAACATTGATATTATTGTTCGTACAGTTATGGAATTTGGTGAATATTTGGGTTTAGGAAAAAAATGGGGCAAAGTTAGAACTACTCCCACTCACACCTTTGACAACTCAAGTTCATAATAAATGGGGGTTTAATTGGTGCTGTGAAGGCATCATGAAGCAAGACACAGACAACAGACTTATATTTCAAACTAAAACACTTCATTAAATCAAATGTCAGGGTGGTTAAAGGCCTATCTAATACTATGCTAAGGTGGGATTTCCCTATCGGAATAAAACTAAGGAAAGTCTGAGTCAAATAGTCCCACTTTGGAGTTTTTCTGTGTCCACAACTTATACTTGCCCTCACCATAAAGACTAACAATGTGTATGTATGTTAATAACTAAAAATAAAATGTTCAACTTAAAGGTCAGTGTTTCTTCCAGCTCTCAGCTCTCTTTCCTCAAGTTTAAGATAGTCCCACAAAAGACTCAAGATTACCTCTCTTGAGCCTCAAGCAACATAGTTCAAGATAATCCTTGGGGTTCCCTGCCCCAAGTCTCATGCAGCACAATTCAGATCAAAAAGGGGTCTTCAGACTTCGCTCTCAAGACAACATGAACAGGTTTTCAACCTCAGGGTTCCCTTGCCCTAGACTTCAACTTCACCTTTTGTACTTTCTTTAGTTTGTTTTACCATATGGTGTTCCCAAAGTCCTGGGTCTTCAGTATTCAGGGTGCGCTGATCTAAGCACAGTTGTCAGATGGGACAGTCCACCCATTATAGGTCACGCAACCAGGATCCCTGGGCACTTCAGGCCCGCCGGTTCCATGGCACTTCAGTATTCAGGGTTTAGTGGTCTATGCGCAGTTGTCAGATCTCACAGTCCACCCATTACAGGTCGCACAACCAGGATCCCAGGATCCCAGATCTCTTCAGCCTGCAAGTTCCGTGGCTCTTGTTCCGGCGTACAAAAGGGTTTCTTGGCACTTGCTCCTGCGCACCATCTTGTTCTGCTTAAAGTCTTTTGTTTGGCCTCCTGGCCTTATGTACAAAGTTCCACTCTTCTTGGCTTCTTCTTTTTAGCCTCTTGAGATATACTTTAATATTCTTAATGTGTTTCACAATTATATTGCTTAATGGTTTTATTGTGTTTTGAATGCAAGTTGCTGTCAATTTATATAGTTACTTGTGTTGCTTAAGGTTTAGGTTTTCATTCAGAAAAAACAGTCTCGCTATTTGAAATGCGCTCTTGTAGTTTAAATCTAAGTTTGCTTTTAGTTCGGTATTCAAAATGCACATTTGTAGTTAAATAGAAGTTTGCTCTCAGTTCGGTATTGAAAGGGTGCTTTTGTAGTTAAATAAAAGTTTGCTTTCAGTTCGGTATTTAAAATGAGCTTTTGTAGTTAAATATATGTTTGCTTTCAGTTCGGTATTCAATATGTGCTTTTATAGTTAAATATGTTTGCTTTCAGTTTTGTATTCAATAGAGACTGACCGGCACTTGCCTGCAGTCCGCTTCGGAGATCCCGGTGCATGCCTGCCCTTCCGACACTCACTGGCGGTCTGCTCCTTCTCCCAGTTGCTCTCATGGTTTCCCCTCCGCTTCTGGAGCCGGGAAACACTGTTGTCACGAGCCTTGCTCACATGCTGGATGCTTTTTTCTTTGCTCCAGCTCTCCGTTAGTTTTTCAAAGGACGCGGGTGGCGTCTTCTTCATCCTGGTTTCCTGGCATCCTGGTTCTGTTTCCAGTCCCACCATGGCTGCCTCCTCGTAGAGCTGGTCCCCTGCTGGTCTCTGCCATGCCGGCCTTCCTGCTTCTCTCTGGGGTGTTCCCAGTCTGTCAATGTATGTACCTGCAGCCTTCTAACAGGCTGCAGGTGTGCCTGGTCAATTAGATCTGCCGGATCATAATTAGGAAGACATGCCTGACCTTCACAATGTTTGGGATGCAGCTTCCTCGTTCCAGTACCTAAGTGGTACAAGTAATTGTAATTGTAATGGGTTATTTAGAACATGCTTAATAGCCAGAGGTTTCTAAGTGCGGACCCCGGGATCGAACGTTTGTTGCTCTGCATCGACTTGCTTCCAAGAATTGTGTGTTGCCCCTAAGCTATCATCCTGTAGACAGAAGTGTGTAGTGTTCATTCCTCTTAGTCTCCTCTTCCTGGTCACAGTACTGTCACCTGTCACATTAGGGAAGGTGATGGGTACGGGCTTACAATAGCCCATAAGCGTTGGGGTCGGGTCAGGTTGGTTGTTGGTAGGAAAGGGGGTATTCCATGTCTCTTCCAAGGGTTCCCCACTCCAAGTCCCCCAAGGCCCTCCACCCAGGTGATCCTCCCTCACTTGTTCACCCCCAGGGTCAGGACCCAAGAGCGATGGCTTTTCTCTGACCACCTGTGCTGAGCATCTTTGAGGAACAGGAGTTAGAGTGCCCTCAGGTTTCTCACAGCACCCAGATGGGGTCAGATACCTAGGAGCGAGTGTGTCTACAGATGTCAATTGAATGGATGGAATAGACTTCCACTGTCTCTTATCGCCTGTCTATCCATTATAAAGATGATAATTCTTCCCACATTTTTATGTATATTTCTTAATGTTCCCAGCAGACCGCCCACAGTATATTTTGAAAGGATACATTCAATGGTTGGCAGGATTATTTGGGCTCATAAACAAGCAAGACTATTGTGGGAATATAGTACTCGCCCACTTGAGGAGGGCAGTTTGGTAGTGCCAGATTTTGAAATCTATTATTTGATAGCTTAGATTAGCCATATGAAATACTGGTATGGCACAGCGCCTTATGCATGACAGGTTGTTCTGGAAAGAGCCATTGTAGCCCCATATAGGCTCACTGCTAGTTTGCGGGGAAGGCACTATCTACAGAGACATACCGAGAACACGGTCTGCACGACTCTAGAGGCATTACGCCTTCTAAACAATAAATATGATTGCCCAAGCACCTTACCACTTGAAGTTGCATTTAACAAAATTGAAGGGCAAGATATTAGATTGGACACTGGGCTTTGCAGGGAGATAGTTGCAATAGGTATCTGTAAGATAGGAGATTGGTTACCAGTGGGTGGCTTCATATCTCTAGATGACTTTAGAAACATGAGAGGCGTGTCTCTTAAACAGCAGATGTATTTTTATAGGGCTGATGGGGAATTGGAAGCTAGGTTGCATACATTTATACAACTCTCTTAACCCACAGAGGTGTTGTAACTTTTCACAGACCGGGAGGATCCAGATATAGTATTACTAAATTGCACTCTTTGGTGCAAAGTTGGTGAAAAAGGGAACACATGAATGCTAGAACAAGATGGGAAAAAACATTGGGACACTGTATTATCGATGAAGATTGGAGATATGTTTTCTTTCCAATGAGATATGTCTTTATGAACTACAAACATAAATTACTGCACATTAAATGTGCACACCAAGTGCATGTTATGCAGTTAAAGGTAAAACAATTATAATCCATCCTCAACTGGTGCTTGCCCATGGTGTAAAACATTAGACTTGGACTTTCTACATATGGCATGGGGTTGCCCTAGGATAGCGACATATTGGACAAACATTCAGAGTACTCTTGCAGGCATTACTGGTTGGACTATACTACTTAACCAGAGTTTAACCTGTTAGGCACCGAAGCGGCATCGCAGATTTATAGGCTTTGCCTTGTTGATAGCCAAGAGACACATTGCAATGAGATGGTGGTCAAAAGGTGCCCCCACAAAGTATGGGTGGTTGAGAGATTTGATTTGGTGTAATGAAAAAGCGGATACCTTTAGAGAACTGTTAGCTAATACATCACAACCTACTGACTATTGGCCTTCACGTAGTCCGCTTGTTCAAGGCACTACTGATTTGTAGGACATGTGCGATATAACTGACGTTGATGCATAGGTAGAACCGTGATGTTTTGGGATTACTGAGTAAACAGCAATATAGATTATACGAGAGTAATATATGATAATTTTCTTTATATACAATGATAGCAATATATCTGTATTGAGTCCTTACCTGAGATCTATGTTGTTTCTGAAAATGATGTTGCTGCTGTGAAAAACCTGAAGGTTTTACCCTACCCACTCACTGGGGATCTTCTGTTCAGGTAGCCAGGGGACGGCCATCGCTGTTGGATCCAGAACCTGGGGGTGGACAAGCGAGTGAGTTTCACCTGGGTAGAGGTTCCTCTGGGATTGGGAGGAAGGAATCCGAAGGTGAGACGTGGTATCCTCCGTGTTCCAACATCCTCCTGACCAACATTGCCTCTTCCTTCATGGGCTACTATGAGACATATCCCATTAACCCCTACCCATTTGCAACATGTACTGAGATAAAGAGGAGCGTCCAAGAACAGGGTAAAGCGAATTAAAGACAATTAAGAAACAGAGGGAAGACTGCTGTCATCCCATCACATAAAAGGTGTGTTTTTTTCACAGAGAGTTGAGCAAGCTGGGGATGTGTTAGGAAAGATTTCGTAATTGTAGGTTATTTTCCTTCCATGTGGCAACCCCTAAACTTTTTGCTGTTGTTTTTCGCCTTGTTCTCGACTTTGCCAGAGAAGTGCAGCCTTATGCTGCACTCCTCTGGGCTTTCGCTCCTTTCTTACGGGGAAACTGACATGCCCTTAAGACAGTCAGTACCGGGAAACGCTGTTTTCCGTAGTTTCTTTTATCATGTTCCGGCTTTCGTGCAACATGACACAAGAGGGCACTGTAAGCTAAGTTACAGCTCTCTTGGGTCTCTAGCCTTCTGCAGGCCCTAGATACTCGTTTAGGATTGTAACTGATCGGTGCAAGTGATTCACAGACGGGAATGGTGGCAGCGATAGTTTCTCGTGTTTTGAGCTCCTTTTGGCGTTCTAAGCGCGTTTCTCACGCTTAACCCAAAATGGTGGCCTGGCTCCCAAAATGGCCAGACCACGAGGCTCCTTTGTCCTGTCCGCTGACCGTCTTGCTCCCTTCACCTTCCCCAGGTTGAGCCAACCCGGGGCCTTCCTTATTTGGGCATGTACTTTCCCGCGAAACACAGATGCTTTCGCGGGCTTCTACATGTCTTGTGTGTGCCTCCAGGATGTGGGCTGGGATGTCTGGTCCCAATACACATCCTGGGTGCCAGAGAGTCTAGGGTGGTGTGAATGCCTGGGACCACCGTGGTCCGTGATTGGTCCACGAATGGTGTGAGTGTTGATGAGCGGATCTCCCATTGGGTCCCCTCCGTTTTGGCGCGAAGGGAACCGTGGATAAGAGGGGGCTGGAACACCACTACCATGTCGATCTCCTGAGTTCTCACGAACGAAGGAATACAGGAGCCAAGTATCCTGCAACCAAGAGACTGGACCGAGGAATCGCTGGTGACCCGCTGAAGGACTGCTCCTCTGCACTGCTGTCGCCTTGTGAAACCCTTTTCACCTTTGATCGAACCAGAAGGCCTGTACTGGTACTTCGACCCTTGGAATAGCGGGAACAGCTATTCTCGGCATCTTCACCATCTCCTGCTAGTAAGCCTTCGGAAGCGTCTCTGGGCCATCCAGCAGACTGACCAGCCTACACAGGAGTCTTGCTCTGTAACCGCTGCCAGGTTGTGTAGTATTTCGAGTCCTTGTCACTCTCACACGCTTCGTACACTTGGCGTTCCCAGGTCTGAAGTGAGTAGTGTACATTTGGCTCAGATACACACGGCCGCTCCGTTGCCCTGCTGTGGTAACAAACTGTGCGGGTTTCTTCGTTTGGGACGTCTTTTTCTCAACTCTGCTGCTGCAGACTCAACACGACGACGAGACGTTCCCTGCTCTTCTGAACCTGCCAGCGACTGAAACTGACGCGGAGAAGCCTGGGTCTGCTTGCATCGGGGACCGGTGAGTAGCTTAGCTAGGAACTGGTCGCCCTCCTGCAGGAGCCCATAGCTTTTCCCCGCTGTGTCAAAACAGCACGCCTTTCCGTACTCGCGCTCTGCTTCTGCCCACAGTGGAGGCTGCGCTTGAGTCGCGGAACACTGTTCTTCTTCATTTGTGCACTAAACTGAACTGCCTGATTTCCCTCGAAGAGACTCCCCTTTTGCCCGTTGGCACCAGCGTGTGCAGGTACTTTTGAGCACAAGGCTCCACTCTTCGCAGGGCTCGGACTTCCTTTTAGTTAGGTGCCTGTGAAGGCGGACTGGGTCTAAGCATTACTTCGCACTGCCTGTTTTCCTTCCCTTTTAGGTGGACTACACATTTCGTGCATCTAACGCTTGAGACTTGTTGTATTTGTATATATATTATATTGGTATGGTATGTGTTGGTTTACTAGAGTTGTATTGTGATTTCTCGCTACGGTCATTGTTTTAAAGGCCTTGGAATAAATGTGTATATATTTTTAATATAGCACCTGTTTTGAGTAGTTTGTAAGTGTCCTTGCTTTGTGTGCTCATTGCGGGCTTTCAGTCACCCTCACCCCTCTTGAGACCTAGTCTTGACCGCCGCGATCGGTACCTTGATTGGTCTGGCTTGTCCAGAGGTTACCCTGTTCCAAGTAATTAGGTTGGCCTTCTGAACTTCTGCGCCACCAGGACAGAGTTCAGAAATCCGTCTTAACAAATTGGTGTACAGCGGTGGGATACGACTGAAGGTATCCAGTGTTGCGCACGAACTAAGGCATTTCAAGTTATTCCTAACAGGACACGTAGTGAATTGTTGTAGTATAACTTTAAAGAGGCCATAGTCCTATCTAACAGTATGGAAACAAATACCTTGTTAACTTTAAATGCTTCCAAATCAGAAACATTGAAAAAGATGTGTGCGGAGAGAGGTGTTTCCTCTCAAGGCACGAAATTGGATATGATCCAAAGAATCGTGGCGTGGCAAGAAGCGCAGCTTGACGCTATAACTTCTGAGGACAGTGCGGAAGGAGGTGGGGCTGCTCTCACTGGTAGAACCGACGGTTCTGCCGCTGCACTGATCCACCGCGACCACGAGGACAGGGAGGATGAGATGTCTAATGTTTCCTCTGCCAGTGCTGATGGGGAGGCTATGCTTGAATTCAAGAAGCAAGAGCTGCGGTTTAGGCAGAAGGAGCTTGAATTCAGCATAGCCAAAATAAAAATCGAACAGGCAGAAAAACAGAAAGACAGGGAACACCAGTTGGAACTGGCCAAGCTTCAGGTTGCAAATGGGTCCAAGGGTCCTGGACATGGGTCTGGGGCCTCCTCTCATCCACGGTTTCCGAAAGATCTGCTCAATGTGTATGAGGAAAGGAATGACATTATGGACTGGCTGAATGCGTTTGAGTATGCATGCGAAGTTCAACAAGTTGACAATGCTGATAAGATTGCCTGGTTACTCAGCAGACTGCCCCATTCTGGTTGTAGTGCCATTATGGAAATGTCGAAGGCTGAGCGAGCTGATTTCGCAATGTTAAAACAAACTCTCATTTTAAAGTTTGGGAAGACTCTGGCCCAATATTTGAAACGATTCAGAGAGTATAAGAAAAAGGAAGGTGGTACTTGGGTATCTTATGTCACTGAATCCTTGAAAAACTTAACTGGCTGGGTCGAAGGTTATAAGGTTTCTACCTACGAAGGCATGATAAATCTTGTCATGCTGGAACACATTTTTGCATCTTCTTCCCCGGAGCTTAAGCAGCATTTGCCCGATTCGAAGGAGATAGATCCTAAGAAGCTGGCCATTGCAGCAGACTTATGGGTGTCACATCGAGTGTCCCATAAGGACAAAACTCATCCTGGTAAGCAGGAGGAAGGTAAAAAGTCCAAAGATAAGGAGGGTGGAGAATCTGATAAATCTTCTCAAAAGGGCCACAAAAAGAAAAATAAGGGTAAGACACAAGAGAACTCACAGGGTAGTGGAGGTCAGCCTCCGAAACAGAACTCTGGTTACAATAAGCCTCCCTATGTAAACAGACCCAATGGATCTTGTTTTGCTTGTGGAGCAACTGACCACGTGAAGGGGGATCCCCGGTGTAAGGTTAGACCTTTGGGGGTCCACTCCGCTAATCTGGCCTTCTCCTCCTACGAGGAAGAAGAGATTACAGGAGCATCCTTCTCCTCAGACTCATTTCCCAGCGGGATAGAGGCTGAGGTAGTTTTAGTTTCCCTGGGTTCCTGGGAGCCTAAAGTCGCAGAGGCTTATGCTAGGATTCCAGATAATACCAAGCACTACTTTAAAGACAGTGTGCTGATCAATAGAGTAGGTACTCCAGCTCTTAGGGATAGTGGGTGCAGTCGAACTGTAGTGGATTCTACCTTGGTAGACTCAGAGGAAGTTGCCAGAGCTACTCTGATGCCCACTAGGTTGGCTGACGGCCCACTCCGTATGTTCCCAGTAATACCTGTAAATCTTACTTTAAATGGTACAGCAGTCAGGATTCCAGTGAGCATTCAGAGAAACATCCCAGGAAAGGTCTTGTTAGGTAATGATCTCAGAGCTTTAGGGCTCGTAGGAGACACTGCCGAAAGACCCTACACACGGTCTCAAGCACGGGCAGCATTGGCCAAGACCAATACGCCGCCCCAGCCGAAGGGGAAACCCAAGGCGAAAGGAGTCAACAAGTCAAGACGAGAGAAAGAGAATATTCCCCCGAGCTCGCCTACCACTGCGGTGGAGGAAGTTGGTCAATCGCCCGGGCCTGACGAGGAGGTGGCGATGCCTGAAGTATTTGACCCCAACGACCATCCTGAACTAAAAGACTTGTTAGTTGAAGGAGGTCCTGATAGGGACGAATTCAGTAAAGGCCAACATGAGTGCCCATCTCTGGAAGGCCTAAGGAGACGGCCTGCTCCCAGCTTGAGGGTGAACCTCCTGGGACGCATAGGATTTATTGGGAAGGTGGACTCCTGTATAGTGAGCCCACAGAGTCTACAGAAGGAGACCATAGGAGGTTGGTGGTTCCCCTTGCTGTTAGGCCCTTCCTCCTGCAGTTGGCGCATGAAGTGCCCCTTGCTGGTCACCTTGGTATTAAGAGGACCAAGCAAAGGTTATCCATGCACTTCTACTGGCCCAAGATGGGGGTGCAAGTAGAAAGTCACTGCAGGAGTTGTGCCTCCTGCCAGTTATCTGGTAAGGTTGGCTTGACAATCCAAGCTCCGTTGGTACCGCTCCCAGTTGTGGGGGTACCATTTGAAAGGGTAGGCATCGACATCGTTGGTCCCCTTGACCCGCAAACATCCTCAGGCAATAGGTTTATCCTGGTGCTGGTCGACCATGCAACCAGATATCCTGAGGCCATCCCATTGAAAACTGTAACTGCCAAGTCAGTTGCAAAAGCTTTACTTGGCATATTTACTAGGGTTGGCTTCCCTAAAGAAGTTGTGTCGGATCGTGGCAGCAACTTTATGTCGAAGTATATGCAGGCTATGTGGAAATAATGTGGGGTCACCTACAAGTTCTCTTCTGCATACCACCCCCAGACCAATGGTCTGGTGGAACGTTTCAACAGAACGTTAAAAAGCATGATTGGGGCTCTGGAGGAACCTCAGAGAAGAAAATGGGATCTTCTTTTACTATGCTTACTGTTTGCCTACCGAGAGGTACCACAGGAGGGTGTTGGCTTCAGCCCCTTCGAGCTTCTGTTTGGTCATCCTGTATGGGGACCCTTAGCCATAGTCAAAGAGGGATGGGGGATGCCCACTCCCCTTGTTACTACCAACGTAGTTGATTATGTGCTAGGGCTCAGAAAACGGATGGTACTGCTCATGGGCTTGGCTAGTGATAAATTGAAGGCAGGACAAGCGCTGGTGAAACATTGGTACGACCAGAAAGCTTCCCTCATCAACTTTACACCTGGTCAGCAAGTCCTGATCATGAATCCCATAAGGCCTCGAGCTTTACAGGACAAATGGTCAGGCCCTTACACAGTGGTGGAGCCCCTGGGTGAGGTTAACTATTTAGTGGACCTTGGAAGGCCTGGACAGGCTCCAAAAGTGTTTCACGTGAATAGGCTGAAGGCTTTCGTCCCAAGAGTCGAAATCGCAGCACTGCTACTGGCTTCAGATGTTGAGGAAGAGGAGTCTGAACCTCTCCCCGACCTGTTCCAAAGCGGTCCTTCAGATAGCTCCTTTGAGGGTGTCCGAGTGGCCCCTCACCTGACTTCTGATCAGCAGGCTGAGGTGAGAAGTTTGCTTAGGCAGTTTTCCCCCCTGTTTTCACAGTCGCCTGGTTTGACACCTTGGTGCAAACATAACATAGACACAGGAGACAGTGTACCTACCAAAAGTAGGGGATACAGGATGTCAGACAAAGTACGGTCTTATATTAAGACTGAGGTCAACAAGATGTTAGACCTTGGGGTGATTGAACCCTCTAGTAGTCCTTGGTCCAGCCCTGTGGTTTTGGTTCCAAAGGCAGGCACTTCTGAATTGAGGTTCTGCGTGGATTACAGAGCTCTGAATGCTGTCACCAAGACAGATGCACACCCCTTGCCTCGAACAGATGAGCTGGTGGATACTTTGGGTGCGTCCAAGTACCTCAGCACGTTTGACCTCACTGCTGGCTATTGGCAAATAGCTTTAGCAGAACATGCCAAAGAGAAGACAGCATTTTCTACTCCAGGCGGCCTTTACCAATTCCGGGTAATGCCGTTCGGGTTGAAGAATGCACCTGCCACTTTCCGGAGGCTTGTGAATCATGTTTTGAATGGGTTGGACGAATTCTGTCTTGCATATCTGGACGATATAGCAGTTTTCAGTGCCACCTGGGAAGACCATGTGAAACACCTCGGGATTGTGCTCCAGGCTCTTCAGAAAGCACACCTGACCATAAAGGCTAGTAAATGCCAGATTGGACAAGGCTCAGTGGTTTACCTTGGACATGAAGTAGGTGGAGGGAGGATACAGCCTCTACCCAGTAAAGTACAAGCAGTACAAGACTGGCCTACCCCCACTACACAAACCCAAGTGAGAGCCTTCTTAGGACTCACAGGGTGTTACCGCAATTTTGTGGCAGACTATGGCACCACAGCTGCCCCTCTGACTGCCCTCACAACTCCGAAGAAACCCAAGAAGGTAACTTGGACCGACGAGTGTGAGAAGGCCTTCAATGGCTTAAAAGACTCCTTGTGCCAGGCCCCTGTCCTCAGGGCCCCTGATTATCAAAGACCTTTTATCGTGCAGACGGACGCCTCTGACACTGGGATAGGAACTGTACTATCACAAGTAGATGAGAAGGGTAAGGAACACCCTATTGGTTTTATTAGTCGCCAGCTTAAGGACAGAGAGCTCAGATGGTCCACGGTAGAGAAAGAATGTTTCTCTGTTGTGTGGGCCCTAAGGAAGCTGAGGCCCTACCTCTATGGGACCCACTTCACTGTGCAAACTGACCATAAGCCCTTAAAGTGGCTAATGAACATGAAGGGGGAGAATCCAAAGTTGCTTAGGTGGTCCATAAGTCTACAAGGCTTCGACTTCACTATTGAGCATAGGCCAGGTGTCCAACATAGCAATGCTGATGGGTTGTCCAGAATTTTTAACCAACCTGAACAAGAGACTCATCCAAGGGTGGATTAGTTCCCCCTGTCCATAGTCTGGGAAGGGCAAGTGTTAGGAAAGATTTCGTAATTGTAGGTAATTTTCCTTCCTTTTGGCAACCCCTAAACCTTTTGCTGTTGTTTTTCGCCTTGTTCTCGACTTTGCCAGAGAAGTGCAGCCCTATGCCGCACTCCTCTGGGCTTTCGCTCCTTTCTTACGGGGAAACTGACATGCCCTTAAGACAGTCAGTACCGGGAAACGCTGTTTTCCGTAGTTTCTTTTATCATGTTGCGGCTTTCGTGAAACATGACACAAGAGGGCACTGTAAGCTAAGTTACAGCTCTCTTGGGTCTCTAGCCTTCTGCAGGCCCTAGATACTCGTTTAGGATTGTAACTGATCGGTGCAAGTGATTCACGGACGGGAATGGTGGCAGCGATCGTTTCTTGTGTTTTGAGCTCCTTTTTTTTAAGTTTAAGCGCGTTTCTCGCGCTTAACCCAAAATGGTGGCCTGGCTCCCAAAATGGCCAGACCACGAGGCTCCTTTGTCCTGTCCGCTGACCGTCTTGCTCCCTTCACCTTCCCCAGGTCGAGCCGACCCAGGGCCTTCCTTATTTGGGCATGTACTTTCCCGCGAAACACAGATGCTTTCGCGGGCTTCTACATGTCTTGTGTGTGCCTCCAGGATGTGGGCTGGGATGTCTGGTCCCAATACACATCCTGGGTGCCAGAGAGTCTAGGGTGGTGTGAATGCCTGGGACCACCGTGGTCTGTGATTGGTCCACGAATGGTGTGAGTGTTGATGAGCGGATCTCCCATTGGGTCCCCTCCGTTTTGGCGCGAAGGGAACCGTGGATAAGAGGGGGCTGGAAACACCACTACCCTGTCGATCTCCTGAGTTCTCACGAACGAAGGAATACAGGAGCCAAGTATCCTGCAACCAATAGGCTGGACCGAGGAATCGCTGGTGACCCGCTGAAGGACTGCTCCTCTGCACTGCTGTCGCCTTGTGAAATCCTTTTCACCTTTGATCGAACCAGAAGGCCTGTACTGGTACTTCGACCATTGGAATAGCGGGAACAGCTATTCTCGGCATCTTCACCATCTCCTGCTAGTAAGCCTTCGGAAGCGTCTCTGGGCCATCCAGCAGACTGACCAGCCTACACAGGAGTCTTGCTCTGTAACCGCCGCCAGGTTGTGTAGTATTTCGAGTCCTTGTCACTCTCACACGCTTCGTACACTTGGCGTTCCCAGGTCTGAAGTGAGTAGTGTACATTTGGCTCAGATACACTCGGCCGCTCCGTTGCCCTGCTGTGGTAACAAACTGTGCGGGTTTCTTCGTTTGGGACGTCTCTTTCTCAACTCTGCTGCTGCAGACTCAACACGATGACGAGACGTTCCCTGCTCTTCTGAACCTGCCAGCGACTGAAACTGATGCAGAGAAGCCTGGGTCTGCTTGCATCGGGGACCGGTGAGTAGCTTAGCTAGGAACTGGTCGCCCTCCTGCAGGAGCCCATAGCTTTTCCCCGCTGTCTCAAAACAGCATGCCTTACTCGCGCTCTGCTTCTGCCCACAGTGGAGGCTGCGCTTGAGTCGCGGAACACTGTTCTTCTTCATTTGTGCACTAAACTGAACTGCCTGATTTCCCTTGAAGAGACTTCCCTTTTGCCCGTTGGCACCAGCGTGTGCAGGTACTTTTGAGCACAAGGCTCCACTCTTCGCAGGGCTCGGACTTCCTTTTAGTTAGGTGCCTCTGAAGGCGGACTGGGTCTAAGCATTATTTCGCACTGCCTGTTTTCCTTCCCTTTTAGGTGGACTACACATTTCGTGCATCTAACGCTTGAGACTTGTTGTATTTGTATATATATTGTATTGGTATGGTATGTGTTGGTTTACTAGAGTTGTATTGTGATTTCTCGCTACGGTCATTGTTTTAAAGGCCTTGGAATAAATGTGTATATATTTTTAATATAGCACCTGTTTGGAGTAGTTTGTAAGTGTCCTTGCTTTGTGTGCTCATTGTCGGCTTTCAGTCACCCTCACCCCTCTTGAGACCTAGACTTGACCACCGCGATCGCTACCTTGATTGGTCTGGCTTGTCCAGAGGTTACCCTGTTCCAAGTAATTAGGTTGGCCTTCTGAACTTCTGCGCCACCAGGACAGAGTTCAGAAATCGTCTTAACAGGATGCAGACCGGACGATGAGAGGCAAGGATCAGGGAGCTGCAGAGGAAGGTAGCTGGAGAGTCTGGAGGAAAGCAGAGTGGTGAAGTGCTGGCCCAGTGTCCATGAGGGTCTGCAGTGTGGCTAGGGAGCCGTGTCTCAAGAGAGCCGAACAAAGGGCAGACTGCAGCCTGCTGGCTGTGTACAGCCAAGTGCATGTTTCCCTGGGCATATTGATGAAGCCCAGATGTCAGAGGGGGCAGTGAAAGAACCCCCAATTCAGTGCTGTGTGAAGCAGAATCCAAAAGAGGCTAACACAAAAACCAGTGAGTTTCACTGATGCAAATTGAAAAACGGTATGCGTGTGAAGTGAAAGCCGGTTTTGATGTAAGAGAAAAGGAACTGTTGTAGCAAGTTAAAAACTCCCAAGATCGCTGAAAGTAAAGAAAAAA
Source organism: Ambystoma mexicanum (assembly GCF_040938575.1). Classification (NCBI taxonomy): domain Eukaryota; kingdom Metazoa; phylum Chordata; class Amphibia; order Caudata; family Ambystomatidae; genus Ambystoma; species Ambystoma mexicanum. The sequence continues at coordinate 937,090,779 of NC_090932.1, read as the reverse complement.
GATGATGCCAAGGGGAGCTAGTGAAGTGGGAGCAAAATGTATACGTTAATGAATAAAAGCCAGAAAGAGAGGCAGACAAGAGCCCAAGTATAAGTGACACCGAACTGTATTGTAAAACAAGGAAAATAGGAGAAAGCTTAAAGAAAGTGAAAGGCATTATGGTACTAGTAGTGAAAAGACAAATCAAGACAACATTTAAGAAATACCTATGAACTGTGAAGCGAGCAATGATAAGAAACAGATTAACAGAGTGGTCCTGCAAAGCGGAATCGCACATTTCAAAAGTCTCTGTGAAAAGTTCTGAGTAATGGAAAGTGGGAAATGAAGGCAAGAAATTAACCGCGATCCCAAACGAGATGAGTGAAAAGCAATATATATGAACTTTGAAAGCCGGCAAGAGGGTGAAAGTAAAGAGGATATGAACTTTGAAAGATGCCTAGAGGTCAAAAGTAAAACTACAAGTATCAAGATGCATTGGTGTTGTGAAGATTGTTGATTATAAAATTGTTTAAAAGGAGGTCGAAGTGGTCATGCAGAGGTCTACATAAAATCCTTGCAGTTTCGAAAGTCTTCGACAGTAAAAGAGATAAGTATAGAACGTGGGGAAGGGAACCCCACAAGGTGAAAGACAGATTCGAGCTCGGCGGAGGAAAGCCTAATCTTAACTGTGGTAGAGTGAAAGTTAAGTGTGAGGCATGAAACATGGGGAAGGGAACCCCCACAAAGAAAAAGCCAGGCTTGGGCCCAGCAGAGTGAAGTCTGTGCTGAACTGTGATAAAAAAGAAGAGTTGATTGTGAAAAGTGAGACAGGCTCAAGCCCGGTGGAGGGAAGGTTGTGTTGAAGAGTGGCATAGTGAAAGCCCAGAGCAGAACTAAATAGTGGTAAGGCAAAAGACACCTACGGAATTTATAAGGCTGTCAAAAACTGATTGGAGTCCGAGCATGAAATGTTGAATTATACCAGAAAGCCAGAGTGTGCAAGACTGATAGAACTGTGCCATCCACCCATCCTTTTTAAGAAACTCTTGAGACTCTGTGCCTCTGACCGTGGGGAAGGGATTGTTACCTAAGCCATTCTGACATTTCTTTTAAGACACTATTTTTTCCTTTTTGCATTCCCTTTACACATTTGTCATTTGAGAAGGAGGGCAAGGTTGGGTTTCCATTGTGTAGGCCTTTTTATTTTGACTAGACTGACATGGACTCATTTGTTGTTTATTTAATGGTCGAAACTAATCCCATTTTAGAGCTAGGGCCAGGTAGGAATTTCACCAACCCCAGTAAACTACAAAATAAAGGTTTTCGAAACTTGCATCTATTGTGTCTGTGTCTACTGTTGATACCATGCCTTCCTTACACTGATAAACCCGATTATGGAAATGGAGGGGTAGTGGCGAGCAATTTGTGATTTAGAACATCCCGGTAGAGGAAGTTCACTGCTCTTTTTAGTAGTGACCCGTTTGCTAGATATATACTTTTATGCTGCTATGTGAATACCTGTTTGCCTGGACAAATATTGTATACAAGATATATATGATTTATGGAAAATGTTAAATAACGTTTAACAAAAAAGGAATACATGTTTAATTCGAATTACTTGGCATTCATGTCATACTCCCTGTCACGCCGGGCTTGTCTCTTTAAGAGACAGCGTTGGTGTCACGTGGGCTGAACACGTGACGCGTGACGTGAGGGGGAGGGAGTTCCGGTCGGGAGTTCAATAGTTGTAGAGAAATAAAGAAGACGTGTTCAAGAACCCTCGGTGTGCCTGTCCTTATTGTGTAGGCCCATCCGGGCCTAACAACTGGCGACGAGGCGTCTCCTCAGGCCGCCGAGTCTTCCTCCTCCTCCTCATCGCCTCCGGCGCTCATCCTGCTCCGCAGCGCACGTCGGGCACCGCCGGCCCGCAAGCGCCCGCTTCCTCCTCCGCATCTGCTGCTCCACGCCGATCCCGGCCCTGCTCTCAGCACACGCCCCTGAGGCTCCTGCGACACGCAACAAGGACGTGCATCATTCCTGAAGAATCCTCCTCCTCTGCTGCAATACAAAAAAAAAAAAAACCACGAATGAATCCACTGCGTGTGCTCCATCAACAGGCCTGATCCCAGGCCCTGACTCCAGTAACAGAGCAGCAGTAGGCCCAGACCCGGGCACCCATCAGCAAGCCTGATCCCAGGCCCCGACCCCGGGCCCAGATTGCGGCAACAGCCTTGATCCCAAGCACCCGCCAGCACGCCTGACCCGGGCCCCGCCACTTCCAGCAAGTCATCGATGTCAGGTGCATGACCATCCGCCAGCCACACCATCCAAGCTCCAGAGACTGCCAGCGGGACCCCCAGTGAAAGGTGGGTGACACCCTGCGCCGCCTGCTAGCCCACGTTGCCTGCCACCAGGGCAACGGAACTCCAGATACAGTCGCTCACAGGTGAACCACACCGCCCACCGCCACAATGAGCGCGCCCCAAGATCAGCAGGCCCCGGCCCCCCCCACCCCAGTAGGGAGCACAGCAACTACGGCATGGCGCATGCCCCCCCCTTCTCCATGATGCCGCAGGCAGACAAAGGCCCAAGTTGGGTCGAGTGGTTGGAGGACTTCAACACATTCATTGACGCCGCGGGAGAAGAGAAATCCCCGAGACTACGCAGCATGTTTCTGAACCTTGCGGGGAATGACATTAAAATACTGCTGGAAACCATTCCACCAACGGAACAAGCTGACTTCCCAGCCCTTATCGCAGCACTGAACAGACGGTTGGTGATTGAACCCAACAAGGACTATGAAAGATACATTTTCAATCAGTGCACGCAAAGGGCAGACAAAACGGTCGACAAGTTCATCACCCGCCTACGAACAAAAGGCGCAAACTGCCAGTTCCACGCCTTCTCCCTAGATGAGGCCATAAGGTTGAGGGTGATTGAAGGATGTGTATCCCAAACACTAAAGAAGCAACTTTAAAAAAAAAAACGTCACGATTGATGAAGTTAGCCAGATGGCAAGGATCCTGGAGAGAGTCGAAAAGCAAGTGACGCAGATAACTGGCACCGCCTCTTCCAAACATGACAAAAACGAGATAATCGCAGCAATGCAGGCCAATAATGCCAGAACAACAGATAGAGGACCTAATCCCAAGAACGCAACGCCAGTGTTACCGCTGTGGAATGCCATATCCCCATGCAGGGACATGCCCCGCATTGTCCCAGAAATGCAGCAACTGCGGGAGGGAGGGACATTTCCAATTGGACTGCAGAGAGGGCAAACCATTCCCGACCCAAAGACCACCAGTCGCCCCGCAGTTCAAAATACCCTACAGGAATCCACAGGGTCAAGGATACCAATCGCGCCCTTTTCAACAAAAACCGAGAAGATACGTCAGAGTGGTTGAAGATGTCTACCCATCGGAAGAACCCCAAGGCAATGAGGAATATGAACAAATATCCTGCATAAGAGATGAGTACGACGGACCCCCGGCCTCCATCCCTCAATACGAGGCAGACCAACAGGGCCTCGAAGATGAAGGGTATCAATACGATCACTATTGGCAAGATGAGTACGTCAACCTCATCATGGACGAAGGACAAGCACGTGAAGCACCCAAGATACCAATGGAAATAGGAGGCCACCAGTTCTGTTTCCTGGTTGACTCGGGAGCTACAGTCAACATAATGGGTGAAAAGGAGTTCCACCAAATCCCCGAGAAACCAGCCTTAGTGCCGTCTGAATCCAAAATATACCAATGGGGTGCCGTCACTCCACTACAATCAATTGGGTTCTTCGCCCGTTACCTCATCCACGGCAACCGTGCCATAACGACAAGCATACATGTAATTCGCAGTCCAACGAAAGGAAGGTGCCTCCTCAGCTACAGGACGGCCTCCTCCCTGGGACTCATAGACATACACGTCCGAGACGGTGACAAGATCTATTCGTCAGAGCCAAATCAAGTAGCGAAAGAGAGCGTGTCAAACGTCCAAGCGGAACCCAGAGAGATGGACATGATGTCAAAAGACACCATTGTGGGAGAATTCCCCCTCATCTGCAAAGGCCTAGGAAAGTTGAAAGGACCCTCAGTGAGGTTACATATTGACCCCACAGTTCGGCCTGTCCCCCAGCACCCGAGGAGAGTCGGGTTCCATCTCCAAGCAGCAGTGTCGGCCGAACTCGGACAACTCCTAGAAAATGATATAATCGAACCAGCGACGGGTCCGACCCCGTGGGTCTCCCCACTGGTCATCATGCCAAAAGAGGGGGGACAGCTCAGACTCTGCGTTGACATGTGTGTCGCCAACACCGCAATGCAGCGAGAGAGACACCCCGGCCCCCGAATCGAGGACATGATCGTTCAGATAAACAAGTCCATCCTCTTCTCAAAACTGGACCTTAATCAGGGTTACCACCAGTTGGTCCTCCATCCAGAATCCAGAGGCATAACCACGTTCGCCACACATGATGGACTATTCAGGTATAAGTGCCTCAACTTTGGCATTTCGTCGGCCGCAGAGATCTTTCATGAAACCATCAGACAAGTCATCCGCCCAATCAGAGGGGCACTCAACTATAGCGACAACATCCTGGTATTCGGGAAGTCGAAGGAGGAACACGATGTAGCTCTCCGCGCCACCTGCAAAGCCATTCAAGACGCTGGTCTCACCCTCAACATCGACAAGTGTCGATTCAGCAAGACCAAGCTGAAGTTCTTTGGCCACATATTCTCGGCGGAAGGCATGACACCAGATCCCGACAAAGTGGCGACAATCTTCAGCCTACAAGAACCAAGGCAAATAGCAGATGTGCGATCGTTCCTGGGGATGGCAGGATACTGCGCGAGATACATACCGCATTATGCCACAATCACGGAACCGCTCAGGAAACTCCTTCAGAAAGACATGCTCTTCGCCTGGACTGCAGAATGCCAAGATGCATTCGACTCCATCAAGCAATACCTAGCGGAAGCCAGAAAACTTGCCTACTTTGGCCCCAGCTGGCACACTGAAATCGTGGTTGATGCAAGTCCAGTCGGGCTGGGTGCCATCCTTGCTCAAACAAAAGGAGCAGACACCTACCTGAGACATGTGGTGGCCTATGCCAGCAGAGCTCTCTCAAAACCTGAGTCTGCGTACTCACAGGCGGAAAAAGAGAGTTTAGCAGCAGTCTGGGCATGTGAACACTTTCATAATTTCGTCATAGGAAAAAAATGTACCCTAATAACGGACCACCAAGCCCTGCTCACACTGTTCGGCAACCCACGAACCAAGATGCCGCTGAGAATTGAACGCTGGGGCATCCGCTTGCAAGAATATGACTATCAGATAATACATCGCCCGGGGGGGGAACACAACCCAGCGGATTACCTGTCGAGACACCCCACAGGAGAAGCCACGCCGAGGAAGGGAGATGTGGAATACATTAGTTACGTCACCACGAATGCACTGCCTCCTGCAATATCACTAGAGACCGTCGCAGAGGCGTCAGCTGCCGATCCGTCCATAGCACTGGCTATCAACCTCACGGAGCACAACAGATGGAAGACGTACAGGAAACTTCTGACGGAACATCCAGACGCAAATCGAGATGAACTGGAAAGGCTGGCAAAAGTTCACACGGAGCTGGCCGTCAAGGACAAGTCCATACTCCTCCGAGGGTGCAGAATAATAATCCCAGCGGCCCTGCGGTCAGACATTATAAAGACGGCCCATGAAGGCCACCGCGGGGCGGACAACACCAAACGGCAACTTCGGTGCCACGTGTGGTTCCCATTCCTTGATGCGCTAGTAGACCGTTGGGTACGAAACTGCATGGCATGTCAATGCACAGCCAGGGCCGAAGCTCCAGCACCGCTACAGTCAACTCAGATCCCTGAACACCCGTGGGAAAGAGTGGCAATAGACTTTTATGGGCCCCTCGAATCCGGGGAGTACCTGCTTTTATTCATTGATGAGCACTCTCGCTTCCCAATCGTGAAGAAGTCGCCGTCAACAGCCTTCGCCCACATAGCAGCTGTATTTGACGAAGTTGTGAGTGAGTGGGGCATACCAGAAGTCATCAAGTCGGACAACGGCCCACCGTTTTGTGGCCACGACTTCGCAACCTTCGCCAAGCATCTGGGATTCAAACACCAGAAAATAACACCAAGGTGGCCACAGGCCAACGGCATGGCCGAGAGGTTCATGTCGTCTATCAAGAAGACTCTACAAAGAGCCAGACTAGAAAATGTTGACCCTCACCAGGCCCTGTGCAGGATGCTGCGGGACTATCGAAACATGCCACATGAGGCAACGAACAAGACACCGGCTGAGATGATGATGAAATATCAAGTTCGCACACGCATCGTAAGACATCCCACCAACAAACCGGAAGCAGACCCGGAAGTATTAGCGAGAGATGCGGAGCGGAAGGAACGGGCCCGCATCCAAACAGACGAGAGAAGAGGTGCTCGCCCAAAAGAGATCCATGTGGGAGACGAAGTACTAGTCCAACAGCCGATGGTCAAAAAGACTGATCCAAGGTTCTCCCCGCAGCCGCTCCACGTGACGGCCACAAAAGGAACCATGGTGACAGCTGAAAATGAAGAGCGGGAAATAACTCGAAATTGTTCACAATTCAAGCTTACTGCTATACAGGGCCAGCAGGAGCGAGAGCCCCTGGATCCGGAACCGATGCCTTTGGACCCGAGAGACTCACTGTGGTCGCCACCGAGATTTTCACCTCACCCAGGAATTAAGAGAACGCAAGGGCCAGAAGATGATTCGGGAGAAGCCACCAATACTCGACCCCATCGGGTCGTGAAGAAACCGTCACGCCTAGTTGAAGAATGTTAATGTTGTTGTTGCAAGAACATTTGTCCGGGGGTGGTGTCACGCCGGGCTTGTCTCTTTAAGAGACAGCGTTGGTGTTACGTGGGCTGAACACGTGAAGCGTGACGTGAGGGGGAGGGAGTTCCGGTCGGGAGTTCAATAGTTGTAGAGTAATAAAGAAGACGTGTTCAAGAACCCTCGGTGTGCCTGTCCTTATTGTGTAGGCCCATCCGGGCCTAACACTCCCTGACCCCAAAGGGTGGTTACATATGTGTCACTGAAAGAGCCAGGATGAGGTGATCCTCACGTTACCATCACAATTACAATATAAGGCTTTTCCTGGAAAATGAAAAAGAAATATGATTATAATGGTCCACCATACGACCCTGGGCCTGACTGGCCAAGATATCAATAATTTAGGTTAAGGGGATTTTAGGATCATTGGCTCATACTATTACAGGTTTCTCTTCCATGGCTAATGTGATCACCACAGTAATCAGGGTTGGGCAGGGAACTGAAAGCAGTCCTGCAACATATCACACCAGCACCCCACTCCACGGCCTTCCGCTTTGCTAGTCTGGGGGACCTGTCAAAAGTTATATTTGTGGTTGATTTTATTAGGGTGGGATCAGAGGTTGCTCTGTTTTGGCGGGAGGGGGGGGAGCTGTTTCCTCTAAAAATAACTTTGTAATCGGTCCATAACAGCTCTGACCCCCGGCAGCCTACCAGAGACAATCTGTGCATTTCATAAGGCCAGCCCACCACTTATAGTTATCACCCCAAGAAACCATGCAAACCACAGATTGTTTAATACGTCATTCACAGAGAACCAAGGTTTGCATAGAAATTGCATGCGCTGTCATTAGGTGCTACTATGTCATCGGTTGCCTCTGATCGAATCGATGAGCTCATTAGAGAAACTGCTGATGCATGCTTGATAGAATCACAAAAGGCATGGTTTTTGCTCATGCAATATCACAGCCTCTTGCTTACAGGCCGCTTGTAATATTTAGTGTGTGCACTTTAATGGCTAACCCCCTTCCCCCGCACTAGCGTCAATGGTGGTTTAGATTCTATTAAGAGACTCAGAGGCGAGTATTATGCATTAACTTCTTTACTTCAAAACCAGCAGCAAAGACCTAAACATGTTTTCACCACATCAAAACACATTAAAATGCCCAAAACCTTTGAAATCTAGGGAAAGACCCTAGTCAAAGATGGCAGCTCTGCATCCATTAACCAACCATGGTGTTCTTCGGCACTATAAAACCCCTTGCAATCAGCCCTTCATTCTCTTCTGAAGCTGAGACAAACCCAGAAACAGCAATCGTACTCCAAACAGGAAATGCCATCCATCCGGAAACTCAATTCCAAGCAAAACGTTGTCACCTTCACAACCTTCGCAAACTGATCCTGCTGAATCTCTTCTCAAACAAACACTGGAAGAAAGCGAGTGCAAACAATGAGGGAGGGGGCGCAAGGGATAATACTCGCCTCTGTGTCTCTTAATAGGCTCCCACTCATGGGGTTTAGCCATTGTTTTTTCGAGACTGGAGGCTTCCTTTTAAAGTTCAAAGCTCTTGCAACACCACATTCGCTATATGTTGAACCCTTTTATGATGAAAGGCTTTGAAAGTTGACTCTTTAGACCAATCAGCTGCATGGAGAATATACTCCAACCTTCATCCCAACAATGCTGATTTAGAAGCCATGGCCGCCCTAGACGAGTGAGCCCCTAAAATAGAAACATCCACCCCACCTCCTCCTTAATCGATCGCACCCAGCGAGCCAAAGTGGATGAGGAAACCTCCCCAAAAGGTTTTCTAATGAATATTAGCAGTTGAGAGGTGGACGGAGATCATAAAACGCTAGTCACATGCACATAACACTGCAAGCAACGAACCACACATAATTTCTGATCCTCCGTGGAAAGAAGGATAAGAAACCAAGGTAGTCAAATACTTTGTTCTGCTAGTAATAAAAATGGTTACCCACTCTGTGGAATAAACACTATTATCTACATCCAATGTTTTAACATCAGAAACTCTTTTAGTGGAAACGAGGCATAACAGCATAGTCAATTTTGCAGACACCTGTTGACTTGGCAAATTCTCATTTGATGGCCAAGACTCAAACAATCGGAAAACCATGTTCACATCCCAAAAAACAGAATACTAAGCCATAGGTGGAACTTTAATCCGAATGGACCGCAATGCTTTTCTAGCTAGAAAGTGTCTACCAAATGGCTCTCCTTTAACCAGAGCATGACCCACGGAGATGGCTGAGTGGAAGTTGTTAATAGTTCTATAAGCTTTCCCCTCCTTGAAAAGATCAATGAGGAAGTTTACTACCTCCACAAGAGGGGCAGAAATGGGATTGGAATCCCTTTCCATGCACTAGCCTTCCCAGCGCGACCATGCAGATGAGTAGGAAATCTGAGTGGATGTAGCCTATGGGCCTCATTATAAGGTCAGCGGTAACCCGCCGGTGCTACCGACGTGTTGCCGCCGGCCTCGTACCAACGTTCTGCTGCCTGAGATCCCGGTGCAGCTCGGTATATCAGGCGGCGGAAAGTGTAAGTCCCCATTCCCGTGGAGTCCCATAGGACTCCTTAGGAATGGGGACACGGAAGCACTGGCACCGTTGCTAACGGTGCCAGTGTTTCTGTGAAAACCATGCCTGCAGGGGCCGGTGCTCATGGCAGGGCAGACCTGCCGGGAGCAGCAGCCCCTGCAGGCTTACTCATAGTCTGGCGGTCCAGAAAGAGTGCTGGTACGTTGCTACCGGCACCCTTATTTCTGGACCACCAGACTTGGCGAGGCCCCATGAGTCCATGATAACTTGAAAGACCCGGGAATGTCTGGGAATGGCGAGGATTCGCAGAAATCCTCAATGCCATGAGAGGGAGCTGTTCCTGCAGAACCAACTCATGGAACCCCTCGCCCCTTGGTCAGTGAGGATATGGGAGGAGCCTAGGGATGTTCTATGGGTAGCTCTAACAGGGATGGAAACCACACCTGGGATGGCTAGAAGGGAGTAAGGAGAACTACAGAGGTCTCCTGCCTGCACACCTGGAGAAGACACCTCGAATGGTTACCCACTCTGGGGAATAAACTGTATTATCTACATCCAATGCTTTAAGATTAGAAACTCTTTTAGTGGAAATGAGGCATAACAGCATAGTCAATTTTGCAGACAACTGTTGACATGACAAATTCTCATTTGATGGCCAAGACTCAAACAAACGGAAAACCATATTCACATCCCAAAAAACAGAATACTTAGCCTTAGGTGGAACTTTAATCCGAATGGACCGCAATGCTTTTTTAGCTAGAAAGTGTCTACCTAATGGCTCTCCTTTAACCAGAGCATGACCCACGGAGATGGATGAGTGGAAGTTGTTAATAGTTTTAAAAGCTTTCCCCTCCTTGAAAAGAGCAATGAGGAAGTTCACTACCTCCACAAGAGGGGCAGAAATGGGAGTGAAATCCCTTTCCATGGCGACCATGCAGATGAGTCGGAAACGCTGTTTATTGTACATTTCCAAGTCTGGTGCTTGCAGTGCACTTACATTTAATGTCTGTTTTTGTTACTTTGAATACGGAATCCTTCACTCGCTCGGTAATTGCACGGGTTAATCTCATTTTAAATGCTTTGCCATGTCTCTGTGATGGGCAGACACATTTCTAGTGTAGTGGGGCTGGTTCCCAATCTGAAAGATAATTGCTTTTAAAATTGCTTTATTTTTCGATTTGTTTGTTTGGCCACGCTTCTTCTTTTCAAGGTTTTTCGGTCAGCTGCTCATATTAATCCATTCCCTCTGATCTTTTCCTACCATCCGACTGCTTTATCCTTGACTTTGGGGTGTTGTAATTACCTTTTTCCATCCATTGAGCCAGGTCATATGTCCTCACTCTTCACCATAAACCATTTAGTTTAACCATAAACCATTTAGTTTATGCAGAGGTTTCGTGTAAAACGCCCATGTCTTTATTTTTACATATTTTTATTTTTGGAATGATTTTATTTCAGGCGAGTCTGCCCCAGACCAGTGCTTCTGCGGAGAAGCTTTTGCAATGGGAGACGGCTTCTGTAGCACCTAATGCAGTATAGATGAATATAACATTACATTACATAGCTCCCACACCTCAAGACATAAGACACGCCTGCATTTGAATCCCTGTAGTAGCAACTCAGCCCTTCATCCTTTCAGAGGTCGATAATTTCTGAAGCATCACAGAGCACGGTAAGTGCTGTATTGTAGCTGGGCCTGCCGTATTTGTTTAGAGGGTTTCTGCTTAATGTGAGAGCAGCCCCTTCATTTTCTCCAACCTTTGCCTCCACTGGAGAGCACATTCGGGTGCTCCTCTCTTCCTCCAACCTCCCTAGACTCATAGCTCACATCCCCTCCTGGTAGCCTGGGTTCGCTGGATCTACAGGTCATGTGACCCGAAGGCCAATCCCAGGACTACAGCCACTTCCTCAGAGACACACGCACTTCTGGAGTATCGCAAGCACGGTAAGTGTTGTATTGTAGCTGGGCCTGCCTTCTTTGTTTACGTGGCTTCTGCTTGATGTGAGAGCTCAATTTTCCCCCAAACTTCGCCTCCATTGGAAAGCGCATACTCCTACGTCCTGTCCCCTTTCCTCCACACTTATGGGACATTCCTCCGTCCTGTGGGACGGGACCAGAGCACTTTGTAAAAAGCATCACATTTTAAAAAAATGTGTCTTTCCTCTCTCTTTAGGCGGGGTACCGCATGCGGCCGTAACCCCGCCATTCTTAGCTCCGCCCAGCGCATCACCCATCAGTCCTTTTCTCCGCTCGTTCGGGACTGGACGCACCTGCATCTACGGAAGATTTTTTCCTTCCAGTTTCCTCCTCTCTTGCTCTGGTTTAGCGGTCGCATGGTAGTCCATCTATGCCGTTTCAGCTAGACTTTCCAAATTGTTCTTCCTGTCAGCGACGCTTCTCTAGGGCGGATCCCCATCCTCTTTGCTTAGAGTGTTTGGGTCTGGACCACCGGTGGGACTCGTGTTTTTATTGTGATTCCCTATCGGTCCGGGCGCTTCAACATTGTTTAGAGCGGTGGGAGGAGGAGGTTCACCGTACTCCCCCAGCGCATTTTCAAACTTTCCTCGACGAGAAGAAGAAACGCCCGGTAAATTCTTTACTTTTTAGGGCACCCCGGCCAGAGGACTCCTTCCTGGGGTCTTCCCGGTCTGGGAGGAGCGTCAAAAGCTCTATTACTGGGGCTTGCCCTGAGGTGCCTTCCAGGACTAAAAAGTGTACCAGAGTTTTCTCCGAGGGCCTCCGTAAGGGGCCTGTTGATACCGGATTACATTCCGGGGCCCCTCCTGTGGGGGCTGTTTGTGGGCCCAGTTCTACTGAGGCGTCAGGTACTGGAGCTTGCTTCGAGGTCTCCTTGACTGGAGATTCCCGTAAAAACAATGGGGTACGCCCTGAGGCCTCGGTTGAGGTTGTTGATACCGAACGGAAGTTCGAGCCCCGACGTGAAGAGACTTTTACCGGACTCGGGTCCGAGGTCCCTCCTTTAGAGGCTAAGGTGACCAACAGTTCTGAGAGGCCTGTTAAGATCTTGTCGGTGAGGTGTGTTCCTCATCGTTCCCGCTCTTGTGGTAATTCCAGTTCTGTTGAGGGGGCAAGGAGTGAGGTTTTGAACCTCTTTTACCGGCAGTGCCGAGGTCCTTCCTTTGAAGGCTGGTTTGTCTGTCAGCATGTCACAGAAACATCCTAGGCCACACAGTACCGGCTCGGCCGAGGTTCCGTGTGTTAAGGCTAAAATGAAGACCCCTGACCCACCTGTGGGGACCCCTCCTCACTTCCACATGTGTCGCAGTTCTCAGTTGCCGACAAAATGGCGGCCGTTCCCGCCAAGACCACAGTGGCCATTTTGGACACATCCCTTACAACTATGCTATCGGCCCTAGGTGTAGGGGGTGGCTTTTCGGGTGAACATTGGTTTCCTTGTGCACATCCATTTCATCCAGTTTATGACTGGAACGCTCGGATGCCTCTACCGCACAATGTCTCGCTTCCTGCGGCATCGGCGCCCTTGATTTATGTGGACACCAGTGGGGAAGGGCCCTCTTGGCAACCCTCTCCCTTGTGTCCCTGAAATTCTACTTTTTCGGCAAGTTTCAAAGACGTATGCATTCTGACCCCATGAAGGAGTACTTTCGAGGATTGTTTAGGGAGATATGCCTGCCTGCGCCGTCAGTCCCAGCTGCAGTTCCTGTGGTTCCGCCGGCGCCCCCTTTACCTGCTGGGCATCCCCCGACTCTTCCACCCCTGCCTCCGTTGTCGCCGGTGGACAAGGCCATTGTGGTGCCTGATGCGACTCAGCCTGATCTGGACCTGTCGGACGACGCACAGGGTGATCAGGACAGCGAAGACCAGCCCCGCACTATCAGAACCTTTCACGACCGGGTCCTGGACATGATGTGTCTGTTGGATGTTCGAGTGCCCGAGGCACCCGCTCAGCAGGAGGGCGTGCTTTCGGGGGTGTTCACCTTGTCTCCTTCGGAGTGTACCGGCTTGTTCTTGCAGAAGGACGTTTTGGCCGAGGTCCATAAAGTCTGGGAGAAACCACACTCTGGACTGTTTGTCAACAAGAAGATTGACGCGCGCTATATTCTCCATTCTTCGGAAGAGATGGACTTATCGTCATGTCTGCCCCCCTCCTCCACGGTAGTGGCTGCGGCCACTCTGCAATCCAGACCGGTGGCATCCTCTTCTACAACGGCTACACAGGTTCTGAGCAAAAAGGACAAGTTTCTTGACTCCCTTGGCAGGAAGATATTCGCTAACTCAGCCCTGCAGCTGCATCAAGCCAATGCAGAACTGGTGTTAGCGGGGGCGAATTTGAAAATATGGAAAGCTCTGTCATAGTTTGAGGAGTTTATTCTCGCTGAAACGCTTGAAGATTTCAAAGCGGGATTGTCGGATGCCAGGGTCCTGGCACAGAATCTGCTGGAGGCTGCGGCGTATCATGTCGACACCTCGGCCCTCGGCCTTATGCTCGGCGTGGATACCTCTCGTCAGGCCTGGCTTCATGCCACCAAGTTCTCTAAGGAGGTGCAGAATAAGGTTTTGGACCTTACTTTTGATGGCAAGGAGCTCTTTCATTCTACAACAGACGTGGAGCTGACCAAAACTTAGTACTGCACTCAGACCACCAAGTCCTTGTCTGTCCTGGTAAAACCACCTTTCATAACACAGAGATTGTTGTCGCAGCCTCGGCCTTCCTCTGGTTTCAGAGGTTTTTTAGATCGAAAATCCCATAGGGTTGACACCCTTTTGGGAAATTCTCGCCGAAGGCAGCATCAGAGTCGGTTTTTCTCCCGCTCCTCAGCCTCCTCCTTCGGGTGGCGCGGCCACAGAGGAACCAGCTAAATGAGGGTTTTCTGCGCTCGCACGAGACCCCAGTGGGAGGACGCATTGCGTCTCATTGGGAGGCGTGGCAGACCATCACTGAGGACCGGTGGGTCTTGTCAGTCGCTCGGGCGGGCTTCCGCTTCCCCCTACCCCACCCATCAATCCTTCTTTCCAGCAGTCGGGGTCGCCATCCCTCAGAGCCGAGATTCAGAAGTTACTGGATCTCAGGGTGGTGGAACCCGTTCCTCTAGAGGAGCAAGGGGAGGGCTTCTATTCCCAGCTGTTTACAGTTCCCAAACCCAACCAGGCTGGCCTGTGCACCATCCTAGACCTTTCCCAGTTCAATCTCTCTCTACCCCAAGAGAAATTCAAGATAAACACGCCCTGTCAAATAAAGTCCTCTTTACAGAAGGGCTATTGGCTCAGCGTGGTGGACCTCCAGGATGCGTATATGCATATCCTGATATGGAATCCGCATCGGAGATACCTACGGTTTTCTGTGGGGGAGGAGCACTTCCAGTTATGAGTGCTCCCTTTTGGCCTCAGCTCGGCACCGCGCGTCTTCACGAAGATAATGTCGGTTATCGCAGCTTATCTTCGGCTACAGGGTATCCATGTGCATCTGTATTTGGACGATTGGCTGCTGCGCAGTCCTTGTCCGCTGAAAGCCTCGAGCAATCTTCAGTCTCTCCCCCAGCTCCTGTTTCACCTTGGGCTGTCGGTAAACTGGCTGAAATCTTCCATGATGGTCTCTCAGGGCTTGCCTTTCCTGGTTTTTCTTTGGAACACGATCGACTGCAGAGTTTACCTGACCGGGGACAGAATGGCAGATCTGTTGGCCACGTGTCAGATGTTTGCGCAGTCGGAGAGCATGTCGGCCTGGTGGTTCCAGAGGCTTGTGGGCTTCATGGCCTCATGCGTATTGGCTCATCCTCTTGCTCGGCTCAAGATGAGGCGGACGCAGATGGCTCTTCGGAGTTCTTGGCGTCAGGCTGTGGATCCGGACTCCAAGACAATATCGATTCCGGCTTTCATGAGGGTGGACCTGGTGTGATGGTCGTCTCTCAGCAACCTGTCGGTGGGTGCGGGTTTCCAAGACCCCACTCCGATGGTGACGATCACGACAGAATCCTCCCTTCTGGGGTGGGGTGCGCCATTGGATCTTCTCCAGGTCTCTGACCTCTGGTCACCCCAAGACAAGTTCCTTCATAAAAATCATCTGGAGCCTCTGGCTATCTTCCTGGCGCTCAAGGCGTTCAGGCCAGTCATTGCCAACAAAGTGGTTCATGTCCGCACGGACAATGTGCTGTCCATGTTTTACATCAACAAGCAGGGGGGCACCAAGTCTCCTTCTCTTGTGGATCTGGCCATTCAGATTTGGGAATGGGCGGTTCAGCATGGTGTCTGGCTGGTGGCAGTACACATCCTGGGCCAGCTGAACATCACGGCAGATGCCCTCAGCCAACAAACAATGGTCAGCTATGATTGGGAATTGAAAGCGGAGGTCCTATTACAAATATTCCTGTGTTGGAGCACTCCGGAAGTGGACCTCTTCGCAACATTGGCAAACAAGAAACTTCCTCTGTATGCCTCCAGAAATGGGCTAGGAGCCTCCTCTCTGGGAGATGCTCTCGAGATTCCTTGGCACAACATGAGGGCCTATGCTTTTCCTCTTCTGCCTCTGATTCATCAGATAATTTGCAAGCTGAAGAACACGGTGAACTGTTCTCTTCTGCTCATAGCTCCGTGGTGGGCGGCCAGGTTCTGGTTTTCAGAGCTTCAACATCTGTCGGTGTGTGCACCGATCAGGCTTCCGCTAGTTCTCGATCTGCGTCACCAGAGAGATCGGCAGCTGTGGCACCCCTCCCCACAATAGTTCAGCTTGGCGGCATGGTGCCTGAGTTCAGATCTTTAGAACATCTCAACCTGTCTGCTGACAACATGCATATTATTCAGGCAGCCAGGAAACCCTTGACGAGGTCTCAGTATAAGAGCAAGTGGCTTGGGTTCTGTCACTGGTGCTTAGCCAAACAGTTGGACCCCAGGGTGGCTACGATTGACACGGTGCTGTCCTTCGTCTCTCATCTAGCAGAGTCGGGCATTCATGTCGTGTCTTGCAGGACTTATCTTTAGGCTGTGGCCGCCTACCTATCCACGGACCAGTGCTCTTTCTCACTGTCAAATCCAGTGATTAAACAGCACTTTGCGGGTCTTATGCGTCTGTTCCCTCCTGTTCGCAAACCGCATCTGACGTGGGATCTGTATGTGGTAACTGTATGTGGTTCTTACGGCCGTGTGCCATAAGCCTTTGGAACCAATGGCTATGGTAGATCTTAAGCACCTTTCGTGGAAGGTGGCTTTCTTGGTCGCTGTTACCTCGGCAAGGCATGTAAGTGAGCTCCAAGCTTTGTTGTCGGTGGATCATCCCTTCCTGGTTTTCCACAAGGATAAGGTGGTCCTTAGGACAAATCTTTATTTCTTACCAAAAGTGGTTTCCGATTTCCATCTAAATCAGTCAATCTCGCTGCCTGTCTTCTTTCAAAACCCGGCTTCGGAAGCTGAGAGGCTTTTGCATTGCCTGGATGTTATAAGAGCTCTTAAGTTCTATCTGGACAGAACTTCTGAATTTAGGAGTTCTTCTCAACTTTTGGTGACCTTTGGTAATCCTCAAGGCAAGCAGGCCTCCAAAGCGACTATCTCCAGATGGATTGCTGCCTGTATTACGGAGTCATACAGTATTCAGGGTCTGCAGCCTCCTAAAGGGATTCATGCACATCTGGTACGGGTCAAGGCAGCTGCTGTTTCCTTTCAAAAGTATGTCCCTTGGGAGAGCACTGCGAAAGCGGCTACTTGGGCCTCCCCATCGGCTTTTTGTAAACATTACTGCTTGGATTTGAGCTCCAGATCTGATGCTCAGTTTGGCCAGGCTGTGCTGAAAAAACCTTTTCAGTAAGGTGGTTTCCATCCACCTGTAGTTCCTGTGAGGAGTGCTTGGGAATCTCCCATAAGTATGCAGGAAAGGCGACGGGACATAGGAGTATAACCATGTTACTCACCTTAGTGACCACCTTACTCCTACTCCAAAGTCCCCTTTCCTCCATTCGCCCCCCGCCGTCCCCTCTAATAAGGTTCCTCTATTATTGCTTAAAGGTCTCTGACCTGTCAATAGAAAAGGACTGATGGGCGATGGGCTGGGTGGAGCTAAGAAGGGCGGGGTTATGGCCGCGTGCGTTACCCCACGTAAAATGAGAGGAAGGACACATTTTTGAAAAATGTAATGGACTAGGAGTAAGGTGGTCACTACGGTGAGTAACCTGTTTATTCCGGCACTCGTCTTTCCCTCCAACCTCCCCTCCCTGCGCAGCTCGCATGGCTTTCCGTATCTCCTCCTACTAGCCCATGATCTATAAGCCAGGATATCTTCCAGAACCCCACAGCAGTCTTGCCCAGGTAGCCAGCAAAGGGCAGAAAAAAAGGAGGATTCCTGTTCGCCATGCACCCAGCCCGACATTTCAGCACCCCTGTCGATCCAAAGGATCACTGAAAACAACGTAAGGGATCACACAAAATACACACCAAAAATGTTGACTTCATCATTTACCATTTGTCATCAAGTTTAACCCAACTGTTTTAAATTCTGCTACCCACCACTTGGAACATTTGCAGCTTAAGTTTCGTCACTTTGAATGCTGCCACTATGAGGTTTCACCACATTTGTATTCTGGTACCGTGATGTTTGTATCATTTTGAGCTCTGTTGCTTTGAACTGTTGCCATTTTGAATTTGCTACAGTGAGGTTCACACCACCTTTCTGCTGGTTTTAAATTTTGCACCTTTGAATTTCGCTGCTGTGCGGCATCCCCACATTTAAATGTTGTTACTATGTTGTATCATTGAAGGCATTGATTTCACTGTGCGTCGGAGCTGCAGGACGCTGTTCTACTTACCTTTACTGCTCCCACAACAGCCAGCCAGCCCCCCCTCCTAACAGCATTGCGAGCACAGTGCTCTTGCTGTCTACAGGGAGGCGGAGCCGCTGAGGAACACGTGACCTGCTCACGTGACTTGCAGAATAACTTTAAAATTGCCGCGAAGCCGCCCGAGCGGTGTTGATTGAAGGCATTGATTTCACTGTGCGTCGGAGCTGCAGGACGCTGTTCTACTTACCTTTACTGCTCCCACAACAGCCAGCCAGCCCCCCCTCCTAACAGCATTGCGAGCACAGTGCTCTTGCTGTCTACAGGGAGGCGGAGCCGCTGAGGAACACGTGACCTGCTCACGTGACTTGCAGAATAACTTTAAAATTGCCGCGAAGCTACCCTCGCGGCGTAAGCCCTGGTGACAGAAGGGCTGGTGCTGTTTGGCTGTTCGGCGTGGACGGTGATCTTCAATTAGTAAGCCTTCTCTTCTTCCAGACTCACCAATCTGGCTGGCCGCTCTTTTGGTATCGACATAATATCACTTACAAAGCTACTGTCATTGACTATTTTTAATTTCCCAATAATAGAAATTTGTGCTCTTAGTGACAGCGGAGCTGCAGACTAATAACACTCATACTGACTGCTATATTTTTCATCCGGCCACACTCATACTCAGGTTAACCAGATTAAGGATAAACACAACATTTTATTTCTTGGGGAAGTTGGCGGCAAAGATTTGTTTCTATTACGCTATTTCATTGCTTAAATACTGTTTTTATCTAATCTTATGATGAGATCTGGTTTGCGCAGCCAAAAAGGCCCTCTATTATTATCAGATGATATTATAGTTGACCCGGCTTTACATGCTGACCCTACCTGCATCATGGCCAAGTGTAGATTATCTAACACTGTGTCCTCAATCACTTCTAAGTCTCTCTGTATTGTTCCATCTTCGGTGGAATCTACCCCTCCTTCAAATAATGCCATGTCTTGTAGCCTCACTTCGATAAAGCCTATTACTTTAAACACCCTGGAATCTAGTCTTCCACTAGCCACTCATAAAGCTATGATCCATAACTCTGAGACTACAGATGTTACTACCAGTGTTTCTGCAGCAGGCGATATTGTAGTACATAAAACTCCTAGAAAACCCAAACTATACCAACAAGTACTTGGGCAGACATACATGGACAAATACATCTTAAAAGCAACCTCAACCAGTACAGAAATTAAACTTCCCAAAGTTTTTAGAGGCAACGCTATGCTAGATCACTCGGCAATGTCTACACAAGCTTTTTTCGGTGGAAATAATAATATCACTGATCTTAGCATAATTGAGTGTGCGGATAAAGTGATGAATCTGCCATATACTACTGGAATTCCGGATATCTCTAGATCCTCTTCTCAAGAGCCAGTGGCTGATAACACACCCACCGCCCTAACTAACATTATTGAAGATATTGAAAACAACATAGCGGACTATGATTCGGACTTAGGCCCTGTGTCCATCAATCGGAACCAAGTAAATTCTCCACAATTACATCATACATTAAAAGACGTGGATGAACGGATTCGATTGACGCATCCGACAGTCTCAGCCCTAAATGTTGTTCTGAGCTCCTTTGTTGAGCTATATGACAATGTTTGGTCTGAGCTTAAATCTGTCAAAACTGCAATGACAGAACGTAATCTGAAAATTGACTGTATTGGTACAGATATCTTAGTGGATCTTACTAATAAAGTGGATTGGATCGGCACTGAGATATCCCAGAGGCGGCCGGTGCAAGCTCCACAGGGCGAAAGTTCTCTAACCCCCCCTAGTCAAACAGCCATTGTCAATACCCAAATTATAGAGATATCGGATAACAACTTGCCAGTGGAATCTTCTAATATTGCTGTTGCTCATGATCAGGATCTACCAGCAATTTCTGCTGGTTTTGGTACTCCTGCCATCTCTACAGGCACATTGGCCGACCCGATTCAGAGCTTGCCTAATTTGATTCCCAATCCGGGTCAATCTAACTTTATTTGGTCCCCAGTTACTATAGTAAATGCCATTAATAAAGAAATTCTTTCTGAACAAACTAACCCCACTTCATTGGCTAATCCCTGCAATACTGCTGAGGACCTATTGAATACTACAAAACCTACTCAGTCGATAGAGTCCAGTCCTATAGCAAGCTTGATCCCAACTCAGGTTTTTAAATGTACACAAGACAGTGCTACTAAGCACCCAGCTCTCAAGAAAACGACGGCCCCACGCAAAACGCGCCTTATCAAGCGGAAATTGGCTACAAAGCAAACCAACTTACTCTTCACCAAATCTACTGCAAAGGTCTCTACTTTCTTGAATACTGCCTCTATCTCTAAGGGTAAATCAACGAATGTCTTTAAGCCTCCAATGACCAAATTGGTTGATTCCATGGCTCAAACCGATAGTTGTAACCCTCCAGTTACTCACGTTTCTGACATGTGGTCAGGAAACCCTCCAAAATTCTGTTTGGCCCCCTCAAAACAGCCTATAAGTGAAACCATATACGCGTCCCCTATTTTAAAACTGTGCCCTTTGGTGCCACTTCAACATGGTTGTGGTACAGGCAAATTTAGGTCCAGTGAGCAAACTCTAACGGCTCCGATGGCTGCACAAGCTGCAAACCCCAGCAAACTACAACCTGGAGTTGATACTAGTAAATTTAAAACCTACGAAGCAGCTCTGTTGACCCCTGGCGTGATTCAAGCTAGTGGTTCTGGCAATTCCAAGATCCGAGAAGAACCTCCCATGGTTCCTGCGATTCCACATGGTGTAAATCATACTAAATTACTTCAGGGGTGTGGTATTGGAAAATTTACAACCTTTGAAGTAACTCCTCTGTCTCGGGTTGTGACTCAAGCTACCGATCTAAATTACTCACAGAGCTCGTCGGTCTTAAGGTCTCATCAAATCCCGGCAAATTGGGGTCCCATTCAATTGCAACCTCCTACGAATATAATACCTAATCAGCCCCTGATCCCTGCTCTTCCTTTGGATCTGGGATTGGAGAGGGGATTCTTTCAGGATATTAACAATCTGCCTGCCTCTACCCACCCCACAATCTCTGTTGGGATTCGCAACCTGGTGGATCGCCTATATAGACCACAGGCCAGACCTTTGCCCCCTGCTGCTGTCAAACACCTTGATATAATCATGAAGGGTTCTCAAAATCTATCAGCGGACACTTTAACACGCCAAGAATGTACGAATAATAAGAAACCCAATCCTTTACACTTGATAAAGATTCAAAGTCTGCTGAAATTGGAAGAGCCTGTTTGTTTGAATCGTTGTAATGTATTATCTATTTTTTCTGAAATCCCAGCCCTTGCTCTCATTTCCTCTAAGGATATTGATAGAGTGGCCTTCCTGGATTGTAACTCTTTGGATATGAGCATGATTCTCCTTGCGTCACCACTTGTCAAAGAACTGATTCTTACCCAAAAAGACTCTCTGAAGGAATTGGGATTCAGAGTTGAAGCGGCCTCAGCATGGGAAATGTCGACCAATGGGCCCTCTTTTTCACAATCAGCAGTTAAACCAATAGGGGCCCATGCAGGTGGCCAGGATACCCTGCCCATACCATTAACCTCATTGAATCAACAAAACAAAGTCGTTGACTGGGCCGCCATCATCTCCACCCTGTGGCAAAAACTTGTGCCTTAGGCTTATCCCCCCAAATCTGACCTTAGATTCTCAGTCGAACCTTTGTATAAAATCTTGGAACTCCAGAGGCAATCAACACCTATTCTCGAATTTGGAGTGCCTACATCTGTTGAGAGATGCAAATGTTATTTGTATTCAAGAGACTTGGATGACCTCAGCCCCTTGTTTAGATGGTTTTCAAATTTTCGATCAGCCGGCCCAATATAATCTGAGGGGTAGACCTTCGGGTGGTTTACTGGTGGCAGTAGATAATTGCTCTGGGCTATCCGGCAAGGCTCTTTTGGGTCTTCCCTATGGGGCATTAGGGGTAGTTCTTAATTCGAGGACTGGCCATCTAAAATTACTAATTATTAACATCTATTGGCACACAGGGGTTGGTGAAGTTAAGCTGTTTGTGTCTCTTATCTCGCAGATTATTTTGGAGTGGGTGCTGGCTAATGACTCAGGACATGTACTACTAGCTGGGGATTTGAACTGTGATTGTTTAATCGACTATTCACCATGGGCATTATGTGAGCTGTATCCCTTTGACCGATGTGACAAAGGGAAAAAACTGGCTAGTCAAACTTGGTACATTGAATTGGGCAATCTAGGTTTACAACCTCTGCGTGGCCTCTCACAACCCTCTTCAAATCCTATTAGTTATATCTGGCGGCGGGGGTCTTCCACCTCTATGCTCGACTACATCTTTGTGGACGATTATCTTCTTACAAGATGCTCGAAGTTTGAAATCTTCCTGAACTCCTGGAGTGACCATGGTATATTAACGGCAACTTTTAACATCTGCCTGACAAAGGGGCGGCTGTGCCATTCGATCGGGGTCTCTCCAAATTTATCAGGATCTGCTATTCGGTGGACCCCTAAAAATATTGAAACTCTGAATGGTAAACTGTGGGACATGCTTAACAAGACTACTCTTGACTGGAAATTGGCAACATTTAATTCTGCAATGGTTACTACCCTGATACAAGTGGCAGTAGATGATATTGGCACTAGCTCTGTAAGCCGAACTCCAGTTACTAGGCATTCACATCAATATAACTCTGAGGTGGCAGCAGCAAAAACTATTAAGAATAAAAATATTAGGAAATTACAAACTGCAATAAGCGACCAGTCCATTCGCCTATCCCTTATTAAGAAGGTTAAACAAGCCCACAAAAACTACTGTAAAACAATTAAACATCAGTTATTACAACAGGACTCGGAATTAATGTTACAGGTTATCATGAAGGCAAATGTGGGAGCCTTCTGGCAGATCGTTAATGGACAGGATGGTAACCAGGCCATTGCTGAACTTAATCCGATTGCGGAACAAGGTTGGCTAGAGTTTTACTCAAATAGATTTTCTCCTAGCCCCCTAGCGGCAATGGCCAGTTTTACTGACTATGATCCATTAGTCCCTCATCCTAAATGGGATCCACCGTTAGAGATTGATACGATCCTGGAGTTAATTCGCAGGTGTAAGAGATCAAGAGCCCCTGGCCCGAATGGGTTAACGAACAATACCTTTAAAACAGACCCGAATCTTTGGGCCAATCTCTTATGTATTGAGTTTCGGGATATCTTGCAAACTGGGACATGTCCTATTTCTTGGTCCACTGCATATGTTATCCCGATCTTCAAATGCGGTAGTAGGTCCGATCCCAAAAACTATCGGCCTATCGCTTTGATAGATGCGGATTGTAAAATCTTCTCTGCTTTTCTTCTTTCCCACTTAAGGGATTGGGAAAAAACTAGCCATCCTCTGAGCCCCTTTCAAACGGGCTTCCGTAAAAACCAGTCCACTAACATCAATGGACTGGTAGTTAAGTGTATTCAGGAGACTGCCTGGAGCTCAACTAGGGGACCTATTTTTATGGCCTCAGTGGATCTCTCGGCAGCCTTTGATTGTGTTGACCGAAACAGGCTATGGCAAAAACTTTATGCCTGGGGTCTGCCAAGGGGCTTAATTAGCCTATTGGAGGGGGTATATAACAATTCTACTGTTCGAATCCGGTTAAATAAAAAGGGGGACATGTCAGGTGCTGTCCGTACCTATCGTGGGGTTAGACAGGGTTGTGTGCTAGCCCCTTGGGTGTTTAATCAATATGTTTCAGATGTAGCAGAACACCTTGTGAAAGAGGGGCTATTAGCGCCGAGTATTGGCACTTTGAAGCTTATTTGGTTGGCTTACGCTGACGATTTTGTTTTATTTGATCTAACTAAGGTGGGGTTACAGCGTTTGCTGGATGTATTCGCCAACTATGCTCAACTTAATGGCTTGAATATTAATCCTGCGAAAACCAAAATCCTTGCCTTATCTAAAGGGGTTGTCAGGAAGAAAACAAACCTCTGGAAGTTAGGAGGCGCAACTGTAACCTGCTCCACTTGCCTTACTTACCTGGGCTATTATCTGGGAGCAAGTAGAGGTTCAAAAGGGCAGAACCTTCTTCTCCTGAATAAAGCTAAGGTACTGGCCAGTCAGGTCCTTAAAATTGACCGTAAATATGGCCGATTTTCCATTAGACCTGCTTTACTCTTTTTCGAGGGGAAAATCGCACCGAAATTGATTTATGGCCTAGAGTTTGGCACTCGGTTAACCATCGCCAAATTGGATGGTATTGAAGGGGACATATGGAGACGGGTCTTACTCATCCCCAATGCAGTACCCCTGGCTGCGATTCGCTTCGAGCTAGGCTATATCTCTTTAACAGCACGAGTTGATTGGAGGAAGCTTCTGCTTTATGCTAAACTTAAGGCCCCTACTGCCAACACGTTATATGAATTGGCTGGCAATAACATTCACCGATCTGGATTCCTATATAAATTTGCTATGCTCTGCGAAGATATTTTGGCCAATATCAGTTCTGATTTAGAGCAACTAATCATTAATCCCACTAAAACAAAAATGAAGTTGTGGGACTTTGATTGGTGCCGGACTGTGGATGCTTTTCATGCATATACTTCCATGTCACACTTGGCTCATGAACATAAAAAAAGAGGAACTCTTTCTTCAATTCTTAAGATCTTCCCAAATCGGGATCACAGACAAACACTACTCAGACTGCGGTGGAATATTCTACCTACTCTGGATACTAAACTGAGGTGGAAACAGATTACAGCGGCTAACAGTCTTTGTAGATTTTGCTACTTAGTTCCTGAAACGGCTAAACACCTCATTTTGTTTTGTACTCATCTCAACGCCCTGAGAGACTCTTGTTTGAATGCCTTGAAATTACAATTTCTAGGTCTCCCGATTGACCTAGTATGGCAACGCTGTCTGTGTATTGGAACAAGTAGGGAGGGTCTGGCCTTATCCAGTTTTATTCGTAACCTCCATCTTGAATAGATATGCCTGTTGTTACCATGCTATCTCAAGATATAGGTTAAAGATATAGGTTAATCTGCTGCTATTGCGTTTGGTCTTGCAATGTTATGATGACTCTCTGATTTCTCCGCTGTTAAATAATTTCAAAGCTTTTGCAATATTCTAAATATGTAATTGTGTATTTATTCTATGTGTTAGTGCTTTTTGTAAAGGTTTAATAAAACCATACACAAATAAAAAAAAAAAAAAATGTATCATTTTGAGTTCTACTGTCTTTGAATTCACCACTTGAATCTCGCTGTTGTGAGGCTTCACCACATTGAAGTTTGCTACTGTTGCATCTGGGATGTTTGTAACATTTTAAGTTCTGCTGCTCTTCAATATTGCCACTGTGAGGTTTCACCACATTGAAGTTTGCTACTGTTGAGGTTTGCACCATTTTTAGTTCTGCTGCTTTTGAATTTCTGCCATCTGTGTTGATTCACTGGATCTTGTCACTTCTCGCATGGGGGGAGCCCTTCCCTGTGAGGCTAGGGAGGTGGGGCTGCTACCCAATAGTCCCCCTAGGGGTGGTAGGAAGCGGGGTCTCACAGGGAACGACTCCCCTCCCGGGGTTAAGGACTCCTGTTTCGTGAAGGAATTCCTTAACCCCTTTTCCCTTGGAACCAACTCCCTGTCAGAAACCCCTTATAATACTGTCTGTTATGGTAATATATGTTCTGTCTATGATTCACAAAGTAATATAACCCAGATAAAGAAGAGCCAAACAAACCTGTAAAGGAGGACTTTGTGTGTGAACTGGCGAGGACCCAGCTATAGGAAATGAAGAGCGAGAAAGGAATGCAAAGTAGAAGGGCAGCTGCCATGAAGCCATCCCAGCCTGGGAAGTTCAAACCTGGGAACACGAAGCTGCAAGTAAGCTAATTCCTAGTGGCAGGGACATCTAGGAACGGTCAGTGGAGCACTGCGGTGGATGCCAGGCTCCTGACCAGCAGAAGAAGGGAAGAGATGCCAGTGGTGGCGTGGCCTCGAGGAGGTGGACCGTGTGGTACTGCAACTATGCCTGAGCGCTGTGGCCCAACTCTCTGCTGAGCCGCAAAGACGAAGCAGGGAGCTGAGTAAAGAAAGCACGAAGAGGTGAAGCAATGCAAGTTAGCCCATCACCAAAAGAAGAACTGGTGACGTAGTCCCGACATGTAGCAAGTAATGAGAATAGCGTGAGGCCCAGTAGGTGTTTGGGTGAGCTCCAGAGTTAAGTAAGCCTCGGGAGTAATCCCCCTCATCACATTAGTGTCACCCAGAGAACCAAGAGTCAAGAAAGCCTCAGGGGTAATCTCCCTCGTCACATTAGTTACACCCAGAGAACCAAGAGTCAAGGAAGCCTAGGAAGTAATCTCCCTCGTCACATTGTTGATATCCAAAGGTCTACGAAACAGTTGTCACAGTCATAATCCAAATAAGATTAAAGCAAATCCTAAACAACAAGAGCTACCTGGACACAATCTTCTTAACGTCATAAGACATGAACGAATTGCTGGAATTGTAACAACAAGCACTCAGAAGCCCTTGGGAAGAAGTGAAAAGACTTTTGAGGACTGTTGCCAGAGAATATCCCAAGACAGCCCTCAAAGCTGTGCGAGGTGGGTCAAGCGAAGGGAGTCATTCTTCTGACAATATTCTCTTTGTTGAATTAGAAGAAAGTGCAAGGGATTGTGCGAAAACAGAAAAAGACGTAGCCAGTTTATCAGAAGGGAGTCATTCTTCAGGTACTATTTTCATTTGGATGCTGAGCCCTTTTGTAAACTAGTGGTAGGGTTACAGTAGGTTTTTGGACAGAAGACGGACCCTTCTAATTTAAACAAACGTCCTGATGACGAGCGCCTGAGTTCATAGTTATATAGGTAGGGATAGCCATATAGTGATAGGGAGAGGCAGGATCCTTTCTTTATTTCTAAAATAAAACTTGTTGAAACATGCCCCCTCTTTGTTTGACTTCTTACTCCACCTCACTACATACGGTGTAAAAATAGGGTCTTGGTCCATCTGATATGAGCTGAAGGGACCCCGATAGAGAAGGAAATGGTTTGGCAAGACCTTGGGACAAATTAGCGCCCATAGGATTGCTGGGAATAAAACCAAGTTAAAAGAAAAGTTCAGTTAAGACTCCCTTAACAGCAGAATCCCTTAGTGACTTAGGAGTAATACTTTTGAAGAATCCCTCCCAGTAGAGTCCTTTAAGACACCCCCTAACTACCACCATGAATCCCATAGAGGCTTTATTGTAACACTTGGTCGAACATCAAATACAAGTGGACAAAATGTTTCAGGAAGGGCTGGACCGAAAAGTGTCTGCCCAACATCGACTCATGCTCCCTCATGGTATTTTACAGCCCTATTCGGAAGGAGAGGACCTGGGAAATTGTTTTTTAAACTTTGAATGACTGGCCAAACAGTTTAATTTGAGCAAAGAACTGTTACTTAGCCCCACTTTTAAATGGGGAACTTCAAGCCTCATACCAAACTTTGAACCCGTTGGGCAAAGGGAGAACTTTTATAGGCAGAGTTTCAGAGAGATCCATTTGGTGCCTACTGAAACCCCATCAGAGTTCAGTGCAAGGGTTCAGAATAACTTGTCTGAATGCCACAGGAAAAGAACTCTACCTGATGTAATGGAGATTTTCGCCCTGGAGCAATTCACCAGTGCTCTGCTCCCATACTTAAAAAAAGCTGTTTTACAACAGAGTAGGAATTACTTTTAACATGAATATAGAGATTGCCCAGACTCACAGAGAAGTGGCAAAACAGTTAAGAGCCCTACATAATGAGTTAATCATTAAATCAGGTTCTAGAGCAGGGGTCTCCAAACTTTACGTTAGCTAGAGATACTTGTAGTGGAGGTCAACAGTGGAGAGCTACCAGCAGGCGATATCGGGGTGGGAATGTTTATAAACCTCTGTATTTTTACCAATATTTTTGTTGGCCTGATTATTTCCCCTCTATAAATAGATGGAATAACATATGCCTTCACGATTATATTAAGAACTTCAAAAATCTCTTTGTTGCATTATTATTTATTAGTAACTGTCTCATAAAAAGACAGATATTTGTTGGACTACCACACAAATATCCTGTAATTTATGTGCCCCTTCCTTTGCTTTTTTTGCGCTCTCTTCATGCTGGGCACACTTTTGTTTTCCCAATGTGCATTTCACACTTCCATAAAAAAACAAAAGTAATTTCCAAACTGAAACATGCTGCTTGCGTTCACTAGTTCTCTTTGAAATTTATTTTTGTCAGACACCACACATCCTCTGTTATTTGTGTGCCCTTCTGAGTTTCAGCACAGGTTATATTTATAAAGATGTTATATGCTTGTCAAACTGGTTAAATCACAAATAAATGCTTCTGTTGTGCTGACAGCAGTTTTTAGGAAATTAAACTGTGGGTTCATGAGTGCCAACTTTTGATTTTCACTACAGGGGCAGAACTATCTCCACCTCAGCCCTGAATATAAGCAAGCAACCAGCCAAACCAATACCCTGGCCAACCGCCACTGGCCATTTGCCCTTAATATTTCCAAAAAAGTGAATGGTGGGGGGAGATGGGTGATAATAAACACATGGAAACTCAGCGCACCTCATACAGCTTCTGATGCGCCCCCACATCTAAAGTGTCCTATAGCCTTTCTTTCCTCTGGTAGGAGGTAGGACAGCAGCCATGACTGTTTGTTTGTGGGGGAGGAACAGGGTGGCGGGTTTGGCTTTGCTGGGATGATGAAAATGAGCCCAAAGTGGGTGACGACCCCTACAGGACGGTGAGTTAAGATGTGCGTGTATTTGCACAGTGAAGGGGAGAATGGTGTTTGGGATTGGGGAGAAGCCAGACACCTGCTGCTAGTTGTTTTTAGGATGTAGTGGAGGCAGCGGGATGCCTGGTATGTATCAAAGTTTGAGAGGCACAAGGAGAAAGCAGTACACCAGGTACAGGTGTCTGGTCGGGCAGGTTTATGCAATACATCTCAAGCCTAGTTCAAACATACTTGTTTCAATGTGCAGACTTCTTTAATGAAAATGTTGTCTTTATTTTATACTTAATGAATTCAAAAGTAATACATTTTTATATATGAAAGTGCAGAAAAAACATCACAAAAAAAGATAGTGTGCAGGCAGAAATGTCCTTTTCTTTTGCCACATCATTCTCAAATCCATGCTGCAATATCCCACCAGTTCTCACTCAGGGTCAGGCTATGATCACTCTCCTTAAATGAGCTACAGTGGGGAGAGTAATTACTGAGATGCTATTCACCGGGGCTGCTTGTAGTTGGAAGACTGGTTACCTCTCTGAAAATAATTCTGCCAGAAAAGAGGCCCTGGTTTTTATTGGCCTTGCACTGCAGAAATGACACAATTTAAACTTCCATTGCTATTTCAATTAAGTGATATCTTGGTTCCTCACCAAAGAAGGGTGTGAGGCAAGACCAATAGTGCGTTTTATGTGTAATGGGGTCTCCCTCACAATCTTCGTGAGTGTAAGCATAATGTCTTGAATAGCACGTACACTACAAGCAATGGTGCCACAAATTAAGTCTCCTTTTATGAAAATGCCTTTGCTTTGTGATGTCCTATTATTTAATTGTATTGAACGGGTAATAAAGGTATGAGGGAACAAGGGCAGATGCATGAAATGAACTGATGAGGAGTGAAGGATTGGGTTGTACAAGAAGCCTAACAGTCATGCACTTTTTCAAAAGCATTTATGAGGAAAAGGTAGCGTAAGAGTTATCTACACAAATATAACAATCAATACAAATTGGAGAATTGATGGTGGTGAGAGGAGTTATGTAGCTAGCAATCCTCAAAGGTCAACAGACTTCAGGGGGCAATGAAAAGTATGAAAAGATGACAACGCGCTTTAAACGAGGTACAGGTGGACTATTCTTAACATCACCAGTAACTATGGGTGAAATGGTGTTCACAGCCGCCCCAAAGGCTGTAACAGTGTCATCTGCACATGATAGATGACTGGCATGTTAATGAGCTTCCCTCCGTTCACCATAACCTCGTGGACTGCAGTGATTTGCAGTCCGTCTGCCATGCAAGCAAAAAAGTTTGCCAGCAGGCTTTCTGATTCCTGGCTGTGTGTGGGGGTGCACAAGGCCATCTGTGGTACTATAGGTGGCCACAGAAGCAGAACGTGATACGGTCAGTGTATTTACAAGCATCACCACGTGGCACAGCAGCCAAGCTCCTCGCCTGCAAGCGGGAAGACCAGGGGATCCTGAACATGGAGTAGCAGCAAAACACACCAGTAAACAATTTCACCTCAGAAAGTGTTTATTTTTCAGTAATTCCAGCTCGGGCGACTGAAGAGGCTCAGGTGAGCTACTGGTAGCTTGCGATCAACTGTTTGGCGACCTCTGTTCTAGAGAATGGCGGAAAAGGGAAGAAAATGTATTAATGCTCCAAAAATCCATCCATTAACAAGGCATAAAAGAGATTGCCAGGTGCAAGAAAAACTAGCTTTATTCACTTTATTAACAGTAAAGGGTCGGCTGTGAGTCAAACAAAAATCAAGCCCTCATAAGACTAAGGATTATAAGGTGCAAAACCACAGGATTTGCATAGTTAAAAAAAAAAAAGGCATTTTCTAACATAATAATTGGTTACACTAATCAAAACCCAATAGATCAATGTACATTGGAGTCTACGATTGACTAATACATTATCTACAACCCCATCCAGATCCAACCACTCAAACATGGTCATCATCAAATAACATCACTACTACACAATCTGTTTGGTTGTCACACTACATACTAATAGTGATGAGAATACTTTCCTGCATCTTTTCTGGTGGGCTCGAATGTTGCAACCATCCTAGACAGACCATTTCTTATTTGATTTACTGTGGCTGTGAATAGAGAAATCACACCCCCACTACCAAGAACAAAAAGATACTCCCATCTCATCTCCCATGCCCGGGCTCCATTTGTCCCACACAGCTCCCTTAACCCTGAATATTCTAGTTAGCAACTGTTGTCTCCATACTCGATACAAGTGCATAATCTTTTAATTTGGTCATTTGATAAATAACAGTCTTTATAGGGCTCTGTCTGCCAGAGAGCGTTTCTTCTATTTTACTTTATTTAATACATAGTGTAGTGGCACTAACTGGCCATAGGGGGTGCTTTGTGTACGACTTAGTTTACGGTCTTTGACAATATTTCTTCTTGGGGTACCATACAACTGCTGATCAAGGCTTCTGCGTGTTTATTCAATTCACACATTGTGCAGTTTCTAACTGGGTCTCTGCTGCAAAATGGCCGGAACTCTACTCAATACTACATTTATGGTTCATGAGGAATATTGTTTCTCTTGGGAATCTTCCCACTGTATTCAACACCGTATATTTCTCAATGATCTTCTCAGTGTATGCTGCAATTGAACTCCCTCAATGTGGCACAACTACCATAAGTGTTGCAGACTAATTCTGTTCTACTTGTATTTATAATTTTAAAGCCCTAATCTACTTGTGTTAGTGTGCTGCTCATATTCAGGCTTCTTAAGACCATTCTAGCTGTATAAAATGGCCTACAACCATTAATTTAAATGGGCTCCCTTATCTTATATTTACGTTTATGTTTTGGGACTTGGGGAGTGGGGGTGCATGACGTGATGATTGCCTATTTGCACCATCGCATTCCCCCATCTGGTTAGTTTACTAACCAATAAACCTGCAGCCATCATTCTATCATAGGCATCTTTTGTGATCCATGCTCTACACCCTCCCTTTAAGCTTCTTCTGCATGCTGCATATTCTTGGGATATGTCATAAAATAACATTCTACATCTGCATCCCAGTCTACTCAATGTTGGGTATAATTTTCAGGGTCCGGGGAAGGGGTAAAGTGTGTGCTAGGGCAGCTAATGGGTCTATCTATTGCAACCAAACATGATTCTCCGGGCCTGCTTGTGCATGAGCATGTATTGAGAGGAGAGTGAAGTGCTTTCTTCTTCCCAATCCCCTTTAAATATCCTAAAACCACTTATAAAATTCAGAGGCTTACGGGTAGGAAAGTAATGATGGGAAACAATACTTTTAAAGTTTTGCCCAGCCAAGAGGGCACCCAGGAAAAAATGACATGATACCAGTCTTCATCAACACTGGACCGCACTCATTCTCCATGGTAGTGTGAATGGTGTGCAGGGCAGCAATGGCATCTGTTAAGCTACCATTTTGTGCTTCATTTGCTGGTGTGAACGTACAGCTGCTTGTACGGATTTGCACATACTCCTCCTTCCATTGCAGTAAGGAGGTCAAGGACATGCCTATTTTGGAGAGAGGTTAATCTGACAGCCCTAAGCTCTTATTTTATAAAAATTCAGTCCTTTCTGCGTGGCATTAGCAAGCTGAAGCAGCTCCCATCTGGTGATCTGCACCCATTTTGCATTTGTTGCTACTTGAATTCCAGGTGCTAAAAGCGATGTGAAGAAGACGGAGGCCTTACTAAATAACCTGTATTTTGTAGGACTAGCCGCCAAGCTGTTAGAGCAGGATTGTGAAAAGTAATTTTCTCTCTTACTCATTTTCAATGTCAAGGAGCTACTACCGTTGTTACAATAGTTCACATCATTTAGGGCGGGATGCTCGGCAATTGAAACAATGTGGCTTTGTGGCACCACCAATGCTGGTGAATGAAGAGTTGTTAACGTGCAAGACCCACTCAAAGTCGGTGGGAGCTGCTTGTAGGCCAGGGTGCCATAGGACTAGTAATGGTACATGAGGGCTGCTGTCCCCAATTTAAAGGCGGCATGTCCATTATTCTTATAAACCCAGTATTCGTTCCCACTTTGCTAGTTCTGTTATATCTGAAACATAAAGAAGGGTGTTTGAGACTTTCAATGTGAAACAGTTATTTTTTTGCATTTCTCCAAGTTAACAATTTTGCACATTGCCTCCATTCAGAGAGACATATATTGTTCAAGTGCGCAACCGTTTCTTTTGCTAATCCAACCATTGCCTCTGATCTGCATCCCTATGAAATACATACCATATTATGTGCAGCTGTGGTCTGTGTGTGCACTAAGACAGCACTTTTCCTTGTGCATCTGTGCATTTTTAACTCATAGGGGTTCATTACAAGTTTGTCGGTATCCTGGCTGTAAATCCACCAGGATACCGGCAAACTAAAATACAAATACTGGCACCCAGGCCAGCAGCATTACCACCAGATTATGAGTGCCGGTGTTGGTTGTAAATCCCCATTCCATGGAGTCCCATTGACTCCATGGGGGATTTTGCTGATAATACCAGCAATTCGTGCCGGTAAGGTGCCTGACTTGCCTCCAGCCCTTAGCTGGAGGTAATTCAGGCACATCACCGGTAAACTTGTAGTTGGCCAGTGCGAAAACATGCAGGTATACGTTAATACCGGCACGTTAATTCCGGCCCGGCTGATTTGTAATGAGCCCCATAGTCCTAAATGTTACCCCCCCGTGTGGACCCTCTAATGAATAATGCATTCCAATATCATTTGATCCCAATATATCTGTCATTTTCTTCATTTTTATAAAGTCGTCAACAAATACTGAATTGTCTTCCCATTTTACATATGCCCAATGCTCCTGAAATAACCCTCTTGTCTTGCATATGGCAAGATGAGCTAGAAAATGTGCTGTTTCAGGTTTTATTTCCTGTGGTATAAACAGTCTGGGGGTGCCTGTCGCATCAGAGATGAGAGAGCACACGTAACAGGTCTCACTTTATCTTTCTCTTGCCACTACCTGGATATGGCCATACCACATATTTTCAATCTCAGTAGAGAACCCATCACTTTTACCATCCCCAAATCTCTTGGGGGCAAAAACCTCACTCCTTGTCCTGGTCATTCCCTCAGTTTTCTTTTGAAATATGTTTAAATCATCAACCTTGTGTTGTGCTACCGACCATTTATATTTCATTCAGAGACACAAGAACAAAAAACTAAAACGGACAATAATACATGCTATACAAGACACAATTCCCGTAAATTCTTTGCACTTCCTTTGCTGTGTGATGAAATGTTCAGAGTCCCTGTTCATAAATGGACGCATAGAGTTCCGAACAGTTATATCTCACAACACTTCTCTTTCACTACCCTCCTTGTCTTCAGAAAGGGGGGGGGGCATTGCTCTTGTTTTTTCTTGATGTCAGAAAGATGGAACCATCTTTTACGATCCTGCAGTTTCACTGCCGTTGCGTACTCTTTGATGAACGGACCCACAAATCTAGGACTACTCCACTTCCTTAAAAAGTTCCTAATCAATATCTGGTTCCCCGGATAAAGCTGTGGTGGTGGTAGCAGTGCTGATGCTCCTGGTGGCGTTTCCTCTTCTCTGGTAGCTGGGGCCGACAATTGTTGTGGATGTGTTATCTGATTTGAGATGAATTTAAGAGAATCAGTGATAGATTTTACTGCTAATTTTGCATCACAATGGGTACAAAGACCTGCTTCAAGTAAACGGGAGAAGGGGCAGACCACAACATTCATATGGCGAACCTTTCCCCTTATTCCCCTTTTGATACCTGGGAAGAAGATGGGTTCGTAATTGAACCACCCATTTGGGATTGAAAAATGGTCATGTGCAGCGCCCATCAAAAAGATTCTTTCTACTGAAATCCAGCCATTAACCCTAGATGGGGAAGCCAACTCTATTAGCGGAACGGATGTGATGATCCGCAGAATCTTGTCACTTCTCCTAAGGCAGGAGCCCTTCCCTGTGAGGCTTTGGAGTAAAGGCTGCTACCAATAGCCCCCTAGGGGTGGTAGGAAGGAGGACCTCACAGGGGGAGACTCCCCTCCTAGGGATAAGGACTCCCTATCTGTGTAGTAAATCCCTAACCCCTTTCCCCTTGGGACCAACTCCCTGTCCAAAATCACTGATAACACTACTGCCTGTTATGGTAATGCCTGTACCATCTTTGATTCACAAAGTAATATAACATGGACAAAGAAGAGCCAAAGAAACCTGCAGAGTAATAACAGCTTGCTGGAGTAAAGAAGGACTTTGACTTTGTGGTGGGGGTGGGGGGAACCTAGCTACAGGAAATAAAAAGCAAGAAAGGACTGTGAAGTACAAAGAGAAGCCAGTGAGAAGCCAACCCAGCATGGACGGTTTGATCCTGGGACCACAAAGCTGCAAGAACGCTGATCCCCAGTGGTGGGGGAATCTAGGAACAGTCAGAGGAGCATTGCGGTGCAAGCCAGCCTCCTGACCAGTAGAAGAAGGGAAGAGAAGCCAGCAGTGTCATGACCTCGGGGAGGTGGTCTGTGTAGTTCTTCATCTACACGAGCCTTGTGGCTCAAGTCTCTGCAGAGCTGCAAGGACGAATCGGGGAGCAGAGTTAAGAAAGCACAAAGTGGTGAAGCAAGGTGAGTCATCCTATCACTCCAGGAAGAAGCGGCGATGCAGTCCTAACATGCAGCAGGTAACGGGAATAGCATAAGACCCAGAAGGAGCTTGGGGCAGCTTGAGAGTCAAAAAAGCCTCAGGAGTAATCTCCCTCATCACAGTAGTGACACCCATAGAACCAAGAGTTAAGAAAGCCTCGGGATAAATGTCCCTCATTGCAGTAGTGATATCCAGAGAACCAAGAGTCAAGAAAGCCTCGGGAGTAATCTCCCTTGCCATGGTAGTGATGCCCAAAGAATCAAGAGCCAAGAGAGCCTTGGGATTGATCTCCCGCATCACAGTAGTGATATCCAAAGGTCTAAGAAACAAGAATGCATTGGGAGGAATCTCCCTTTTCACAGTGATGATCCAAATAAGATTAAAGAGAATCATCCTTATGAGTGATCTCCCTCTTCACAGTAGTGATACCCAGAGAACCAAAAGCCAAGAAAGCCACTGGAGTAATCTCCCTCTTCATAGTTGTGACATCCAAAGGTCTAAGAAACAAGAGTGCATCAGTTGGAATCTCACTCGTCACAGTGGTAATCCAAATAAGATTAAAGAGACTCCTAGACAACAAGAGCTATCTGGACACAGTCTTCATAATGTCATAAGACACTGAAGAATTGCTGGAATTGTAAGGCAATCTTTCAGAAGTCCATGGGAAAAGTGAAGAGACTTTTGGGGACTATTGCCAAAGAATATCCTAAAACAGCCCTGAAAGCTGTGCGAGGTGGGTCAGGAGAAGGAAATCATTATTCTGACAATACTCTTTGTTGAATCAGAAGCTAGTGCAAAGGATTGTTGGAAAAGAGATGAAGACTGAGCCATTTTACTAGAAGGGAGTCATTCTCTTGTACTATTTTCATTTGGATGCTGAACCCTTTTGTAAACGAGTGGTAGAGTTAGAATAGGTTTTTGGACACAGGACAAACACTTTTCATTTGGACAAAGATCCTGACAATGAGCACCTGAGTTGATATTTGTTTAGGTAGGGATAACCCTTTAGAGATAGGGAGAGGTAGGACCATTTTTTAATTTCTAAAATAAAACTTGTCGAAACATGCCACCCCTTTGTCCGACGCCTTACTCCACCTCATCACGCACCTTAAATGCTGCCACTGTGAGGTCTTACCACATTTGAATTTCCCTACTGTGAGGTTTCATCATCTTTGAATCTTTTCTACTGCAAGGCTTTACCACGTTGAATTTTGCTACTGTTGAGGTATGTACCATTTTAAGCTCTGCTGCTTTGAATTTTAATATTTCAAATGTTCCTTCCCCGATGCTTGTACCATTTTGGGTACTGCCACGCTTGAATTTTGCCACTTGAGTTTTTCTTCTGCAAGGTTTCACCACATTGGATTGCTGCTACTGTGAGATTTCACCACCTTCAATCTTGCTGCTGTGAGGTTTGCACGTTTTTGAGTTCTGCTGCCTCTGAATTTTGCCACTCAAATGCTCCTGCTGTGTGATTTTGCCACATTAGAGTTTTGCTACTGTGAGGTTTCACCACCTTTGAATTATTCTACTGTAAGGGCGGCACCATTTTAAGATCGTCTGCCTTTAGAATTTTGCCATTTGAATTGTGCTAATGTGATGTCGTTATCATTTTGAGTTCTGCTGCTTTCTAATTTTGCCACATTGAATTTCCCTATTGTGAGGCTTCACCACATTCAAATGTACTATCATGATGTTTGTGTCATTTTGAGTTCTGCTGCTTTTGGATTAGGTCACAGTAAAGCCACACTGGGTCAATTTATACTGGTCAGAACCTGGGCACACTAGAACTGCGCTGGTTTGGTCTCTGCTACATCAAAATGATGCCACACTAAGGCAGCACGGGTCTCAATCTATACCACTTGAGATTGACTTACATCCATCCCACAATAAGCTAGAATCTACTATTTATCTATCCTCCAATGATGGTCAATAGCTCCAAAAAAGAGGCTACAAGTGGCGAAGCAAAAGGGACACTGATCAGTCGGTCAGACACGGTGCATACACCTCCATCCTTCACACTCACCCAAGCCTTCAAGAGACGTAATTAGTAGCACCTTCTACTTCTCCCTTAACTGCCACCTGCCCTCACCCATACATCATCCCCCACTTTTTCATGACACCACAGACCCAAACCTCTTCTCTTACAGCTGTTGACACCCCCACCCACCTTTCCTTGATAAAGACACAACTTCCTTCATCTCAGACCCCTTGTTTCTCCACTCGACACCCAACACACACCTTTCCTTCAAGAAACCTATTCTCGCCCAAATCCAGAATTTAAGCTCCTTCTCCTATCAAATACTTCCAACACATTCCACCCTGAACCCACCAATGCTATACACGCACTGCAAGCAACAATTCTACATCCCCATCCAACACTCCCCACTCAGACTCAATACCCCCTGCCCTGAAACACCTTACAACTCCACTTGTCTTCCCAGAACACCCCGCCTCCTATCCAATCCCCTCCTTCTCACTTTACTATCTTCGATTGCCTATTGGGCACCCTCCTGTGAGAGGTCAGAAATGTGAGGTGGACAATTTTGTGAAGGTTTTTCAAAAGATGACATTTTATTAACTCAAAAGGTTGGATAAACTCCTCGCTATCCCTATCCTGACGAGGATTTCTTTGCCTATCAAAATAAAAGAAAGGAAACACACTAACAAAAGGTTTCTGTCCCGCACACTTATACATATAACAAACTTAAGAAGGCAACATATGGCAGTTCTAATATAACAGAAATAACAGTTATGTTCACAACATGGTAACTGTTTCTCCTTATAACCCGGCTGAGTTCCCCTTCTCCAGATTCAAGCAGGATCTTTATCAACAGTTTCATAAGGATAAGGGAATCCTGTCTCGCAACAAAGTTCCAATAAAGTTCTGTTTGTTCCAACTTGAACTCCACCAACAGTTCACAATGTTCAACAGGTTTTTTCTCTTTCCACTTGTGATAAGGAATTCAATACAACTTCTTCCCATGAAACAAGAAAACTTCCATAGTTCATTAGGATCAACAAAAATGTCTGTCAGGATGATCCTGCAATAGTCTATAAAATACAATAGTGGTTCTGCCACTTCTTCTTTAAAACAATGTACCACACAACAGTACTTAAAGGACTTCCACCTGGTCCACTCACCTGCCAGGTCTACCACGACAGGATCCTTTGCCCTAGTGTACTCTGCTGCCAGGATAAATGCAACTACTAACTACTACAAGTACTTCTGTGGTAAAGGGTTGATTCCAACAAGTTAGCAATGTCTTTTGCTTCATAACATCAAATGTGACTACTTCTCTTGGGAAGACAAGAAACACATTGATGTTGTTTGTTACACACATGTGATTGGCACGTGCAATGCAGGTTATGCTCCACTGTTCCTGAATATCTTCTTTCAGAAGGGCATCCTTCCTGCAACTCTTGTTTCCCCACTTTCGCATCAACCAAATGCTGTAAAAACATTTATCGCACTCTTACACTTCTTTGGCTTTGTCAATGTGGATTTAAGCTAGTTCCTCTTATAGCATCTTTTACACACTGGCAATAAGATTTACAAACACTTGGATTTTTAATTGCCCTCTCTTGGCTTTGACAATGCTGGTTCTTTTTTAACTTGCGTTGATATTGTTCTCTTTTGCCTTGGACAATGATTGTGTGTATTGCTCTCTCTTGTTGCTGGCAATTATTCTGACCCACAGAAATACAATTACAACTTTCTGGTCTGCATGTCAAGTTCTTATTCTGCCACCTTCTCCTCCTTGAGTGAGGTTGGTTTTCAAAAGGATTATTATTCTGCGTTAGATCAGTTCGGTATTAAAAATAATGTTTGTTTTGCCACTTCACTCTCTTTATATTAGTTCTGTACTTAATGCACCCAGACTTGGCCAGAGGGCGATTACGGAGTTCTCCGGTGTCACAATACACTAGTGAACTCACTCGGTCTGGTGTGCACGTCGGTTCGCCCTGCTGCCTCCAGGCCTTCTGCTGCTCTGCATTGCATGGCAAACTGCTTCTCTCAGTTTTCCGCAGCGTGCCATTCAGAAAAGGAGCTCTCCTCGTTTCAAAGGCTCTGCAGTACTCGCCTGCCGCCGGAGCCCGACTTACTATGGGGGAAGCTTTGAAACTTTGCGCTTCCCACCTGCATCCTCTGCAGCTATGGTCTAAACAGGAAAAGCTGTCAACCCCAATGCTTCCCACTGCGTAACCTCTGCAATCAAGATCTCGGAAAGAAGAGACCCTCTCAGGACCGGCATCCGTTCAACACATAACGGTGTCCCAGTGTCTCCGCTCTTCTATGGCTTCTGCGTCCAGTGCAACTTGGAGGTACCACGACTACACCTACTGCTACTGCTCTCTATGACCTACACCTGAGGGGCCCTTTTATGCCTCCCAGTCTCCCTCAGTTGTGGGTCATTAACACTGTTAGGATGCAACTTGCAGTCTCATGCCATTGGTAGTCTGCTTTGCCTCTGTAGTTTCCCTTGGTAGTCTGATCTGCCTCTGTGGTTGTTTTACTTTCCTTGGTTGCTTGCTTACATCGTACTACCTGCATCCCTACTTTTCATTCTTTCTCTGAGGTTCCCTGGTTGATGGTTCTGTTTTGACATTTTCTGTTTCTCCTGGTTCTTCTTACATTGTATTGCCTGCACCTTTGCCGTTCATTCCTTTCTTCTAGGTTCTCTGGTCGATTGTTCAGTTTTTGGCGGTTTTGTTTCTCCTTCGGTTATATGCTTACATTGTAATACCGGCAACTGACTTGGCAACCAACACCAAATCACCACCTCAGGGAGCATATAGAAAGAAGCATGGCTCTCAAAGACAAGAATAATGTACTGTGAAGAGGCCCTGTCCATCTGGTTCACTTTTGGGATGACAGTGATTTTGAGCCCCCTTGTCTGCCTTTTTCTTCTAAGACATTCCTGTACATTGATATTGTGCCCATTGAGTGCCTGAATACCCCTGCTCATCTACCCAGAGAGCCATTCTATACAGGCTGCATATTCTGGTTCTTCTTTACAGAGTTGAATTGCTGATAGTGTTTTAATTAGTTGATTGCATTTTATTGTTTTATTAATAGCCTTTATTTTATTAGAACCTTGATTGGGCATTATTTTACTTCAGAATTATTGTACTTAAGGTGTTTGAGAATGTAGAGGCAGATGTACACGTCATGTGTAGTGCCCGCCCCCTCACCTCCGTCATACTGGAAGAACATCAAGAGAGCACTCTGTGTGACACCAGGTATCATCCCAATACCACATTGAAGGTATGAGAGACGTTATGCACTCAGACAAACGTATCAAATTTATCCCCAAACTGAAATGGTAGACATAAGTTTGCAGACACCACTGGACATAGCAGAGCTATAAGTAAAGTGGATCAATGAGAAGTGATATCATGAAGATAGAAGATACATAGACACACTGAATTTGATGAATGGACGTCCAAAGAATGAAGAATGTAACTGAAGCAATGAAGTAAACATGTATGCGAATATGAAGAAAACCATATACATCAAGAAGATAAGTGACAAGAGAGGCAGTAAATGTATATATGCAGAAACACAAGGTGGATAAGACAATGTAGAATCTTGCTAAAGGAGGAAATATAACATGAGTAAAGCAGCCATGCTAAGAAAATGGACGTTGGCATCATATAATAGTAAGCACGAAATCTTGAGGAGAGAGACCAAGGCTGCAGGGCGGACAGGTGCTGGAATACAGCTTTGTGTGAGAACAAAGGGTATTTGCTTGGCTCAAGAGCAAGGATGCCACAGCAAGAAGCAACTGCAATGAACAAAAGGAGTAGAATAGGATAAGCTAAGTATGTGAGAAATATTACTCTTAGATTAAGTAAAGTAAATAATTATGAGTGTCACGTGTTGGACAATCAAATATGCAGAAAGCATGTGCAAGACAAAGCAACCAAGTCTTCAGAGGCCAAGAGGAGCAATGACACCCCATATAATTGATTTAAATAACACTAAACAAAAGGTTGGAATGGACAAAATCATGGTCTCCTAACACGTGGTGCAGGACTGGAAAACAAGGCCTATTCATAAAGCTCCAGACGAAGATGGCAATGTACCTTCACTCCCTTAAAAGTTCAGAAGAAGAGAACGGACAGCAAGGTCAACTAAAAACAAGAAGTCTTGGCTTAGGGCCTAACTGATGAGAGATGGTAGGCTAATTAGCTAAGAAAGGCAGTTCCCTGACGTTGGTGCCCTGCACCCGCGTTTCGTTGCTTACGTGCTGCTAACAAGCCGAGTGTCCAAGGTTGGAAGAGAATGCCAACCAATCATGAGGGTCTATGTGGTGATGAACTATATACATTGTTGCAGAAGCGTATCTGCTGCTGGCTTTATGCTATTATCTGTATTTGACGTAGATAGATGGTGTTTAAGGCGTGCCTACCAAATAAGGGGCAGCCAGTGATGTTACGACACTTATACAGAATATAGGTATATATGTTCCCCTAATCCATCCCTTCACCCAATACTTTTACTGTTTGTCACGTATGATGATGTCATAGCTGACGTACATCAAGGTATAAATGCTTTTGTGGAATGGAAATGGGAAGAGAGTGTGTGAGGTACAATTTGTTGTTTGCAAGGCTTCCCTACTTTATTGAAATGAGAATAAAGTAGTATTTTGTCATATTCTTAGAGTCTGTCTGGTTATTTGTGCCTGAGATCTTTTATTTGGTAATCTCAATTGGCACTTGGAATGCTCCAGGTGCTATTGCACAAGTTGCTACTGCTATCAGCTCACATCCCTCTTGAAGATATAGCCTGCCCTGGGCCTGTGCTTCCAAAAGAGGTGAAGGAGGTATAACCTTTGTGTTGTGCCTGTTTCATCTTTATGATGGAATCATGTATGGTTTAGTGGTAGTGTGGGGATGAGTAGGTGATTTTGCCACTACTCATCCCTGTACATCTAGGTCTGTTCCAATATTAAAGATTGCGGCTTTGGTGGGGGCATGGCCTGGAGCACAGATGATGCGGTTGCTCCTCTAATGGCCTTCGTGGCGGGCCCGCGGTCTTATGAGCTTTGCAACGGTTGCAGCGCCCCTTTGGACCTCATAATGGGCATAGACTCGTAGGAAGGTCTAGAGCTGCAGGCGACGAAACATCAGCCAGCTTCAGCATCGCTAAGTCCCGAAACGAGCCCCCCAAAGCTTAGCCACCCCGCCGCCTCGCACATCCAACATGGCAGACGAGAGCTCGGGCACTGGGACACGGCTTCCCTGACCCCGGGGACCCTGATTTCACTCCACCTCCATATCGCCTGGGATATGAAAAACACAGACTCCCCAGCTGGAGCGTGCCGTACGAGAACTCTGCCACCACTGACCTGCGCCGACTGG
Source organism: Ambystoma mexicanum (assembly GCF_040938575.1). Lineage (NCBI taxonomy): Eukaryota > Metazoa > Chordata > Amphibia > Caudata > Ambystomatidae > Ambystoma > Ambystoma mexicanum. The sequence continues at coordinate 937,047,869 of NC_090932.1, read as the reverse complement.
AGCCGGCGATGCATGCCTTGGGGCTTGTGTGGCTCTCCAGCTACCTGCCCCGCTTGCAGACTGAGGCCGCCGGGGGATCCGGGGCAGAGAGTCTGAGGTAGCTGCCTCCCCATCCCTCCATCTACCACCTGGGACTCGGGTGACAGCCCGAACACGGTGCCCCACAGTCCGGCACCGAGGCGGAGGGAGAGACATCGCTCATCGGCCGGGGGCCCCTCCCCCGCAGCTTCCCGCTCATTGCAGCCACCGGCCCCAGATCACCATAGCGCCCCTGCCTTTAGTCAACTGGCAGCCCTGCAAGACTTCTTCCAATCCCCCTAGAATGACAAAGCACCTTCAGTTTGCGCTTCCCAGTCCTGAGTCAACCCAACTTCACGAAGCAATCCTCCCCCCTCCTCCTTCATCCCCCCCCCCTTCTCATCCTGGGTCGCCCCGGCCCACTCAACGACTCCCCCCCAACGCAACCTTTGCGATCCATGGGAGGAACTGAGGAGCCCCCGGGCCCCCCCATCTCTCTCGGGGAGGTCACAGACGGCAGCAACAGCGGCCATAACAAGAAATAACTCACAAGCACGGACCTCAGACAATAACCTTCCTCATTCTTCAGCTTTGAGAAACTCCTGTTCTGCCTACTCTGCTCCCAGACTGGCGCAATTGCTAAGCAACTAAAAGCGGGTAAGAACCCAGACATCGCCACCATTTTCACGTCGTCGGGCAAGGGAAAGAAAAGCGACCCCCAAAGCTTACCCCACAGAAACCCTCAGAAGATAGAGATGCCCTTGCTACCAAAGAGGACATACAAGCCTTTATGGCTGACATTAAGTCGGAATTTAGATCCTGAATGACGGAGCTCACCACAAAACTGGAGCATACTGATCAAAGGGTGACTGAGGTGGAAAAAAGGCTGGGGGAGATAAATGACCGCTCCCAGGAACAAGCAACCACTCTGGGGGAAATGCAACGCTCGATCAGAACCCTGCAGGACAAATGTGAAATCCTCAAATTTAAACAAGAAGACCTTGAAAATAGGGCCCGGCGTAACAACCTCTGAATTCGAGGGATACCGACCTCTGTCCCCGACCAAAAAAACTTGGCAGAATACGTGGAAGACTTCTTCCAATCCTTGCTCTCACTAATGGACAAACATCAACTCCTTCTGGACCGCACCCACAGGCTGTGCCCAAATCGAGGGGTGGACTCAGACCTCCCCGCTGACGTTATAACCAGAGTGCACTTCTTTACTACAAAGAAAGCTATCTCAGCAATCAGCCGGTCTCAGGATGAACTTTCGGTCCAAGGCTCACCTCTCCAGATCTACCAGGACCTTTCGCTCCTCACTCTCCAAAGAAGGAAATCCCTCTGGCCAGATTCGACATAGATGGCTATTCCCGACAGCCCTACAATTCTCACACAACGGCACCTTGCGCAGGATCAGTCACCTTGAGGACACCAACAAAATTATGCATCCATCCTCGCAAAAAGAGGCCACAGCATCGAGATTGGAGGACACCCCTGAGATGGGAGTGATCCCCCTTCCGAAGCCTAGGCGATCCTAGGTGCCACGCAGCAACAGGAGAAGGTAGCCGGGTGCAGGACCCTGGCTTTCGGAACTATGCCTCACCTCATTATCTACTTCTCATCCCAGTCCCAGGGGAGCTAATTCGACCCTGATCTAGCCTAAGAATGGCTACAACCAATGCAGCGGGCCCCGCTCATGGCCCATGCCCATTTCCAAGGTACATTCCACCCATGAGTCCTTGGAATCCCACAGTTCTTTTCTCACTTGATTGGCCTGGTTGGCCAGGGGGGTGGCCAAACCCACAATTTTGGCCCCCACACCAGTTAAAGTTATGGCCTCCCATTGGGGGCTTGTGTTAAAACCCCAAGAACAGGTTGACACATTCCTAGCATTCCTTTGTGATGGCTAACTCACACCCCTCTAACCTCACCCCTCCAGATGTCGCAATGGAGATGGACCTGGCCCAGGAATATCAAACCCTAAAATGTTTCTCCCTCAATGTCAATGGTCTGAACTCTCCCGCTAAGCGTAAATCAATCCTACAAAGGCTTCATGAGGAGGATGCAGCGGTAGTGCTGCTCCAGGAGACTCATCTACTACCGGTGGATTTTGGGCGTCTCCGCTCCCGATATTATCTGCCCCACCTCTTTGCCTCAGGTAGCTCAAAGAAGGGGGCACTGCAATTCTATTCAGGAAGGGTCTGAACCCCCAGGTTCTGGACACAAAAAGATGCCTGGAAGGCTGATTCATGGCAGCCAAATGCCTCTTACTGGGAGACCCATACACCTTTGTCTCAGTATATGCCCCCAACTCCGGGCAAGCCGCATTCTATGACTCACTGGGTTCCTCCCTCACCCACTTCACAGAAGGCCAAGTCATAATTGGAGGAGACTTCAATGGAGTTCCAGACCCGACAAAAGACAAATCTCGCCCTCCCACCCCTGGAGACTTCACCCAGGCATTCAGCCTTTTTGTTCCTGTTCAGAGCCCTGGAAGTGGTGGACTCATGGCGGGTGCTCCATCCCTCCGAAAAAGACTACTCTTTCTACTCGTATGTTCACTGAACCTTCTTGAGGATTGACCTCCTCTTAACATCTCCCCAGATGCTTGCCTACGCCAATGAGGTATCTATCGTCCCACGGATCCTGACCGATCACGCCCTAGTAATATTGGAGATCCGAGCACATGAACCCAGGCCCAATTCGCCGCGCAGATGGACGCTTTACGATCCAATCCTGAACGATATGCCACTAAGGGACACGATCGCTACAGCAATCAAAAACCTCCTCAGGGAAAATACGGCTGAGGATACCTTCCCGGCAAATGCGTGGGACGCCTTGAAAGCAGTGATCAAGGGAGAACTGATCGCACAGGTCATGGCATTCCACCGTAGTAGACGTCAGGCTCGCTTGATCCCCGAGGAGGAACTCAAAGCAGCGGAGGAAACTCACAAGGAAAAAGGCTGGTCCACCAGTACGCAGCGAGCTATATGCACTGCAAGGAAGAAGCTAGAGGCCCATCACGCTGAACACACAGCACAGCTTCTGGCCAAAGCCAAACAATTTTATTATGCGAAGAACAACAAGGTAAGCAAATTGATTGTAGCTAAACTGGCTAAAACAAAGCGGAACAACACTATCATCGGGCTGCGAGATCCGCACGGAGTGATCCAATATGCGGAGCCAAAGAAGCAACAGCTAGCAGCCGACCACCTGGCCCAGGTAATGACAGCAGCACCGAGAGATCTGAACAAATAGAAAGAATACCTACAGGAAGCAGCTCTCCCCCGACTGCCCGACTCGACCAGGGAGAGCCTGGACGCCCCAATCACAGATGAGGAGGTCGAGGAGGCCATTAAGTCTCTTAAATCCCGAGCCCCGGGCCCTGACGGATACTCCTCTAGGTTCTACAAAATCTTCAAATCTCAGCTGGTCCCCCCGCTGGTGGAGCTCTTCAACTCCTTTAGGGAGTCGGGCATGATAACCCCTTCAATGCAAGAATCAACCACCATCCTTTTGCCTAAACCAGGGAAGGACCCGAGAGACCCAGCCTCATACAGGCCAATAGCTCTGCTGAATATTGACACTAACATATACTCCAAAATTCTTGCCAACCGCCTATCTCACATTCTACCCAACATAATACACCCTGACCAAACAGGCTTCATCATGAACAGGTCGGCAGGGGATAATATCCGCAGAGCTCTGGACCTGGTGGACCTCACCTCCCGAGGCTCCCAGGGGTTGGCTCTGATGGCCCTAGACGCTACCAAGGCATTTGATAGGGTGGACTGGTCCTTCATGAGCCTTAGCTGGAGGCCTTTGGGTTTGGCATTCCAGGTGATGGTCCTGCCCAACTACAAAGCACCAAAAACCTTCCTTGGGATTAATGGCTCACTCTCCGCCCCAATCCCCCTGACCTGCGGAACCAGACAGGGCTGCCCGCTATCCCCACTGCTATTCGCACTTACAATGGAACCATACAACCACATCAAGGGACCCCAGGTCGGCCCAGCTCAGCATAAAATCGTCCTATATGCCGATGACGTACTGCTTATGATCTCAGAGCCCTGCTCCTCATTAAGGCATGCCCTGACAGAGATAACCAGCTACGGGGTGGTCACAGGCTTCTCTATCAATTTCAGCAAATCCGGAGTCTTAGGGATAGCTCTCTCCCCAGATGAATGGGAGGCTCTTACCCCGATGTGTCCCATATCATGGAAAGTGAAGGCGATTTCCTACTTGGGGGTCCATATCCCCGCAAATCCGAAGGACACATATCACGCTAACTTCCCCAGCTCCTTAAAGAACTGGAAGGCGATCTGAACCACTGGGCGATCCAAGAAATCTCATAACGGCTTGTAAAATGAACTTACTCCCGAGATTCTTATACGCTTGCTACTCCCTCCCCGTCGAAATTCCAGCACCGGCCCTCCGCGACCTGCAGAGAAAGATGCTCCAATTTATCTGGAGGGGAAAGAAAGCCAGCATCCCCTTAAAAACAACGTTGGGTAACGCAAGACTGGGCGGATTCGGGGTCCCGATCTGCAAGCCTACAGGGTAGCGGCACAACTAGCGCACGTCCAAGCATGGCAAATAACCACTGACCGCCCTAGATGGGTGGAACTAGAACAATCACGGCTGCCGCTACCTTTGCGGTTCCTGCCACACATCCCACCCTCCCTCAGAGAAAGAGGGGAAGGACTCTTACTAGCAACCAAGCACACCCTGAACTCTTGGGACTGGATGCTGAAATGGAGGGGAATCCCGAGCGGTCTGAATCCCCTATCCCCAATATTTCTCAATCCGACCTTCTCACCCGGGGCGAACCCCCGAGTCTTTAAGAATTGGATAGTGGGAGGCTTTGAAACCCTGGAGCAGCTCTACACGGGAGACCTATCTCACATTTCGAACAATCTAAGGAGCTCTTTCAACTCCAAGAAAGAGACAGATTCACATACATTCAGCTACACCATTGGTGCTCCCACCCCCAAACTCTCCAAGCAGCCACGTGTCTCCCTACTCCCCTCAAACTAACTCTCAAAGATCTCCCGGCCCGAGGCAGAATCTCCACCGTGTTCAGGCAATTCCTGGGGGACTTCCTGGTTTCAAAAACCTGGTGCATGGCCCAATGGGAAGCTGATCTGGGACACCCAGTTGAGGACCAGGCCTGGGTGGACATCTGGACTCGAACACACACAGCATCTGCCTGTATCACAAATAGAGAATGCGGGTACAAAATCCTGCTATGTGGTACTATTCCCCCCTCAGGCTTCTCCATATGAACCAAGCTCTAGACGACGCCTACTGGAAGGGATGCGGCCAACCAGGGTCCTTCGTCCACATGTGGTGGGCATGTCCAAAGATCCAACAGTTTTGGAAACTATGTTAGGACACCATCGAGCAGATAACCTTGACGGCACTCCCCCTGGAGCCGGAACATAACCTATCCTCCAAGAGGCCCTGGTCCCCGGGATCTATCCACACTCTGGAAACAAAGCCAAACTGCTGACCCAATGCCTACTGGCTAGGAAAATAGTGATAGCCGCTCCTGGAAAGACCCAGATGGCTTCTTCTTGACCCAATGGTGGGAGAAAATATGGGACATCTTGACCGCGGAGAAGGTCACAGCGGCAAGGGCCGGTCTCCTTCATTGCTTTCAGAACATTTGGGCTCCATTGATGGAATATGACCAGAAATACCCAGCGTTGACCTATAAGTCCCCCAATACCCGGCGGGCCCTGGGGTACCCGGTCACTCCCTGAGAGTGAAACACAGCTGAAGCGGACAGTGAAAACACACCTAACGGGAAGCGACCCAAGACCAAGGGGCACAGAGGGAGGTGGTGGGGAAGAGATTATTAGTTGTTGATTTAAATACCTTGATTTTTACTGCACTGTTGTCACCCTGTCTTGGTTTAAAATAAACATATTCTGAAAAAAGATTGCGGCTTTGGTGTCTCCTCTGCAGACATTTTCAAAGAAGAAGTAAATCAATGTAATTCACCACATTCCAAATGGCTTCAACTACAGTGAGGAAATTCTTTTCTTTGGCATGACACAGGAGGAACATGAAACATTCAAGAGAGGCTGTATCATGCTGGAAGAGGTACCACTCACAATCATTCAGCAAATATAGGCATACATTCTTCAGTCCCATGTTCACCAAATAAGGAATGGAGCCAGTGCACTCATGGCCACACCAGCTCCTCACTTTGCCTTCGTTTCTAGGAATGGCAAGCTACAGTACTGTGCACTTTGCATCCGTTTGTGCAATGCTTCATGTCCTCACCAACCACCAGGATCAAGACTTCATTTGGAAGGATGAATAGCAAGATGCATTTGAAGATATTAAGACACTTGTTGCCAGTAAAGTCTGCTTTGCTTACTGCTTCCCAGAATTGTGCGCTGAATTAATTGTAGATGACAGTCTAGTAAATCGAGTTTGGTGGTAATTTCATGGTAATTCTGTGAAATTATCCTCAAAGTTGTTTACCATTACCACCACTCAGTCTGGTGGAATTACCATCAGTTTACAAATAGTGGTAAGGCAGTGTAAATCCCCATTTTTTGAGTAATGTGGATTTTGCATATTCTCCATGAACGGAATTCTGCCACGGTAAATCCTCAGAGGATTCACCTCCAGCATTTTGCAGGAGGTGAATCCTTCACTTTACTTCCAAACTTGGAATTCGGCGGTGCAGTAAAATTGGTGAAAATTCTGTTACTGCCAAGCAAAGTGTCAGTAACGTAATCCACATCCAAAACGTAAATCCAAAGGAAACGATTTTGCACCAGAGGCTACTTGCTCGAGGTTGTCCTGTTCCTTGCCATGGCCTTTCAACACTAGAAACCCACAAAAACAAAATTCAAAAGGGTGACAAACCTTTTAAAGTCTTTGGCTTCCCTGGTGGGGAATAGTAAGCCAATCATCAATCAATTTGAAAGTTTGCCTCCGCCAATGTGACGATAGTGAGGGCTTTAGAATTGGGGCTAAGACTCTGAGCTGGGAGATGAGAGGAGTTTGTTGGGAAAGCTGGAGAGCATCAGAGAAGGGGAACCCTTAAGGGGCGCACATAGCGACACACAGACCTCACAAGTGACACTGAAGAAAAGTGTCATGTGCATGTCAGAGTGTGCACCTCATACTTAGCTTTAACTGCTTAATATGACACAACTGCTGGCAGCTGTTTCGGCTTCTTCAGACCTATTCACATATCATCATTTCATGGTGGTTTTAGATGAGTTTTCCAGAGATCCAGAGGCTCTTTACAACTTGGGCAATTCCTCATATTGGTAAGACTGACAAAGGCACACCGTTCAGTGGTGAAGACATGAAGCTATTTCCAGAATATCTTTGTTTTCATCTTCGTGAAGTAACTCCACTGGTGCATCAAGGACATTTTTCAGTCCAGCGTATGATGGACAACCTCAAGAGAACCGCAGAAATATGCCATATTATCATAGGGGGTTAATAGCACAAGCTCATTGCCAGCTACTCTGAGATTATTGCAATTCCCCTGACAGTGGAAAAGAGAGGTGTCTGTCGGGAATTCTTTTCTGTGAGATGAAAATGTCAAAAGGAACTCTATGACACTGAACAACGCATATGCCATCCAGAGGAAGGTTTTTGAACAAAGACATACAGGCTGCTGTCGAAGGGCTTCAATGCCACACTTCCAAAATGGAAATTAAGTGCTAGTGAAACAGCAAGTATCAAACAAGGCCATGCCAGGTCACAGCCTCCAAACCTAGATGATCACTGAAGTAAAAGGATCTTTGGTCCCTGCAGAGCGAGAGGAAAAACATGCCACCCAGAAATCTTCACACTTTCAGGTATACGAACACGACATTCCACTTGACATTCCACCTGCGGATGTTGAGTCTTCTGAGGGTAGTGGAATAGTGGATGGTGAATGTAGCTCTGAAATGATTACTGACCATTGCCAGTTCTGGGATGAAACAAGGCCTGGACACACCCATAGAGTAAACGAAATGCAACAAGACTGCATGTTTTCTCTCAAGAATAGGAGAGATGCTGAAATAAAGAAAATGTCCTCCCTATCTTAAGATGTGTGTATTTTGGTGAACTGGAGAAACTATATATCCTTTTATATGAGAAGGCAGAGCCATAGGTACCTGGGTTGTTCCGGCTGCTATCTGATGTGAATCCAATAGGGTGGATGCAGTGGGATTGCCCTAGCTTGCTCTCTCACCAGAGAGAGACACAGTATTACTTTAGTCCATTTGGACTTACCAAGCCTCATTACAAGTGTGCCGGTCCTGAAACAACGGTGCCGGTAAGCTTACTGGCACTGTTGTTTCCGGCCCGGCAAACTACGGGTTTGCCTGCTAGAGCCGCTGTGCACAACAGGCCTGACCCTGCGGGGCACAGCCGCCACGGTAGGCAAGCCTTCCCGGAAGCACTGGCACCGTTAACAATGGTGCTGGTGCTTCTGTGGTCCCCATTCCCATAGAGTCCAATAGGATTCTAGGGGGATGGGGACTTACACATTTCTGGCGCCTGACTTCCTGGACCGCCGGGGTTGTAATCCCCCTGTGTTACCGGGAAGTCAGGTGCCAGTAATTATTTACGGGTCCGGCGGCAACCCGCCGGTATCATCGGCAGGGTTACCGCCGGACCCATAATGAGGCCCATCATTTCTTAACGAGATATCTCAGGTCTACAGTTCCGAGTGGCTCCAAAATGGTCAAAATCTACAAATAGAGACGAGGTATAGGTATTCTTGTATTTGGTATGGACGTTTTAGAAAGTGCAATCGCACACCCAAAGGTATGTTGGTGCTGTAGAAAGGCTGAGATTAAAATGAGGTCCAAAAACATATATGCTGCATGAGCCCAGGAGTATTGATACAAGGTGGGAAAACAAGCGTTTTCAAAGATTTTCTAAATGCATCTATATTACTAGAGCATTTGATAGTGGGTGGTAGAGTGTTTCAAAGGTTCGAGGCTCTGTTTCCTCAAGGTGTTGCCACCCATCTTTGCTTTGTGAAATTTAGGGGTGGACAGAAGACACACATTTTGAGATCTTAGTGGTCTTGGAGGTCTGTAATGTTGCAGTCTGTATGCTAAGGGGTTGTGATGATGTTCATGTACAATGTTATTGATTAGACACATGCACTTAAAGATAATCCTGTTTCACATTTAATCAATGCAATGGATGAAGGCCAAGAGAAATGTGTTCGAATTTTCTAGAATTAACTAAAAGTCTAGCTATTGCGTTTTGTATGCACCAAAGTGTGGAATTTCTTTCTCACAGTGAATCAATGTTAGCATGGTTACCAAAGGCTAATCTAGATCTAGATGAGACAAACACATTAATGATCATAATTTAATGATCAAAAGTATAATGAGATAAGGCGCTCCAAAGAAAATTTCTGAAAAAGCAACAGATGGGAGTCAAAAATGTAATGAGTGCACTGGGCAGTTCGCAAATGTCTCAGATCAAAAAGTTTTATCCCAAGGAGAAGCGTTGGCTTTAACAATCAGCACCTTACTCTTGGTGGGATTAATTTTAAGATAGTTAACATCTATCCAGTTCTTAACTCTAACAAACAAGATTTGACATTGATGGCTTCGATGTCTTATTTCCAGATCACTATATAAACTCATGGCGTCACATAAGATTAGCAGAGGTGCCATATAAAGATTAAAAAGTAAAGAGGAAAGGGAAAAGTCATGAGAGACCCCGCATGTTAATGATGTCTTGGGAGGCTAATTGAACCATTTGCCTTTGACTGCTAAGAAAAGATTAAGTCCATTTCACGGCCTCATCTCTGATGCCTTGCTGGTTCAGGTGGGATAGAAGGATCTGATGACCAACTGTCTTGAACGCAGCTGACAGATCAAGTTAAACCACAGCACCCACCTTTTTCTTCCTCCTTTAGGATGTTGAGTATTGAGGCAGTGACAATTTCTCTATTGTGATGTGGTCTGAATCCTGCCTCTCCGTGTCCAAGTAGCTGTACATTTAATACAAATGGTTGAAGCTGAGCCAAGACGATGCACTGTAATTGTTGGCCTAGAAAAATATTCTTTTAGATAAAGACAAGTGGTCTAAGAGCTTGGAGGGAGCCGCAGGTTAGTTGGTTGTGAAGGGGTTAATACTAGGATGTTGTCTGTTTGCAAGCCAAATGTAATAAACCCTTTTGCTCAATTCATTGTTTGAAATTAAGACACTCTTTTCCTGACGACAATACCCACTACCGCGATAGTGTGATTTGGTCAGTTTTTACCAACCATTCCGCCAGCCAATGCTCATGGTCAGTCTCGTTGAAGAAGCTCCCACTGTTTTCTTGGACTGTCTGGTTATGCTTGCAAAGTAGTGTGGTTCTTCTGTGTTTTATTCTTTGCATTCAATGCCCCCAGACCGTTCTGTTCAATATTTTTAAGGTCCAACTCCAACAGGACTAATTCTAGAAGATGACAGTCAATCTGCACTATTACCCACATTCCAATGTTTTGTAACAGTTCCGAAATTGCTTTATGCGTACATCTTTCAATGAAAGGCTGGAGGGGAGCTTTAAATAGCAGCACTGCTCAAGGTCTATAAATACAGGCCCCTGGCACTGGCTGGAGAATGTGACTTGAGCAGGGCACGTTGCTATGCACAGAGCATTTTCCCAATCCTGCAGTATAAATGGCAAAGGTCAGCTGGCCTGCCCTTGCTGTTTGGAGATTTCGGATGTTCTGTGAATTAACAGGGGTTGAGGGGTAAGCACGTTATGTTACTCTCTACCAGTGCCAATTTAAGACACGCGTGCAGTATCTAAAATGTAAGTGATTTGGTGTGAAGTGAAAGTACTGAAAGATCAATATAATCCTGGGAGATAAGAATACTCATGTAAGCGTTTGCACAGTTTAGATTTTTCAGATTTAGAATTCACGGTGACCATGGCCTAAACATTAAATACATTGTTTCCTTCTACACATGGATTACATTTTATTTATTTATTTCATATTTAAATGTAGCGCGACATCACCTCGGTCTCGAAATGCTTTAGTTGCACACACATGTTCACTGGGAGTCGCAAAAGTAGAATACCTGTTTGTAAAACCTTTGACATCATAACATGTTTACAGTGGATTTTACTGAGGCAATATGCCCCGAGGTGGCAGGCCCACCCTCTAGGTAATAATGGTCCACAGCCCAAGTTAAGGGCCAAGCCACGAGTGGCATATCGCCATTAGCACCCATGTAGTGCGCTACACGGGTGCAAAATGTTTTTTCTTTAAAAAGTGTTTTCTCTCCGTGAACGGAACGACTCGCGGCGTCCAGTACTCGGAGAGAAAATACTATACCAACATAGTACTATACCAACGATCCGCTGCTGCAATCAGTTAAGTGGGATGGGGGAAGGGATTGGCAGGGGAATATGGCCTGGGGCGGAGCCAGCTATCAGGCGGCTTGGAACGCTGGCTTTTACTGGTAGTGTCAGCCTGTGTTCCTAGCCACCTGATTGGCTGTCTCCCCCGACGAGGGTGCTAATGTACAAGCAGTGATGCTTATGTTTAATTCTCTTGTTCCAATTAAAAGATGAATAAACTAAAATAAAGCAGTGTCGGCACAGTGTCAGCCAGTTCTGGGTTTTCAGATAACCACACTTTGCAATCTGGGTTTCATAGTTTTGCTTTTCACTTTCTCAGCATGGCACCTGTTTGATGCAATGACTGTTGCCCTGCAGCAGTATAGGGATGAGCAGTGGTTTCCAAACTCTTACTCAACCCCCCACTACTAGTAAACGAGCAGTGATCTTAATCATAAAGGTGAAATAGACAGAAGGTGAATGGTGTACCTCCTTTGCCTCCTCAAGGCCGCATGGGGTGAGGGCAGGTTATACTCTTCAAGAGGGTTGTGAGCCAGCAAGAGAGCATCAAAACAACAATAGTACTGTCCAAAATAAATAAAATGTCCAATCAAGTTTCCATACAATATAGGAGTTTTAATTAAACTAAAAATAGATACTATTAATATTAAAAACACTAACAAACCGCCTGTTGTAACAAAGTCACAGCTTCAACATCACAACCATCCCACGGTCTGCCTGAATGTAGGACTGACAGGACCAGTCCTGAACTATTCCGGAACCCCCTGAGAGAGCAACTAGTTTGGAACTAACAGGTCCCGAAGAAAGAGGGTATTTGGGACTACATCTCCCAAGATGCATCAAGTTTAGAAATCCAAAACCCGGAGCCGATTCTGGGATGTCTTTCAGGGGTACAGAAAATGATATGCTCTGGGGAAACACTAGAACGTCCAGAGGGACCCCTATATCAACAGGTGCAAATCCTCAAAGGAAAATAGTAACTTATCCCTCCCACCCTCCCACCCTCCCAGCAGCACTGTTTGTGAAGGAGAACACCTTTCTCCCATCCCTGCACTGCAGCATTTAAGATAAATGCTTCCTTTGCCTTTCCCAAAAGGAAACGATTTTGCACCAGAGGCTACTTGCTGGAGGTTGTCCTGTTCCTTGGCATGGCCTTTCAACACCACAAACCCACAAAACAGACTTCAGGACAGCCAGGGGGAAAGACAGGAGCAGAGCAGCAGGCAACACTAATTCCTGCAATAGAAACAATCTGAAAGAAATACAAAATGGTGACAAACCTTTTAACGTCTTCCCTTCCCTGGTGTGGAATAGGAAGCCAATCACCAATCAAGTAGAAAGTTTGCCTCAGCCAATGTGAGGATGGTGAGGGCTTTAAAATTGGGGCTAAGATCCACACACAGTGTCTCTGAGCTGGGAGATGAGGAGAGGAGTTTGTTGGGAAAGCTGGAGAGCATCAGAGAAGGCGAACCCCTTAAGGTGCGTACATACCGACACACAGACCCCACAGTACAGAACCACTGTTAACCTTGAAGTGCCAGGGGTTGTCCCCCCAGTACCAAGGCCTTTTTTGGTGATTTCGGTATGTCACCATTCAATGCCTTGTAACTTTTTTGTTACATGAGATATAGGCGGTTGTAACGCCACCCAGGAATCCTAGGTTGCTCTAGGGGGGGTGGGAGAAAAAAAGGCGAAAATGTTGTGTTTTTTCAGAAAAATGCCAATAAAATGATGTACAAAGAAGCCTGTGGTTTTTTCCTTGTAAGAGCTAGGAACAAATGGTTTGCTGTGCTGAGTTCCCCAATTTCCTGGCTTTCAAGAACAGGTTGCGTGGAAACGAAAAAAAAAAAAATTGATGTTGTTATCAACCATTTTGTGAGAGGTAGGCGATTTTGTGCATTTTTGCCAATTGGACATGCATGGACGGAATGGAAGAAAAGGGTAGGAAAGCTGAATTGGAGGACAGAAAGGCATACATTTCTGAAAAGTAGACACAATTCCAAGTTTAGGAAGGGGTGATTTGCGCAGGTCGGGCCGCAACTAGGTAGGGGAAAATGCCATAGTTTGGGGAAAAAGTGGGAAAATTACCCAAAAAAAGTTATGTGGTGCCCATGATTGGCTTGGTATGGCAATGGCTTCTATGTATTTTTAGAAAAGCAATGTTCCTCTACATTCCCCTGACTCTTGCAGTTAGGAAAGCACACATTGTAGTGTTTCACAAAACAAGCAATACCACAAGCCAAATACTGAGCCATGGTACACAGCAGTTTTATGCTTACGGCCTGAACAGACGTACTTAGCATGTGTAAATCAGGAAAACCAATGTGGTGAGGAATGGCAAGCATACATTTTTTGAAAAAGCAAAGCAGACCTTTTCAAGGGTAGGTGACTTATGCAGGTTACAAAAGTGTATGGTGCCTAAAGCAGCGACTAAATGTAGGGCACATTTGGGAAATGAAAGGGTTGTGTGACAAAGGGCACTAGCAAATGGGTCGAAATGTTATGAAAACCACACAAACACAACAAATGTCATACCTTCTCGCGTTCCCGCAGGTGTCCCGATGAAAACGGTACCTCACATGTGTGGTTGCACCTACCTGGGCGCCAAGGGGAAAGCCTAAAACACAGGTAACCCCCAGCATCATTTCAGGAATTTTTCTCATGCACAACACCCTAAAGATTTGGGCCTAGGGTGTCCAAGCCACCAAGGAAAACAGGAAACCCCAAGCATTTCCGAAAAGAGGACACCCGTGGGAATCCGCAGAGGTCTGCCTTGCGCAAATCGGCCCAGAATTTATTACCCAGAAACCCCGGCAAAATCCAAAACATTAAAAAAAAGCGATTTTCCGCACATTTCACTCGGCTCACCTACCGAAACATGCCGCCAACAACACATGGCCTACCGTCCCGCGTTCCCACAGGTGTCCTGATGAAAACAGTACCTTACATGTGTGGGTGCACCTACCGGGGCACAAAAGGAAAAGGGTAACCCATTGGTAACCCCAGGCCTTTCGGCACAGCACATTTTGTTTGTGTGGGCAACCTACAGATTTGGGCCTAGGGTGTCGAAGCCAGAAAGGAAAACAGGGAACCCCATGCATTTCCCAAAACAGGACACCCGTGGGAATACATAGAGGTCTGCCATGCGTGAAGCGGCCCAGAATTTATTACCCAGAACCCCAGACAAAGTGAACATTGTGTTTTTTCCCCACCAAATATCCCACTTTGTCAGGGATTGTGGCTAATAAAAACTGGGGCAATTTGCGCAAGGCAGACCTCTGCAGATGGCAGTATGGAGAACAATGTATGCCAAAGGGCAGTGTTGACGTGTCTTGCTAAATCCCTGGGTGGCAAGGTGCGCTTGAATCATGTTTCGGAGTGTGTCATCATCAACAGCAGGGATCTCGGCTATTCTGGCTTCCAGGTGCTGTGAGTACCACTCCTGGGTCTCGAGAGCCAATGTCAGCACGTTCTCATGCTCCCAAACACAGGTGAGGCTGGATCACACCTTCTGGGGACCTGCAGCATGGTGATGTTCTAGGCACTGCTGCTGGCAGCAGTGTTCACCCCCAATGGTCCCTGGGGATGGCTAGGGAGCCGATCTTGCTTCTGCCTTTGAAACCTCTGCTGTTACCTCTCAATTGGAGGACTTTAGAAATGACTTCTCTCTCATCAGGGTCCAATGAAATCTTCAGGATGGTTCAAGGTGAATCCAGATGATTCCAAGAAGTGGTGGGAGAATCCTTCTTATATAGGCAAAGGTCTCTAGGTGATTGTACTAAAGCTAGCCTAGTTTAGGGGTTCAATCCTTGCTCTTGAAATGAGTGGACCTTGCCGGTATGATGGCACACCCAAAGTGCTTTCTGCCAAGGGAAGTGGAGGGGACAGGAAAGAGAAAGAAAGGCAGAGAAACTGTAAAGACCCCTCACTGACTATCTTAGCTACGCCCCCACCTTTCTTAATAGCATCAAAGGGCCTTTAGAAAGGAAGCACCCTGGTGTGAGGCCTGGCTTTCTGTTTATGGGTGTGCTTCTTGGCTCTGGCTCCCACGCCAGCGTCCTGTGGATTTGCTGTGCTGGGGGGATGGGTATTGCATACCCTTACAAAGGAGCAAAGAGAAGCAACCCCCCAAGACTAGTTCTGTCAGTGGAAAGGAGTGGACCTTGCCTGGAAAAAATACACATAATCATTCCACAGCTGAACTGGGGCCAGGGCTGGCGCATGTGCGAAATTTGTTTCATGTGGCTGGGTTACATTTGAAAGATGTTGGCCACCAGACCCTAACTCAGGTATGGCTTATATTTACAGTTGTATGTGCCACTAGGACAACACCTTCAGAGTTAAGTCGTTTTTGGAACAGGGGTGCATATTTTAAATGCATCCCCTACGCTGCAGAGACTTGGGTGTCACTGCAGATGTCGAGAGGACACCTGTGGCCTGTGAACCTGCTCTGTGCTACTGGTAGAGCAGGTGCTGTGAATAAGGATACTGATGGAGCAAGGCACACCACCTATGGCATGGAGCTTATGAAAGGGGAATCTGATTAGCAAAAGGGGAATCTGATTAGCACATTTCCCTTTCAGAGATGGAATGACCTGCATCACTTTATTATTTAATAAAAATAACAAAAGCCAGGTGTTTCACACTCTTACCAGATGGCAATTCATCACAGTGCTCCTATCAGTGAAAGTGGAGCCCATGGAACTGCAGAAGAGGGATTTGCTCCAGTGAGAGGGAGGAGAGCCCTGTGAACCCAGAAGGGGTTGTGCTCCAGTGAGGGGGTGAGGGCCCCTTGAGACCAGAAGAAAGAGACCCCTGACCCAAGAGAAGCGTGGGTGAGAAGCAACAAGAGTGACAGGGACTTTGATCTCCGGAAGAGGGGATGTCTAACAGAAGAGGAGGACCCCTTGAATCCCAGTGGAGGGGGGCCTTCCAGTGAGGGGCACGGGTCGAGCCCCAGGTGCTTAGAAGAGGGCTGTGCAACAGTGAAGAGAGAGAAGAGAGAGTGACTTTGATTTGCAGGAGATGGGATGTGTAACAGAGTAGAGAGCCCATTGGCCCAAGAACAGGGGAATAAGTAATGGAGAAAAGGAGAGTCACAAGAAGGGGAGGGCTTTTGGGACCCTTGGCAAAGGGGGAAAGCCCTGAGCGAGGCAGAGAGGCTTTGAGGTTCCCAGAAGAACTGGGCCCAAGTCATCTGACACTGTGTACAGGAATACACAGAATGTACAGACCTTTGTTTGAAAGATCACTCTGGGTATGAAGACAGAGGTATGCAGGCAACAGTCTTTGCAGCAATATTCGAGTTTAAGCATATGCTTTTAAAAAGGTAAGAAGTAGGGTCTTGAATACCACTAGTGCCATTGCACCTAGGCAACAGGGCCAATACCCTTACAGATATCTTTCAGACTTGCTCTTCAGGCTGGACACTGTTGATCTGGAAGTCTGGGAGCTTTCTGAGGTGTCGATTTAGTATAGAATTGGTGAGCTGGTCGAATGGGTCCAACATGCGGCAAAGGAATTGGCTCAAAGAAGCTTGGGATAGGCAGATTCACTTAACTTGCAAGTAATTGAAGCAGTTCAAAATTGCAGAGATAGCCACAGGCAGCTTTTATTCTCCCTTGGGGTCTTTGAGGCCAGGAAGGTTTCCAGATGGCAGTATGCAAAGTGGTTTTGACTAGTAAGTGAAAAATGAATGGAGGTGGCTGCCATACATGACGCATTGTCTCTTAGCAGCTATGACAACCCCAACAGGAAGTTGTGATGTAAGATGTTATGTAATGTTATCTTATACATATTTTATGTAACAATCACTGCCGTAGTGTGTAGTCGCTGTATGGTGCCAGTTCCAAGATTTCAGGGTATTGTGCCCCTACAAATTTGAGCAGTGACTTTTGCATTTTGTTTGTGTATTAGGAAAGACCTGCTGTCTCTAAAAATTAAGGATTATAGCAGGCATTAGTGAAGTAGGAACCACTAAGGAGGTTTGGTGCATCTAATGTCCTCTAATGCATGCTACACGAATCTATAAAGCTTTTAGCACCATTGTGGTGCTGCGGTCACTGCCAAAATACGAGGGAGTACAGAGAAAGGAGGAAATGTTGAATTCTGCTGTGTTGCATTACCATGGTAATGCAAAGACTTGGAACAAGAACATGAAGGCCATGGACTACATCAGCACACATGCAAAATGGAGGAACACCTGCGCAAAGGTGCCCCATAAACTACACAGAGTGGCAGGGGTCGAATGGGAACATGTGACAAAAAGAAAAAGGTGATCAGAGGAGGTAGGAGTGTGGACAGACAAGGGCAGAAGACATTAAGGATGCCAAGGGGAATGCAGCATTCCGAGCATTTAAACAGCGATTAGTGCCTGGAATTCCTCAAACCTGATTGCCTGAGTCACCATGAACATTGAAAAAAAGAATTCCAATTCTCAAGGACCTTTAGTACCTTGAAACTAAAGGTTTCCCAATGGTCATCTTTCGATTGCAGCAGCAGAAGAAATAGTCGCTTCTCTGTGACCTAAAAGAGAGAAGCAGTCTGGGTCTTAAACCTTATAGAACCTTGTCATGGTATGTTTTGCAAGCTCTCTCAGACAGATAATTTTTTTTTAACATTTATTTGTAAAATGTACACAATGATAACCAAGCAGTTCAATAAAATAAACAATAAATACCCAACATTGAAACAAGATAGATCATTTTTAAATCTAGTAGTCATTGAGGCGCACAGAGCACAGAGGTTTTATTTCATTTAGCATGCTCTACAACTGCTATTATATTCTGCAAATCCGAAAGCAGATGTGTGGGCATGTACTTTTTTAGCCCAACTCATTCCCATTAATAGTTTGCAATAATGTCGCATTCTGACACTTCGTTCCCACACCTGTCCTCACAGTCATTGATGAAAACCATTCATAAAATATTGTAGAGGGTACTGAAGATTCCAAAGAATGTATCTTCTTCACTGCATAGTGGGCAAAGTGAGGGGTCAGCAATACGAGATGGATGGATAACTGTTTGATGATTGTTCAAAACATCATTTTTATTGTATACAAAATAAAGAAAAATGCCTCACTATCCTTACTCTGCTGAGGATTTCCCTGCCTAACCAAAGTTACACGGAAACACTCAACACAGGATGTCTGGCCCGCACACTAAACAATAAATACACAAAGAAACTATATGGCAATTAAAATAACATAAACAACATTCACAGTTTCTTGATAACCTCTGAGAAAACTGAGCGAATTCCCTTCCCCAGGATTCAAAGTAAATTCTGCTCCAATGTTCAACCAAAGAAAGAAACAAGGACATCATTGGAGATAGGACTGTCACAAATCAATTCTTTATGTTTCAATGTCTAAGTAAAGTTTTGTTAACCAAAGTTCCAACAATAGCAAATCTTTTCTCCTTGGTGAAATATGGACTTTCCACTTCTTCAGAATAGTACCAATGGTACTCCCAGCCACAATGCTTTGCCACCATTTCCAGCAATCGAAGACGACTTGCCACAGTTCACAAGAAATGAAACTTCTATCACAGTCAGTGAAACATAGTTATTGGTTAACAGTTAGAATGTCTTTAGTTACAGAATTAGGATTCACAATAGGTATATTTGTTAGGATGACTTCACAGTGCCGCTACTTCCACTTCAACAACTTCACTTTGACTCAATGAAAATAGTTTCCTTTGCCTCCTTTGCCTTGATCTACTTTGTACTGCAATGTTGCATCTACTGACAACCAGATATACCACCACAGCTTCAGTACTTTGGACTACTACTACAGCTTCAGTAATTTGGATATCCAGACAGTTTTGACAAGATTCCCTTTCAAGCACTTCAACACATTCAAGTAGGCAAGGCACTCTTCTTCTGAATATCTTTTCAAAAGGGGTAGCCTCTTTGCCTTTCTTGTTTTTCTGCCACAATAACAACCTATGGTTGCCTTTATGACTCACTTCTCCTTTCACAGTCTTTGGCAATATAGGCTGAGTCAACTTCAAAATAATGTTTACAAGCAGCCAATTCCCCTTCCCCAGCTTTGCCTTCACTTTTCTGCCAACTGTTATCCAAGTAATTACCCATAAGCCTTGGTGCCACTCTCTTGGCTTCAGGTAATGCTTGAACACCTGTATCTTAGGTAAGGTCGAACTGTTATTGGGTTCACAATTATAGTTAGATTGCTTTTTGACTCTGAGAAAGGTTGGATTCACTCTTAGTACGGGAGACTCTTGGCTTGGGCAATGCTTGCTCTCCTCTTCAGTAGTAGATACACTCTTTAACGGCTTCACTTCTTTTATATTAAAGGTATACCCGCATGAAAGCAAAGAATAGATTTCAGTCTTCGTTTGGGGATCACAGTTAGGCACACACCAGTAATCCCTGATGTAGATTTCAGAGGTTAAAGGTTTTAACATTGGTTTTAGCAATGTTAGGTATTCAGCAATGGCCTTTGCAACGTACACTCTTCTTAACAAGTGACACACAACCACTCCTTTATGTATTTTACAGTCTTTTAAGGGGTTTAACAATGGGTTTTATCAACGTTTGCTCTTCACGCGAGTACCAAGGAATTACCCAATATACGCAGTGCTACTATTCCATTGTTACCTTAATAAAGTTTTAATTAACAACTTCAGCTCGCTTTTGTCTATACGCAAGTGAATAGGAAACTGGATACTCTTGCCAGCAATGCTCACACAAGTTATTAGAGCTCCAGGCTTCACTCACCAGCTTCTGTAACACTTGCTCTGCGGGTCGCACAACTTCCATGACTTCTGCCACAACTTCTACTGCTTTTGGCTTCACAGGGACCCACTGATACAAAAAGAGACCAGGGGGAAATTTAGTGACACAGGGATTTGGCTCCACAACAAGCAAAGGACAATCTGAAACTAAACAACCCAAGTGTCTCTTCAATCTCTCTTTGTGTGTTTGGACTACTCAGTCCATGTACCAAGTAGGTGCTGAGTAAAAGATCATTACAATGAATATAAATACATACAATTTTATCAGACAAACTGGGTTATTCAATACATCCTAAAAAAAGTATACAAAAACATCATCATAAAACATACACAGTGCATTTCATTCATAAGACATTAACCTTTACATAACACATACTATAAAACAAAGTAATCCATTGTGCAAACATTACAATGTTAAAAACCCTTTGTTATAAAAACTACCTATAAAGTGCAAAATACAAAGTTGAAGTAAACAATCAAGTGCAAAAAACATTGGTTGCAGAATAGGAGGCCACTACTGATACAGGTTGCCTCTCTTAACCTAATAAATGGTCCTATGTGGATACATCCTTTCACTGCAGAAAGGAAATGGGTACAACTTAATATGTCATTGCAGACACTGCTCACTTTCTCGTGTCATAAGACCCAACATGTTCTGTTCTTCTTTCTTTTGAAAGAAAACTAACCAAGAACTTCTTCAGGGGACCAACTGCACTCACAAATAAATATACTTCAACGTGAGATACCAACAAAAAGAAAGAGGGAAGGGAAGAAGCAAATCCAAAATTGATGCTTTACGCCCAAATTCTAGATGAGTGAGAAAAGGCAGCGATGAGAAAATTATTATAACTTCCAGCTGCCTAACCTTCGGGTACTACTATCTACCCTTTAAAGGCTTACCGTGTATTGTGAATTGTCAGGTATTCTTAACACGGTCAAATTCAAACGTCTTCAAAGTCGACACCAATCTAGGAAAGAAAGTGAAACAGTATGAGTAGAAGTCTATATAAAGAATACGGGTAATGGATCTTGAAATTATCCCAACAGTTTACATACTAGCAAATATTCAAAAAACATAGATGACTAAGTACGTCTGACAGCCTCAGCCAGGTAGCTGTTCATGCTCGTGCCTCTAAAGACAGAGTGAGAAGGTGTTGAAAACTCAACTCGTAAACCTTCTGTAATCGCCTTGTCGGTATGACTAATAGAAAGCAGATATAAACACGTTCATGTGTTTTAGAAAAAAATGTTTAATACACTCTGTAATGTTGCTGTAATCAAACTCTGTTGAGAGTCCGACCGGTGGATAGATAGGCACACCCCAGAGTATTATACTGGTGGTGGAGGTGCTTTGAGTGCGTGTCATAAGGATAAAGAGGAAAAAACAATGTACCTTCTGTTCCATAGACATAAGCATCCATGGTGCACTACTGCATCCTATCGTTGTAGAGGTGGCATCTGAGACTGCGCGACATTATCAAAAAATCTTGTGTCAGTCGTGTCATAGTGCAAGCAAGCAACGTAGAGTGCTAAGGATTAAACAAACCAAAACATTGTCCAGTGCATCTAATATGCAATGCTCGAGATAATGAGGGCAAGTGAAAACGTTACAAGCTGCCATAGAATCTTATGAGCGACGAGCTGCTTACCAGTGTGAGCCTAATGTCGATCCTAATTTGTCATCACTTCCGCTCTGTAGAACCCATCAACCACTACCTGCTACGTATCTGCTGTTAGCCACTCAGATAAGTACTGTCTCGTAGGAACTGGACCATGTGGGTGAGTCACGTGTTGTGTGCGTGGGGATGCCGTCTTTCTGTATACGAACGGAGGTCACCGTCTTACTAAGGTATCGAAATAACCCTCATGCTGATTGCACAACTAGAGACTGCACTAATTGTTATTACACTACGTAATTTAACTTATAGCGGACTCCCTTTCGAGGGAGGTACTCAAATGCGTTGTGGTCATGTTGGAAACAAATCCATCGAGTCACACGCTGGTTGAGAAATACGGTCTTGGAACTACTTCTACACCTTCGAAGTATTGTGTAAGAAACAATTCATTGTTCTAGGTTGTGTAGAGTAAGTGGGTGGCAGCAGTAGGCGCGCGTAACTAGAGTGAATGGTCAGATTGGGGTAACAATTAGTGCTCGAAAGGGATACCTGAAGTACCGCTTAGAGTTGGATTAAACCACTCCTACAGGGACCCACACCCTTCCTCACTGAACGTGTCTTTGGTCCGCTCACACGTTTAAGGAGCCCCTCTCGCTCCTGAGACACACGGCTTGATAACAGCTACTTGCCTGCCATGATCCCAGTAATTGAGCACAGTTCCCATTCAGGCATACAGGAGAAGCAAGGGACATCACATCAGTCAGCAGGTCAACAGTTGGTGCAATCCTGGCACAAATGGCATTTGTACCATTCATAGCATTGCATCCAGAGGCTCTCATAGTGCTTACAGTGTTTTTCATACACTAAACATGGCAGCTGCTAGGTCCATTGATAACTTACAGCACCATTCTATACCCATTGCAGAGGGAGCTACTTAAGCCCCGCCTCCCCTGGGGTGCTCGCTTCGCATCTGCTCTGTTGACAGCGGCTAATGCTACCAGCGTCTCTCCTCACAGAATCTGTCACAGGAGAAAAGACAGAGACATTAGTTTTCACAGAAAAAAACAACAGAATTCCATAGTTATTGAAAACACTTACCGAACCGAAGTATTTCCGAAGTGTTTCTTTAGTCAGCTGTTTTGTTTGTAGCCGTAGCATCTTCTGTCAGAAGTTCCGTCACAGCCGCAGCATCTTCTTCGCAGCAGTCTTTGTCCGCGGTCGCAGTACCTTCATTCAGAAGTTTCCTCAGCAGACTGCATTTTCGACGGTATTTCTTCTTCTGCTTTCCGAAAACCTGCAAACAAAAGGTATTTCATTAACGATCGAACTTATTAGAAATAAGAAAAAAGAAGTTAAAATAAGTTACGTACCTGAAGTTTCTTCAAGTTTTCACCACTTAGTTATTACTGCGCTCTTCCCTGAAGGCTGCAGTTACTCCCTATAGACGAACTTACGTTTGCTAAGTGTTTCTTCATTCCGAGTAATGTCACACCCATTCCGCAGCCATTAACCTTTCCGAAATCCAAGAACCTGCAAGATTAACAGAAAATATTAAAAAGAGAGATCTCTCCAATTTAGGGACTATTCAAGATCTAACAAACTAAATATGTTCACCAAATACCCAAGACAACGCTAGAAAAGCAAGGACATTATAAAGACAAGAGTCTATTGAACACTGCAAGTGAAAAGTTCTTCGTACCAACACGCCCCTGTAGAATACAGGATGGAGAGCTCCACAAAACATAAACACGGGTGAGAAGGGAGTGATTACCAAAGGCACACTGCTATACTGTAATTTCCCAGAAAATAGATATTATAGTAGTTCTATTGTTATTATTGTTGTTTACGCAGAAAAAGAATCCTAAAAGTGCCCAAATAACAGATCCACTGACTGAGAAGGCATTACGCTGCCGAGGAGTCCAGCTAAGTATTACATCGCCTCAGTCTCTGGCACATTCTCTGGACGGCAACCATAGCAATCAAGCTCTCATGGGGAAAGAAAGCTCGCCTGCACGTCTTCCGCTGTGCAGCCTCTGCATTTTAGAGTTTGGGGGAACAGGACCCTCTCAGAACAAACAGGTGAAATCTGCTGTCTCCAAGTTCTCAAGTCCCTCTGGTTATCCCACTTCTGCTTGGTTTGCCAGCTTCGTGCATTCTTCTTTCTGCTTCTACTGCTACAGCTCGCACTCCAGTTACAGTTACAGCTCCTTCTGAATGCCTGCACCTGAAGGGGCCTTTTATGCCTCCCAGGTACCTTCCAGTATGGGCTGTTAGGCTTAATTGTCTGACGACTGCTACTGCATGCCTCTTCAGCCCTCTTACCTCTCCCAGTACTCATGGAATTATGGGACTTGTGGTCCCCAATAACAATGTTAGTTCTCTTAAATAACTTATGATCTTTAAGGGTATCTTTAGACCCCTTACATTTTATTTCAGGATAAAACATTAGGATTTATAATCACAGAGGAAGACAGTCTATTTAAGGCAACACTTCTAGTTTTTCCATTACACCTTTGGGAGTAAGTAAGGTGTTATTATGAAATACTTTGAAGGGTCTTTCTGTAGGTAAGGCTTCTTCAGGTTTTATAGTACTGGTATCCAGAGCCACGGATTTCATGTGATTCAGGGACATTATAATGACAGTAAGCCATTACCTGCTTTGGCAATTTGGAAAGATGCTCCCTTTCAAAGGACACATACTGTGTCTAATCCCACAGTATCTCCTCACCACCCTGGGCCTTGTCTTCTCCCAAGTGATCCTCCCACAGTACACCACCCCCAAGGTCTGCCTATCCCTGTGCACCAGAGAGAAGACTTTAGGCAGAGTTTTAGTGAGGGATCCATTGAATTCTTCACAGCACCTTTGCCACCTTCGCTGATTTATCTAACCACTACAATATTACAGTTGTTTGTATTATCCAAAAGGTGCCTGATATGGGCAGGTTGCTCTGCTAACTGTGCCATGTCCTTCTTTGCCAGTGTGATGATCTTGTGGCCATTGTGCAGCAAACTTTTGCATATTCATTCTTGGTACACTGTGCATCTACATTAGAAATTGAGTCCTTAAAAGATGTTTGCAAGGCCAGAGCTGATGTAAATGGGAATTTCTGCTAACTACTAGCAAGCATTCCAGGTCTTAAACTATTAATTGCACCTAATGACCTGACCTGTCTTCTTGGAAACCCGTATATATTATCGGAATTATCCCGCTGTGGACCAGTGATCTTGCTTGATCTGGGGAAACATATAGCTGTGAAGTGGACCGGTTGCGGAAGTCACCTTCAGGTATTAAATAATGCATAATAAAGTAGGATTTTAAAAACAAATAAGACTTGTCTTGTTGATGGTTGTGGGGTGGAGAAGGTGGGAAGGATGGAGACAGACTTCTGCAACGAAAAGGAGAACAATACCCTGCTAACACTGTCTTTACTGTTTACCTTTTGGGCAAAGATGTCTAGCATTGGCAAAGCTTGATATTTTACAATTAGGTTTCACGTAGAGCAATGTGAAATGACAGCTTTGATTTTTTTGTTTCCAGTTTAATTGGAGGTCGATATTTACGCACTCTTTATTTTTGTTTGATATTTTGGTCGACTTTATTTTGGTATGAGCTAATTTGACATGAACTATATCTGCCTTTAAGGAAACCATGCATCAGTGCATTTGAAAGGCTGGGAGTTGAGCAGTGTTGGGGGTCGCCATCCGCGCCCCCGATGCGGTCCCGCAAGCCCCCACAACAGACAGCACACGGAGACCGGTGTTGTTCGTTCGGGCTTCCCGGTCGCTCTCCTGCGGCCGGGAACGCTCCCTTTATTTAAACACCACGCGGCGGCGTGACGCGTCACGCCGCCGCGTCCGCCCGTCATCGGGCAACGCCACACTCCTCCTTTTCCGGGAGGATCAACAAACATTACAAACTCGTCAACTTTATTAACTTCAACCCACACTTATAAAACTTCACCGCACACCCAAACTCGTGGACCCCTTTAATGACAGCCACCCCCATTCGGATCCCCAGGCTCAGGGGCAATCTGCCCCACAACATAGTCACTGAGGTAGGCGGGCTTCCCACGCCCAGGTCTCTGGGGGTACCTCCGGCCTACCTCTGGCACTTGATGCCCCTCGGCTCCTTCACCTCGGATGGGAGACTCCGGCACTTCAGCCGGGAAACTGTCATTAAACAACGTGTAGGGGGGATCAGGCTCAGGGGGAGTTTCAGTTCGCGAATCACCCAACTTCTTAAAGAAACTAACGTTCCGGGTGACGGCCGACCTGCCGTCCGAGGCCGTGATCATGGAACCCTTCACCGCCACCACGTCCAGTGGGTCGGGTTCGTAGGGGAGTGAGAGTTTGCCCTGGGGATGTCTATTCCGGATTAAAACCTCATCCCCTGGCTCAAGACTCTGTGGCTGGAGGCCCCGTCGTAGATTTTCCTGCTCAATCCGAAGCCGTCTTTCACTCTCAACACGATTATCATCGATGACCCCTGGTTCCCTGTCCCCCACTTCCGGCAACAGTCCTCGGGGGCACCTCTGGAACAACACCTCGGCCGGGGCTACTCCAGTGGCGGCGTGTGGAGTGGTGCGATACACACGGAGAAACTGGTACAGGGCCCGTTGTAGTGATTGGCCTTGTCCCTGAGCAATTCTGAATGTTTTGTTCAAGGTCCGCATGAGTCTCTCGGCATCCCCATTGGCCCGGGGCCACAGGGGGGACACCTTCCGGTGATGTACTCCACAGCTCTCCATCAGCTCAGAGAATCTCTCACTTTGAAACGGTGAACCATTGTCGGAACAGAGCGTGTGTGGAAAACCATGGGCCGCAAATATTTTCTCAACGGCGATCACCACATGTTCGAATGCTACGGACTCCACAAACTCAACCTCTGGATATCTGGAGTATTCGTCAATTATCACCAGGAAATGGGTCCCCACCGATGTCGAGCCAAAGTCCGCATGGACGATCTCCCACGGCCTCGTGCCCCGGGGCATGGCCTGAATGGCGGGCTCCCGTTGGAGGGGGGATGCCGCTTGACACCACACACATGCGGCCACGAACTCGTCGACCTTCCTCTCGAGCTCGGGAAACCAAACCTTCAAACGGAGTCGCGCCTTGGTCTTGGCAGCCCCTTGATGACCATGGTGTGCAAGGCTGATTACCTCAAGAACCTTTGACTGTGGAACGACAATGCGGTCCCCCCGGAGCAGCAGCCCTGAGTTAGAGAAGGATAGCTCTTCCTTGACCTTCCACAACTGTTCCAGGCATGCTCTCGCTCCTGGCGTGCGTCCAGCCCCGGCCTCCAGCACGGACTTCCAGGACCCACTGTGCATGGCTTGTTTCAGAATTCGGAAGCACTCATCTCCTGCGGCGGCGACTTCCAGTTCTTCTATGGACATCGCGTTTGGTGTTGCCGCCTCCACGACCATGCGTATGTGACTGTCAGTTTCCTCTTCACAGGCCTCGTCCTCCTCTCCCCCACTCGCTCCAGGGTGGCGGGATAGATAGTCCGCCGCATTGTTAGCTCCTGGTCTGTAAACAAGTGTTACGGAGTATTCCAGTAGGGCCAGCATCCATCTCTCGATCCTTGCCGGGGGTTTAGATGAGGACCCCGCCAGTATTGGGATCAGTGGCTTGTGGTCTGTCACCACCGTCACCGGGCGCCCCAGCACGTAGAGCCGGAAATGGCGGCAGCCCCACAACACCGCTAGAGCCTCCCGTTCGATTTGGGAGTATCTCTGTTCCGTGTCCGTGAGAGCCTTGCTGGCGTACGCCACGGGCTTGATGGTCCCAGTGATATCAATTTGGGTCAACACAGCGCCCAGCCCGAAAGGGCTCGCGTCTACCACAATTTCGGACTCCAGCGCTGGGTCGAAGAATGCCATCGTATCCTCCCTGGCGAGGGCACCTTTGATGTCGTCGAAGGCAGCTTGTTCCAGTGGGCCCCAGTGCCACAGCGTGTCCTTCTTGGTGAGCGCCCGGAGGGGTTCCGACCTTGAGGCCAGACTTTGGATGAACCGCCCACAGTATGTGACCATACCTAGGAAGCTCCTCACCTCCGTGACAGACTCAGGTGCTTTCGCCGCCTTAATGTCTTGGACTTTCTTTGGATCTGGCGACACCCCACCCTCCTTGAATATGAATCCAAAGAACTCGATCGACGAGCGCAGGAACTCACATTTTTCCCGGTGAAGGGTGAGGCCCAGCGACAGGAGACGCTCCAGGGTCTTGTCCAGTCTCTGCATGTGGTCCGCTTCGGTCCTGGCAAACACCAGAATGTCATCACTTATATTCAGGACGCCCTCCAGATCTGCCAGCGCGCCCCTGATGATATTCTGGAATACCTCGGCGGCCGATGACACTCCAAAGCTCAGCCGCTTGTACCGGTACAATCCCCGATGGGTGGTGAAGGTCGTAATGTACCGGGACTCAGGGTGGAGTACTACTTGATGGTAGCCCGCTCGGAGGTCCAGCTTGGAGAATACGCGAGCCCCTTGAACCTCCGCAATAATGTCATCAATAGTCGGTGTAAGGTGCCGCTCCCTTCGGATGGCCTTATTGGGGAGCCTCATGTCGACGCAAATGCGTACTGAGTCAGGTTGCTTGGGCTTTCTGGCAACCACGATCGGGGACACCCACGGTGTCGGGCCCTCCACCTTCTCGATGATGTCGAGTTGTACCAAATTGTCTAGCTCTTTGTCCACAAGTTCTCTGAGGTGGAATGGCACTCTGCGGTGTTTCAGCGCCACCGGTTGCACGGACTCGTCAATATGCAATCGGATCGGTTCTCCAGCCATCTTGCCGATCCCCTGGAAGAGCTTGGCATAGCGGTCTAGGAGGTCGCTGATGTCCTCTCGGTGCACGGCGTACGCAAATTTTACGATTCCCAACGCCTCCGCAGCCGCACAACTGAGCAAGGTGTTGCTACTGATCGGTGTTACGTAGAATCGAGCCTTGATGTGCGACCCATCATGTTCCACCTGCGCTATAAATGCCCCGTCCAGTGGTATGGGATCTTGACCACCAAACGCAAATATGCGGGCCCTCGGCGTTACCAAAACTGGAGGAGGCCTAAGAGAGTCATAATGTTCCCTGGCCATCACATTGACCGAGGCACCTGTGTCCACCAGGACTGGGACCGGGGCGTTGTTGATCCCTACAATACACCGTGGTTGCCTTCTGCTCTTTCCTTTAAGCATCCCCACGCTCGAGATGATGAATATGTTTTCCTCGTCCTCTTCATCCGCCACCTCCGCCTGGGGATCACCTTCACCCTGTTCCACCTGGGCTACGCTGGGCTGCTGGTATTGGCGAGGGGCCCATATCCTAGCCTGACCTCTCGGCACCATCACGGGCAGGGCGGCCCGGCACACCCTCGAGAAATGATCTGCCAGTCCGCATCTTCCACAGACCTTTCCGGCCGCCGGGCACTCCGCGGTATGAGGGAGGTCGTAGCCACACTTTTGGCATGACTCACCGGCTCTCCCTGCCCTGTCTCTGGGTCCTCCGCCTGGACGCCTCACTCCTCGCCCACCTCGCCACACGGCACACACCTCCTCCGACCTCACTGATCGAGATCCAGACTCCATCTTGACGGCCCTGGCCTCCGCTACCTCATGGCACCGGCCTAGTTCCAGTATGCGCTGTAGCGTGATGCCGGGCTCCCGGAGGATTTGTCTCCTGAGTTTTCCGGACGAACATGCTTGAATGAGCATAGTGCGCATCATGTCGTCCGCATCACCCCATGCACATCCCAGAGAGAGACGGCGTAGGCGACCATAGAAAGTGTCTAGCGTCTCTTCCTCCTTCTGTTTGGCCGAGAGCATGATAAACCTCTCATAGTCCGCGTTGGCGAGGGGGATAAAATGATTCAGGAGTGCCGCTTTGGCCGCATCATATGTGTTATTGGCAGGCGTCAGGGACTCAAAAATGTCTTGGACTGCCGACCCAGCCGAGTACAGCATAGTGGCAATTCGGCTGTCGTCATCCGTTACGTGTGCCGCCCTGAAATACATGTCCAGACGACTCACCCATCTCCTCCATCGAGGCCCCATGCTTGAGGGCGGACCCGATGCATCGAACTCCGGGATGGGCTGCAGAGCTGCGTGTGCGATGGGCACCGGGAGTTGAGCCATGATGGGAGGTGCAGGTTGACCCAGTGGCCGACCTGGTGTTGCAGCAGCGGGCTGTTGGTTGGTCAGCGGGGCAGTCACCTGGCTCTGATCCCGGGGCTGCGACGTTAATGAAGAGTCACTGTCAGCACCATCCGATTCATCCATGGACTTGAGCGCACAGGCACCCCCAGCCACAGCGTTGGGGGCCGCAACTCAGACCCACCTGATGATGAAGGAGATGAAAAAGAATGCACAGCACACTGATGATGAGGGTGATGAAGAAAATTGCATGCAGCCACTGTGTCATGTCCCTTCCAACTCAGAAAGTTCCAAAAATTAAGCCTGGAGCATAGGATTGGTATCAGGCAAACCCAGTCATGGCAATCCTTCTCCGGGCTTCTACACGACGTGTGAGTCCCAGGAAAACTCAAAAAACCATATCACAGGTATGGGCGTGCAGATGGAGCTGTCCGCTCCTGATGTGTCCAAAAATTAGGCCCATAAAGTGATTCCGCTCCGAACCGGAGCCTTCGAAATATTTATGGCCTTCAAACAAAATGGCCGCCGGCCGCGTGTGCGTCCTCGCGACCCGGCCTCGATCGGAGCGAATCTTCGATCCGCTCCCACTAGAAAAATTAAGATGAATGCATTCACCGCCGGGCCCGGGTCTCCTCTACACCTCGTCGCCACTGTTGGGGGTCGCCATCCGCGCCCCCGATGCGGTCCCGCAAGCCCCCACAACAGACAGCACACGGAGACCGGTGTTGTTCGTTCGGGCTTCCCGGTCGCTCTCCTGCGGCCGGGAACGCCCCCTTTATTTAAACACCACGCGGCGGCGTGACGCGTCACGCCGCCGCGTCCGCCCGTCATCGGGCAACGCCACAAGCAGAACCAGTAACATGTCAGACACTCTGGCCAAGCACTTGCTGTCTTTCTGACCTGTTGGGGTTAAAGGTTCATGGCTTTGGTTGAATCACACCAAACGGAGCAAAAACAACAGTCATGTGGGTAGTAACGGAATAATATACAAAATGAACTACAAACTAAACATGGATGCAGTTCATAATGCATGTGAGGCAACACGTATTATGGTGGAACAAGACAGAAAAAGAAAATCGGTTTTCTTCAAGAAATGTTTTGGGAACACATTGAACTGTTTTGAATGTGAAAATGGTGTGGTGGGAAAGGATTTGGCGAGTTACAGTGGGAGCTAGGAGAGCGAAAAGCACAGGTTAACCAGAGTTGAGAGCAGAGGAAATGGGGATGTCATGTTCGTGGTCTGCTCTTGTGAATGCTTTTTCAGGTCTTTCTGGTCCAATCAAACACTTTGACTGAGCTTTCATGGACTGAAGTCATTATTTTCTGTTCTGATTTGTCTTAATCTGCAGTGCCTCACTGTAACAGAATGTCATCTGCAAAGGTTAAATAGCCGAATCGTTTTTGACTTTTTAATAACACAATTATGTGGGTAATTCTGTTTCTGAAAGGGTGGCCTGCTAATCAGACCTCGCACTTTCATAATGCTTCATGGCAAAAACATAGTGCACCCATGTACTTCTGTTGTGACCATTTGCTGACATCTTCAGTGCTTGCCCTGTAGGGACAGCAGGGCAGGTTTAAAAGGTCATGGCTGCTGGAACACCAAATTCAAAAATGCAGAAGTGGCTTTTGAATCATCTGAATCTAAGGTTCAAAGCATCATGGGGCTCATACTCAAAGTGGGTGTAGTGTTGACGAAAAGCATAAAAGCCTTATAAGGCTTTTACGCCTTCCATTAACGTGCCCCTCATCCCCCATATTCAATCATGTGTATGGCGGAGAGGAGGGGCATGAAATTTCATGTTGGCGTAGATGCTGTAGATCTCTATGGGGTCTGCGAACTTTATGCACTAGCTTGAAGCAGGCAGACCCCATGGGGATCCATTGTAAACACAGCTTGCAATGCTTGCATGACAGGTGGAATTTACAATTACAAATCAAAACGCTGTCCGAAATGCTTGCATGTGGGACAGCGTTTATTTGTAATTGTTAACACTGCTTACCATGCGGGAATGGTAACCAGTGTTCACTGTAGAAATTCAATTCTGCCCGACATGCTTGCATATCGGGCATGGTTTAATTTGTAATTATGAGCAAGCATGTCAAGTGGCTCTCACAATTAAAAGTTAACTTTCCACGGCAGAGTGCAAAGGTGCAGGGCAAAAGACTGCATACACACGTGTATGCAACCTTTTGTGCCACGCGTTTGTACTCTGCCATTTAAAAAAATTGGAGGCAAGGAGCTGTTTAAGTTACAGTGCCAAATTACGTACTTAAACGAACATGAGCCTGCATGATTGTGTACCCCAGCCAACTGGTGGCATGTTTAACTCTAAATATAAGTTATGAAATAGTGGCTATTGAGGTTACATAATTATACTGCCACAAGCTTTTGGATGCCACATTATTGTCAGCTTGGTGAGGCGATTCACTCATGAGATAGCTGACCAACAACCATGTGTGACCCTTCCGAGGAGGCTGCCCCTGTGATTCTCCTGAAGAAAATGGACAACTTGCACAAGGGCACAGGGACCCTCTCTGGAAGGTGACCTAAGAACCGGGCTTTGACGACAGTTGATGTACTCTCACATTAGGATGTTGAAAACTGTAGTGCATTCAAATTAGTTAGAAAGAGGAAGGGGCTGGAGATAGAGTAGCCTAGAGGATATGTTTAGTCCCAAGAGGGGTTCCGCCATCTTGGATTCTGCTGGAGCTACCCAAACTTGATGTCACCCCTTCCCCCACTTCCTGCAGACAAAGCATTCTGAGCATGACATTAGAAGGCAAAGGTCACGAGTTACATCAGCCTGTATTGGGCCCTTGACAAGAGTTTTGCATTGGAGCAATCCCCTGTAGCATTTTGTAAACCCTCCCCTTAGTTGATTCATCTTTGAACTTGAAGATTAGAAGTATTCACCTCAAACTCTTTTGGGGATACAGTCTATTCTAAAGTCCTCTGCCATTGAGGTGAAGGTTCCAAGGAAGAGGAATGCTCCTCTACCTACCCAAGTTAAGGGCACATTTACAGTGAAATGTAGGGTCAAATTGCTGTGTGGACAAGGCCTACTGGAACTGAGGCACTGGTTCCAATGTCTTTGCCACTGGAGGTGACAGAACTCCTGCAATGCCATCAACAAATGTTCCTGGTTGGGAAGGGTAGAAGAAATTACTCACTGACTCTCCTCGGGACTCCGCAGGCCCATGATTTGTGGTACAAGTGGCTTCCTCCTGCAGATGTAGCTCTCCAGCACAAAGAGGGACCTTGCCGGACTAGATTCTTTGTTTGCACCACAATGTTCAGTTTTCATTACTTTATGGTGATGGCCACCTCCGTTTTCTGGCTGCATCATATCCTGGAAGTCCTCTGGGGTTGTTGACATTATGGTGGTCCTTTCTTCATCGTGCCAGGGTTGTTCAGCTGTCCAGTGCTAGAAACAGTCACACTAGAGCGCCGAACCACTCCCTTGGTGCACCTAAATTGCAAAGCCTCTACAACAGTGGCCCATAGACCCCCTCCGAAGGAACCCAAGCCAGGAAGCAAGGGGGCTAAGCAAATTGAGGAGCATCTGAAGTGGTCCCTGAGCGAATTGGAGTACAGGGTGTGAGGAACATACTTGTTTCGACTTTTCCAACCTCCATATTGTTTAACATGCATAAAGCCCTTACCCTAACTGGCCCTTGCCTTGCTGTGATCAGTGGAGTGCTGGTCAAGGATCCTTCACAGGGCTTTCCATAATGGTGTGGGATTGGGACTTTACTTCTACTATTCTTTTTTTAACTAACTTTATTTATCTTATTTAACCAAGTACATGTAAGATAAAATACAACCAAGATCAACATGGAATATAGCATATCATATCACATACATCCCTTAAAATCGCCATATCCCAATGAATCAAATAAAGAACTACACATAAAAAAGAAATTAAAAAAAACTTATATACAATGGAATCAGAAAACATTTCCTAACAATAATAAGTCCTATACAACAAAATGAACCTAAATCCCAACATATGAACACAAAACAAGACTCAACAAATAACAATACACTCAAAACTAAACAATTAATCATCTAATCACAAACAACAGCAGACAAGACCAACACTAATACACTAATACAAATATTTATTCACCTAGACTAGCTGATCATGTAGGTAACGAACTATTACCATATAATTAATTAAAAGATTTCCAGAAAATCCAATAAGCTTCCTCCTTACCCCTCCTCTTATATATAACCAATTCAAAATCAGACAATATCACTACATCATTGATCCATTCTTCCAGCGTTGGTTTCTTCTGCGTCTTCCAAACTTTCAAAATCTGTTTCACTGCAATTACCAAAATTCAATTTATCCATGAACCATATAAACGAACCTTTACACATCGACCAGTATTTGCCAGAAGCAAGACCTACAATGGTCCTCTTGGAGATTTAATAGAAAGGGTCAAATCGAATCTGTCAAGGACTTCACACAAAAAGGTAATTACCTGGGACAATTCCACAACCTATGAAGCAAGCTCCCTTTTCCCCTGCCACATCCCCAACACAAATCATCAGCAACCAATCCTAAGGCACACATATGCTCAGGAGTCCAATATAATCTCCCTAAAACTTTCTGATGGATTAATCGCAATTTAAGGTCTTTTTTTACTACTATGGCCAGCACAACACATAACTTTCCATACCTCATCAGCAATAATGCAACCCAAATC
Source organism: Ambystoma mexicanum (assembly GCF_040938575.1). Lineage (NCBI taxonomy): Eukaryota > Metazoa > Chordata > Amphibia > Caudata > Ambystomatidae > Ambystoma > Ambystoma mexicanum. Next base: position 937,013,269 of record NC_090932.1, on the reverse strand, counting down.
GGATTCCCATTTCTGTTTCAGAACATTCCAGGAGTCTAAAAAAGAATTGTTTTTCGGCATAAGCTTTAAATACGTAGAACATTCCGTGACAATAGACAAAACACATTCCATCCGACAGGCTCCTGCTCTACTGGTTTGGATATCATAGCAAACACCCTGACCAAAAGACATTTTAGATCTTTATATCTACTTATCTCTTTCCATCCTAGCTTGAAAGAGGCCTGAAGCTCCTGAAAAGTTTTTAAACGCCCATCCTGCATCAAATCCCCTAAAGACAAAACCCTCCTCGAAATCCAACTTCTCCAACACAATGTTCTATTATTAAGTTGTAGTGCAAGATTATTCCAAACCGAAGCCTTATAGTTCAAAAAGACATTCCCATCAAAGTTAAGCAACCACCACAACATCATATCTTTGGCAAGTTTAACAGTGTGTAGTTTAGCAGAACCCTTTGGTAGCTTCCCCATAGAAAAAACATTATCTAATCTAAATTGTAACACTGCCTCCCTCTCAATTGACAACCACGCTGGCTCTTCCACCGTTTCTGCCAAGGCATACAAAACCAACTTCTTCAAAATAAATCCTCTGTAATAATTTTCCAGATTCGGATAACCAAAACCCCCATCCTTAATGCCCCGCTGTAAGATGAACTTTGGAATCTTAGGGTCCTTTTTCTCACCCCAGAGAAAATCCAAGAAGACCTGATCAATCTCTCTAAGTTGTCTCTTAGTGAATGCAAGAGGTATAGACTGCATCGCATACAAAACCTTTGGCAGAAGCGACATCTTAATCGTGCTAATCTTTGCCAATATCCCCAAATCCAATCTCAACCACTTCCTTACATCTCTCCGTAGGGTTTCCAACAACTTATTCACATTAAATTGAACCATTTTCTTTATATCACTCGTAAGGAAGATCCCCAAATATTTCACAAGCATTGCTGACCAGTTACAGTACCAGTCTATAAAGTCACCCCTCCTTACAGCTGTCAAGAGTGGAAACACCTCTGTTTTTCCCCAGTTAATCTCATAACCTGAAAACCTACCCACTCTCTCAAGTACTTCCCTAAGAACGGCACTACCCCTCTCAGGATCTGAGAGTACTACTACCATATCATCCGCATAAGATAACACTTTCACCTCTCTTGCCCGAAATTCCAGTCCCCGAAGCCTCTGATCATTCCTAATCATTGCAACTAGGGGTTCCAAAGCAATGTTAAATAAAAAAAAAGCGACAAGGGACACCCCTGCCTCGTCCCGTCCCCCTAGAGAGATTAAAGGAATCCAACAATTCACCATTAACCCAAACACGCGCTTTAGCAGAGCTCTGAAGTAAATAAACCATCCTCCGAAATTTATCACCAAACCCCCTTTTCTCCAATGTAAAATCTAAAAATACCCAATTTACTCTGTCAAACGCTTTCTCGGCATCCATAAAAACCAAAGCAGCATTAGTCGACGTATTACTATGAATACTTACCAAATCCACTAGTGTTCTTATATTATCATACCCGAATCTTCCCTTCATAAATCCAACCTGGGATTTATGCACAATTTTACCAATACTGTCCCTCAGTCTATTTGCCATTATTTTCGCAGAGCTTCGCATCCACATTTAAAAACGAAATTGGTCTATAATTTTTACATTTTCTACCATCCTTCCCTTCTTTTGGTATCACTGTGATCATAGCCTCAATTATTGATTGACACAAGCCCTCTCCTTGAAGAAAGGAGTTAAACAACCTACACAAAATTGGAGCCAAAAAGGTATCAAACTTCCTATAAAACTCAATAGGCAACCCATCCAACCCCGGAGATTTTCCCAGTTGGAGTTGTCCGATTGCTGATAATACCTCCTCTATCTCAATATCCGCATCTAACAAACAAGCATCCTCCAATGGCAATCTTGAAATATCAACACTTTCAAACAAACACTCCAAATCCTGCCTTGAAGTAGATTCCCCCTCCGTATATAGAGTCCTATAATAATTCTGAAACCCTGAACAAATCTCAGTGTTTTTCAACACTAACCGGTCATCTTTATCTTGAATACTCTGGACATAGGATCTCTCATTTAAACCCTTCAGCCTACTAGCTAAAAGTCACCACTTTTGTCACCATTCTCCCAATATTTCTGCCTTGCAAAAAATATACCCTGCTCCGCCATCAAATTAATAACACTCGCCAATTTGTCCCTCACCTCATTCATCTCAGCTCTAACGTCATTCCTTCCCGTTCAAGCATATGTTTGGTGTAGATTTGACAATTTTGCTTCCAAGAAATTCAATTCCTTTACAGATTTCTCCCAAAGGCGAGAAGTCCAATCAATCATATGACCCGTTATCCTAGCTTTAAAACTGTCCCATACAATCCTCTGACTAGCCGAATCCTCATTATTCTAAAAAAACAGAGTCATTCGCAACCTAATTTCCACCAAGACATCATTTACTTCCAATATTCCCGTTTTTAACCTCCATTTTTTATAAGACGGAACCACCTCATCTAAATCCAAACAAAGATCAACCAGCGTATGATCATAGATTTCCCTTTCTCTAATATTAACATCAAGCGTCTTGCCCATTAACTGTTCCGAAATGAGCAAGTTATCCAATCTAGAGTACGAATCATGCACCGGGGAGTAAAAAGTAAACTCTTTGTCGGACGGATGTAGTTCCCTCCATATATCAAGTAAACCAACCCTATCAAGAAAGAGATTAAACTCCTTACAAGCACAGACATTAGTGAACCTACATAAACTAATTCTATCAAGTTTGTAATCCCGAACACAGTTGAAATCCCCTCCCAAAATGACAGTCTCACCATTCATACCCCTCAAAAGTTCATTCCTTTGTCTTCACCCATAAGCATTCCAACCTCTCACATAAAGAAACCAACCCAACCTGTTTCATATTCATTTCAATGGGTGTTATGTTTATTTCAACATGTGTCATATTTATTTCAACGTGAGTCATATTTATTTCAATGGGTGTCATATTCATTCCATTGCATGTCCTATTCACTTCAACATGTGCCATATTAAATTCAGTGGGTGTCATATTCATTCCAATGCGTGTCCTATTCACTTCAACGTGTTTTATATTCATTTCAATGGGTGTTATATTTATTTCAACGTGAGTTCATATTTATTTCAACGTGTGTCATATTTATTTCAATGCGTGTCATATTCATTTCAATGGGTGTCATATTTATTTCAATGGGTGTTATATTTATTTCAACGTGTGTCATATTTATTTCAATGCGTGTCATATTCATTTCAATGGGTGTCATATTTATTTCAACGTGTATCATATTTATTTCAATGCATGTCATATTCATTTAAATGGGTGTCATATTTATTTCAACGTGTGTTATATTCATTTCAATGGGTGCCATTTCATTCCATTGCATGTCATATTCACTTCAACATGTGTCATATTCACTTCAATAGGTGTCATATTCATTTCAATGTGTGTCCTATTCATTTCAATGCATGTCTTATTCATTGAATTTCAGTGTATGTCATACTCATTTCAATACATGTCATACTCATTTCAATACATGTTATACTCATTTCGATACGTATTATAGTCATCTCAGTGTATGCCTTACTCATTTCACTGCATGTTGTATTCACTTCAATATGTCACATTCACAAAGGTGTAATTTTGACTTGAACGGCCTACCATAGATCTGTTCATTAAAGAAAATACATCAGTGAACAAAAAAGTAAAATGTGCAATGATTGTTCTACACCGTTCAACACTAATGACTTTATTACAGTTCTTATTAATTAGGAAAACTAGACATGCTTTATAAGACATATAGATACAGAGACGTGTCCTGGATGAATGACTAGGATGACAGGTTTGCTCTCTACACCTAGACCCAAACCAAAGATTATGCACTGTTCTTGGATGTATGGCTAATGCAAAGATTATCCTTTGATGTGAAACTTACATATTACAAAACAGGCATGATTGGACTTCCCTTATATCTGCAAGCATCCACAATAACGCACCGCAGGCAGCCCACACCACAGGGGACCACCCATCACCCCTGACCATGCCCTGCAGGCAGCCCATCACCCCTGTCCATGCCGCGCAGGCAGCCCACACCACAGGGGACCCCCCTTCACCTCTGTCCATGCCCCACAGGCTGCCCACGCCACAGGGACCCTGCAACAACCCTGCCCATGCCCCGCAGGCAGCCCACACCCCAGGGGACCACCCATCACCCCTGACCATGCCCGACAGGTAGCCCATCACCCCTGACCATGCCCCACAAGCAGCCCACACCACAGGGGGCCACCCATCACCCCTGACCATGCCCCACAGGCAGCCCACACAACAGGGGACCACCCAGCACCCCTGACCATGCCCCGCAGGCAGCCCATCACCCCTGTCCATGCCCCACAGGCAGCCCACACCACAGGGGACCCCCCCTACACCCCTGACCATGCCCCGCAAGCAGCCCACACCACAGGGGAGCACCCATCACCCCTGACCATGCCCCACAGGGGGCCCTTCACCCGTCACCATGCCCCGCTGGCAGCCCACACCACAGGGGACCCCCCTATACCCCTGTCCATGTTCCACAGGCAGCCCACATAACAGGGGATCACCCTACACCCGTGACAATGCCCCGCAGGCAGCTCACACCACAGGGGACCATCCATCACCCCTTACCATGCCCCGCAGGCAGCCCACCCCACAGGGGAGCACCCTACACCCGTGAATATGCCCCACAGGCAGCCCACATGGCACCATGCACCTGCAAGCCCCGACTCATGACCCCCACAAGTGATGGGCACCTGCAAGCAGGCCCCGACTCATTGCCCCCACCAGTGATGGGCACCTGCCAGCAGGCCCCGACTCATGTCCCCCCACCAGTGACAGGCACCTGCAAGCAGGCCCCGACTCATGACCCCCACCAGTGACAGGCACCTGCCAGCAGGCCCGACTCATGTCCCACCTCCAGTGACGGGCACCTGCAAGCAGGCCCCGACTCATGACCCCCGCCAATGACGGGCACCTGCCAGCAGGCCCGACTCATGTCCTCCCAACCAGCACATTGTCAGAACATACATGCATGTAGCAAATATCCACCCAAATGCCACCCCACGCTGCCCCCCCACAGTGCAACTTCACACCCATCCATTGTCCCCACTTCCCAGTATAGGCCCCATGGCATGTCATTCACAGAAGCACACATGCATGCACCCAAAGACATGCCCCACATGGCCACACAACAGCGACACATGACTGAGGCAATGACGACTGACACATGCACCAAACAAATGAGAGCAGACAACACAAATATCTGAACAGATGAAAATGTATTAAAAAACAGAAATCTAGCAAACTTAAAGCAACCATGAGAATGAAAAATAAATGAATGTGAACTGAACTGAAATGCAAATGTGTAATCCAAAAAGAAAAAAGAATCCTCAAAGTGGGCCATGTCCAGAGTTCAGAAATAACAATTTGAAGGGCAAATACAAAAAAAGAAAAATTCCTTCATGGGTGTCAAAAAATAGATGAAAACAATACACAGTACCAGAACTCTTTACAAGGAAATTTTGAGGGTCCATGATCCCAAAAGAAAAGTAAACTTACTAAACACCTTACAAAAATACAACTATATACAAAAAGTGCAGCAATGTCCGTGGACTCCAAAAAAAAAGAATAAAACGAAAGGAAACCTAACCCTAAATAACCATTAACAATGGCGGCGGGCTAGTCCTACGGCTCACCGTTCTTCCCAAGAGTCTTGGCCAGGGCATCATCGAACTCTGAGTCTATGGCCTGGAGGCGGGACTGCACTCTATCCTCGAGGTCTCGCAGGGACGCCGCCATTCACTCCTCCAACTCCCTGTGAGTCTCCATGAGGAACTCTGCCCGCCTCAAGGCTTGCCACATGGAGTTCTCTGCCCTGACCATGGTGAGCTGTGCCCTCTCTGCCCTATACGCTGGCCCAACCGCTGCCACATGGAAGACACACTTTGTCCAGGGTCCTCCTGCCCTTGGGCCGATGCCTGCCCCCGTGATGTAGTCAGCCCCAAGTCAGGACGCCCTCCACGTCGAGTCTGCTGCTGCCTTGATGCCATCTGCCTGTGCCACAAAGACTGCCTCCAGACAGATGACAACACCCGTGGCCATCGTGCACGTGCCCTGCTTGATGGTGCCTGCACAACCTCTGTTGCCAGGGGTCAAGTTGCTTGGGTGACCACCTCTGCTGGACCTCCGACTCCCGACTGTGGCAGGGATGGGATCTCCACCAGCCTGGCCGTGGTGGCTTGGGCAGGTCCACAGGGGGCCCTGGTGGCATGTGGGCTGGAAGACGGCATGGAGTACGACTGGCGTATAGTGTGTAAAGAGGAGGAGAGGGTCCCAAGAGTGCCCAGCACATGGTGGAAACCCCCAACAATGAACCCTCCTAACCGGTTCATGTTGGCATACACCTGTTCGTGAGGACATGCGTGGTCCCCCCAGGAAGCACGCACATCATCACAAATCATGCGTGTGTGCAACGTGATACTGATTAGGACGAGCTCAACCCTGTCACAGATCGCAACGTCTGCAGGCAGAGGAGTGTCAGTTGATGTGGACCTCCCCCCTACCTATAGACGGGCCTGAAAAGGGGCATCCCTGCCGGTGCATGGTGATGCAGTCTCAGTGTCAGGGACAGGATTAGGCACAGGCCCCTCCGCGGCGACCTGTGCTGCCTTCTGCCCCTGGACTGCACCACATGCACCAGTGGAATGACCCCACCAGGCCCCATGTGTGGGTCTAATGCGGCCTCCTCCTCTTCCTCACCCACCACCAACCTGGATGGCTCCACACCGTCTTCCGCTCTGGACAGCCCCTGTGGGGGCCCACCTGCCCGTACCGCTGCCGAGGAGCCCACTTTCAACCTCTGCCTCTTGGGCATCCCCTCAGCAGGCCCAGCCATGCTCGCGGCACCAGGCCCCTCGCTCCGGGAAGATGACATGTCCTGGGAGAGTGACAGTGTCATGCGCCCCCGCCTGGTGGAGGAATCCCCGCCGCTCTGCTCCACAGCGCCGTCTCCGCCCTCTTCCTCAGTCACAGCTGTAGATAGGGAGAGATTGAACACAAGCATCAGGGTACTGAACAATAGTCTGCTAGACACAAAGCAATTGCACATGAGAGGCACTGTGAAACGTCACTTCCAACATCACCCTCCACAACACACAGGTCAGTTCAAGCAACACACATGCAGAAACAAGCATGGCACGTGCAACAGACATTTTCATCCATGTGAAAGGCACCATTGGAACATCCCAGTCACACACACACTACTCAGACACACGCACGTGGATACCATGCATGACTATGACGGGGACATCACCATCCATGTCTCATACCCAAATCATGGCCAAGTCCAGACACAGGCATGCAAACATGTCTGCGTCATCACATGCTGGTGCACATCATGCATTGCAACACAGACACCACTGACGTGGAGCAGGCTTCAGTGGACTCACATGCAGCACTGTCATGGCCCTGCACACAGACATGCATACATGGGGCATGGTAGACATCACACCAAGGTGCACACTCCTGCCACACCTCAACATTCAGTACGCTGGACAAGTATATATGGACACTTATCACTCTACTCCAGACGGGTCTGCAACTCGAGGACAAGGTAGTGAAGCGGTGGGCGTGTGCGCTCTAGGACCCGCATCTGGATATTGGACAACTGGTTCCGGCACCCCACTTCTCCATGAGCTGCAATGAGGCGCCGGGCCTTGCTGTGGGTCCTGGACCTGAAGTCCTCCCAGCGCTTCAGGACGCATTGGTAGTCGCGGGATGCCACCCCCTCCATGTGGATGGCATCCACAATGTCCGACCAGATCCTCCTCTGTTCTTCCTTGTTGAGGCGCGATGTTGTTGAGAACAGGGCATCATAATGCCCCAGGACTTGCTCCACCAGGATGTCAACTTCATTTGCAGTGAAGCTGACAGCCCTCTGCCTATCTGCCGGGGGGTTGCCACTGGCCCGGGATGGTGTTTGGTCTGACATGTCAACCCCCAAGGCAGGTGTGGGTGGGCAACTGGGTCCTGGGGCTGGGCTGTGGAGCGATGGTACACCAGTCGGGAGTCTTCTGGGTCAGCAGAGGTGGTCTCAGGAACAGGATCCCTGGCAATGGCTTCTGTGCAGGCACCAAATAGCAGTCCCCGAAGCCTCTGATCATTCCTAATCATTGCAACTAGGGGTTCCAAAGCAATGTTAAATAAAATAAAAGTGACAAGGGACACCCCTGCCTCGTCCCCCTAGAGAGATTAAAGGAATCCAACAATTCACCATTAACCCAAACACGCGCTTTAGCAGAGCTCTGAAGTAAATAAACCATCCTCCGAAATTTATCATAAAACCCCATTTTCTCCAATGTAAAATCTAAAAATACCCAATTTACTCTGTCAAACGCTTTCTCGGCATCCATAAAAACCAAAGCAGCATTAGTCGACGTATTACTATGAATACTTACCAAATCCACTAGTGTTCTTATATTATCATACCCAAATCTTCCCTTCATAAACCCAACCTGGGATTTATGCACAATTTTACCAATACTGTCCCTCAGTCTATTTGCCATTATTTTCGCAAAGAGCTTCGCATCCACATTTAAAAACGAAATTGGTCTATAATTTTTACATTTCCTACCATCCTTCCCTTCCTTTGGTATCACTGTGATCATAGCCTCAGTTATTGATTGACACAAGCCCTCTCCTTGTAGAAAGGAGTTAAACAACCTACACAAAATTGGAGCCAAAAAGGTATCAAACTTCCTATAAAACTCAATAGGCAACCCATCCAACCCCAGAGATTTTCCCAGTTGGAGTTGTCCGATTGCTGATAATACCTCCTCTATCTCAATATCCGCATCTAACAAACAAGCATCCTCCAACGGCAATCTTGAAATATCAACACTTTCAAACAAACACTCCAAATCCTGCCTTGAAGTAGATTCCCCCTCCGTATATAGAGTCCTATAATAATTCTGAAACCCTGAACAAATCTCAGTGTTTTTCAACACTAACCGGTCATCTTTATCTTGAATACTCTGGACATAGGATCTCTCATTTAAACCCTTCAGCCTACTAGCTAAAAGTCACCACTTTTGTCACCATTCTCCCAATATTTCTGCCTTGCAAAAAATATACCCTGCTCCGCCATCAAATTAATAACACTCGCCAATTTGTCCCTCACCTCATTCATCTCAGCTCTAACGTCATTCCTTCCCGTCCAAGCATATGTTTGGTGTAGATTTGACAATTTTGCTTCCAAGAAATTCAATTCCTTTACAGATTTCTTCCAAAGGCGAGAAGTCCAATCAATCATATGACCCGTTATCCTAGCTTTAAAACTGTCCCATACAATCCTCTGACTAGCCGAATCCTCATTATTCTAAAAAAACTGAGTCATTTGCAACCTAATTTCCACCAAGACATCATTTACTTCCAATATTCCCGTTTTTAACCTCCATTTTTTATAAGACGGAACCACCTCATCTAAATCCAAACAAAGATCAACCAGCGTATGATCATAGATTTCCCTTTCTCTAATATTAACATCAAGCGTCTTGCCCATTAACTGTTCCGAAATGAGCAAGTAATCCAATCTAGAGTACGAATCATGCACCGGGGAGTAAAAAGTAAACTCTTTTTCGGACGGATGTAGTTCCCTCCATATATCAAGTAAACCAAACCTATCAAGAAAGAGATTAAACTCCTTACAAGCACAGACATTAGTGAACCTACATAAACTAATTCTATCAAGTTTGTAATCCCGAACACAGTTGAAATCCCCTCCCAAAATGACAGTCTCACCATTCATACCACTCAAAAGTTCATTCCTTTGTCTTCACCCATAAGCATTCCAACCTCTCACATAAAGAAACCAACCATTACTGCATTTGAAAGCATGACACCAACGAAACATCTCTAAGTGAACCATCAACACATATATGCAAAACAAAAACACAAAACCCACTTTCACAAGACATGACAAACAAACATTAAACAAACAATAAGAAACATATATAACCCGAAAGGGTCCTTCAGGTGTGAATGAGCCCCAAACTTCACTACAAACCTGACATTCCAACCCTCTTTCCTCCAAGGTCGTACCTGCCACTAACACAAAATATTTCACATATTACAAATCCCTAATCTCATTCTCAACCAATCAGGCTAACTATATATATATATATATATATATATATATATATATATATATATATATATATATATATATATAAAGTAAAAATGTGCTGTGGGTTTGTGGTGGAATTTGTGGGTTTGTGGCTTGGTGAAGCGTTGTTCTTTATACAATTCCTCACCGTTTCACCAATCTCACCCAATTTTGCATACTTACCTGTTAATGCCCCTTCGGACATTACTGGCTACATGACATTTGGACATCCAGATTTCAGCAAAAGTTAAAATTTGTTTGTGGGTTTGTGGCCTGCCGACGTAGTCGTAAACCATGTTCACCGAGAAGGGAAACAAAAAAGGTATGGGAGGTGAATGAACCTGAGAGGCGAAGGTGAAGGCATGTAGCATTCCAGACGTTTCCAACATTTTGCCGCATCAGGTGAAATTACTTTTCCAGAGGATTTTTGTGAGATGGTGCCTGACGACGAAGCCATAAACCATGTTCTCTGGGAAGGCAATCAAAACATGCGGTTTCTAAACAAGCTTTACAATGCCGTAAACCATGTTCACCGCAAAGGGAAACAAAAATGTTTGCTGCATCAGGTGAAATTACTTTACCAGAGGATTTTTGAGAGATGGTACCTGCTGACGAAGCCGTAAACCATGTTCACTGGGAAGGGAAAGAAAAAATGTTGTTCCTCAACTGGTCCTGACACAAGGAGTTTCAAGGCCCCAGGATGAATGGTTTCCAAGCTATTTGCACCAGAATGCACCACAACAAACTGCACCATGCCACGGTGAGGTGGAACAGGATCATTCATTTTCAACAACTGATGAGTGTTATCATGTCTCTCTATAGTACATCTGCTAATTCTCTATAAAATAGCTATTTTTTCATTCAGAAGTCATTGAGGCAAATACCGGAGCACCATAAAAATTCAGAATGAATTTCCCAATAAGGTGGCCTTTATATCTAATGTGATAATGGTTAAACTAAAACTCCATCCAAAAACCATGTAGAAGAGGATTCATATCTAGCTACCCACGGGGAGCCCGAGAGCCCCAAATGGGAAAGCAGATTTAGGCAGACAACGCAGCATTTAGCATTTCCCATTTGGGGCTCTCGGGCTCCCCACGGGGAGCCCGAGAGCCCCAAATGGGAAATCAGCTGCAGGTAGAAATACTACGCGGCATGTAAACATAACCGCGTGTGTTTCTGCCTGCTGTGGCTTTCACTTTGGGTCTCCGGTGCTCCCCTGGGAGCACCGGAGACCCAAAGTGATAGCCACAGCAGGCAGAAACACACGCGGTTGTGTTGGAAAACGCTGCGGTTTTTCTTTCCAAGTTTCTCAGGCTCCTCCGAGCCGGAGGAGCCTGAGAAACTTGGAACGAAAAACCGCAGCGTTTTCCAACACAATAACGTTGTATTTATGTTTGCGGTCGCTTCAAAAGCAACCGCAAACATAAATACAACGTTTTTAAAGCTGCGGTTTTATTTCTAAGTTTTCCGGGCTCCTCCAGCCCGGAAAACTTAGAAAAAAAAACGCAGCTAGTGCTTATTTTTTGTAAAAAAAATAAATAGCACTTACCGAGATTCAGCTGCAGCTTTCCTGCTCTGGTCTCCGGTCCGCGTCCTCCGAGTCCCGGCACTAATGAAGGGAAAGCCACCCAGCGGTAGACTTTGTTTACTACAGCTGGCTGGCTTTTCCTTCATTAGTGCCGCAAAAGCCAGCACAGGAGGACCTCCATTTCACAAAATGGCGGCGCCCCTGTGTTTGCTTTTTCGAATTTTGAGCTTGAATAGCTCAAAATTTTACATAGGAAGTTTTAAAACGGAGGATGTTAGTATTTTTTTTTTATGTGGCCTATCTATTTTTTAAATAAAAATTTTTACTAGACCATCCCTTTAACATCTTTCTTAACACTTTTCTTCTTACCCTCCAAGCAAACTGCAGATCATTTGTCTACTATGTATATCACACTCTGTCCGCATGAAACTGGGGATTTGCTTACAATGCCTTCTGCAAACAACAAGTGGTTTCAGCCAGTATTTCCTAAGGTATAAGTAGAAAATGCATAAGATTTTTGTGTGTAATGTATATTTATGAAAGTGGGCGCAGTGTAAATAGTTAAAACAGCTTTCTACAGCGCTGCAGTATGTCTCACAGTTATGCAAAGGAATCCTTGGTTTCACCGAGTTTTACACTGCTGCTTTGATTTCTTCAGGGCACTGCTGGAATCAGTCCTCTGCCCCTCTTCCGTAGCTAACAGGTACAGCAGTTCACAGGGCTGAATTAAAAGTATGCATCTGTTTGCTCTTAGTCAGATAAGAATCTATTAACTAATGGACTGCGTAAACGGAGGGAAATGCAATAACTGTTTGCTAAATTTCTGGAATGCCTTAAAGGCAAATCGTAAGGGCGTGATAATCAGTCTCGCTGCCAAAAAGCATAAACAGTATGAAAAGGAATCCGTTGCCCTGTTGGAAAGAAACTCAATTTAAAACTGTAGTGATGCATTCGGAGGAGGGTGTGAATGAGCTTTCAGAGTTTTATCAAGGTTTATAGAAATCAGATGTATATACCAGGATCTTTTAAGGAACATTAGATTATTTAAGATACTAGATGAAGAAGATATGATCTTGCATGATCTTGGATTATGAGCGTTAAGGGAGGGGAAATTGCTTGGTTCCAAAAGGGAGTAATATCGAGTTTCCGAAGGATTTTTGCAGATTCGCTCTTGCCTCAGCCATTGCGTCTGCACTAAAAAAAAGCTGGCTCAAGGAGGAAGTATGCATTGAAAGTATGTGCTTTGACCGTTTTAATTTCTGAGCATTAAAAAGACCACGCATGCGCAAAAAAACTATAATCTTAAAGAGCTCTTGAATATAGAGTGCAAAGGTTTTGGCTTTGCATTGAAAACTAATCAAGATTAATTAATATGAAGCAAAGGATGAGGGCCTAAAATAAACTGATGACAGAAAGCATCTCAAAAGAGCAAGAGGGAGGCCTTGTTAAAGGAGCTTGGGGTTGGAATGCCCATTTTGGTCCTCATTACAAGTCTGCCGGTCTGGAAACAACTGTGCCGGTAAGCTTAGCGGCACCGTTGTTTCCAGACCGGCAAACTATGAGCCTGCGGGCGGGTGCCGGGTGGGTGCCGTTCCACCCGCCAGGGTCAAACCTGGTGGGCAGAATGGCCTGCGCCCGCAGACTGTCACGGAAGCACCGTTAATAACGGTGCTGGTGCTTCCGTGGTCCCCATTCCCGTGGAGTCCTGACTCCATGGGAATAAGGACTTACAATTTACCGGCACCTGACTTTCCGGAATGCCGGGGTTGTAACACCCTGGTGTTTCCGGCAAGTCCGGCACCGGTAAATCATTACAGGTCCGGCGACAATGAGCCCCTTTGCTTGGTGCTATGTTTATGAGGATACCCTTGAAAAACTTTAAATAAATGTGCACGTGCTTGGGAACATTTTGTTTCATAAAGCAACAGCTGTGACCATGCCGAGGTCCCTTTTGAATACAGTTTTGTTGTAAATACTAAAGACAAGGAAAACAGCTGGTCACAGAATGTGTATTGAAAGCATATGAGCATTATATTTTAAGGCCCATGCACCTGGAATATGTAAGTCACATAAGAACGTAGCCTGGGCAGCCAAAACACAAATTCTCGCAGCTCTGAAACGTAAAGAGAACTGGATTATTTTAAACATGTCCTTATAATTCGGATATCATGTGTTAAGAAAATGTGTTTCAATTTAAATGTGATTTGTATTTAATGACCATCTTTGCTATGTACTTTGAGTACTAAATAAGGTCAAATATAAGGCGTATTGCATCATTTTGTTAAGTATCACTGTATGTAATTTTGTCACGGGAGGATAGCTCAGCGGCAACGTGCTTGCCTTGGAAGCAAGACGACACGAATACGCAACTAAGACACAAAAGCAATTACACAACTAAAACAGCAATTCCTATAACAGCAACTCGATTCCTGCGGTCTGTGTGAGCGCTTTAAAAATGCAAAATAAATAAGTGACCGGATTTGCATATATTTCCTGTTACCTAAAACAATGTACTGTAATGAGTCATACAGGAACCAACACAACAATGACATTGCATTCTACTGTACATATATGTCACTCAGAAACCTTGCATTTGAGATTTTAAGCACCCAACATAGTCTTGTGATTGAAGGGGGAAGCTCGAAACCCCCCAAATGGGGAACTTGAAACCCTTTGCAGATTCAACTTCCCAGGCTAACCTAGATCAGGAATTCACAATAACAAAACAGGAAGAACATATACAAAGGCATTGGTGGTCTGTTCAAGCTGGTTCCAAAGATTATACAAATCTAAAGCCAGATGTGACTAATGGATTTAGGCTCTGGCTTCAAAAGGCTTGCCATCATTCATCAAGTTCTAGGCCTCCCATAAAAACGCCATTGTCCAAGTTTAAGGGAAAGGTTATTGAACTCTATGCTCAGCAAGAGACATCTGCTCTGAACACAGTGCGATCATGGAAAAGGAGTATATAGGTGATGCACTGCCACTTCCACCTGCAGAAAAACATCTGCAACTCCACACTAGCAACATGAGGGAACACTTAAATCAAATAATCGTTCAAATAATCACTGCGTTGCAATGCAAGCCCAGATCGACACAAAATGTTGCCATTTTGTAGATAGGAGTAATATCAACCAAATTATTAAAAAAATATGTACTGTGCCATGTTATGATTAGGTGAAAAACAGCAAAAACACGTAACTTCACCAAATCCTATTGCAACACAATCATTCAAGTGTTTTATTGTGGGCACTGCCATTTAGATTACAGGGATAGAGGTTTTATTAAGCTAGCATAGTTTAATAAAAGAATTATGGTGCAAAAATGAAATAGTAATCTCTTCAATGGAGTGGTTTTGACCCTCACCTTTGGGACTGGGAAAAACAATACCTCTGTCACAAGGTAGGGGCGAGTCAGAAAGATATATGATTGCATGCACACAGGATATAGAGGAGATATGACTATGGAATATGGGGATATGAGCATTGAGAATTTTGGGGCGCAAACTGGAAACGTGAGAGCCGAGCTGATATTGTTTGAAGGAGTGCCCCCAAGCAGTTTGGAGACCAGTCCACAGAGAGGATGACCACTCTATGCTTGGAATGTGGTTTTCAGGCAGCCACCCGAAGAGGGGGTTTGCTGAAGGAATGATTGACTGAGTCCCTACCTGATTCTCCAAACTCAGAAGTCCTATTTCAAAAGGTAAATTGAACCCAATTAACCCCAAACTGTCCATATAGATTCATCAGGGTAAATCTGTGAAGGTAAAGGGCAGGGAATTCCAGGGAATTTAATTTGAGAACAGGAACACGGGTGCTGATATTTTACATGCCCTGTGTCATCCTAGCTACACTTCTTTAAGGGTTCTTTGTATTGAGAAATGAAAAGTAAAACTGAATGCATTTTAGTGCCACTTTAATGTGGAAATGCCTTTGTAAATGTGGGTACTATTGACAATATAATTAGTTGCTTAAGCCAGTCTAGAGTCATTTTGGTCAACAGTGTCATTGCAAAATGCTATTGCAAAGGGTGATATTGGGCCTCATTATGAGGTTGGCGGAATGGGTTTACCAGCACCGGTAATGGTGCCGGTAAACCCATTCAACCCTATTACGATGTTCCCTTGCGGGACCCGCACAGAACATATAGTCAGACCAGATGTCCTTTGCGGGTCCCGATGGGGACCAAGGAGCTAATTACGGGCCCGTTATTAGCTCCATCGCCATTCCCATTGAGGCCTATGGGGGCTCGAATCGGAATGGGGAATGGTTTTGTGAATGAGGAATTACCGGGTTCTCCAAGGTTGGAATGACCCGGTAATTCCTCATTCACAGACCCCGGACACAATTTTGGAGGCAGCCATGGCGCTAATAGCACCATGGCTACCTCCAAACTCGTAATGAGGCCATTGTGTATTAATGCAGCTGTGGGGGCCACAGATTAGGTGTTTGCACAAAACAAATTAGTATAGGGAATCAATTCTATTTAATATTAATTGTGTGAAGTACAAACTCCTGCAATCTGGTATCTTTAAATGCACAAATAAACTCATGTGTTATGTGGAAGGGTAAGGGGATTTTGACATTGTACATGTTACTAGAGAACTTAAAAAACTCAGCCCAAAAACACATGCAGGGTGAAAACTACATGTAGACATTAAATAGATTGAAAATAGATACACACACAGACATGAAATTTAAAGCTACACATATAGCTGTATTCAAAGTCTCTCTCTCTCTCTTTCCCTCTCTCTCACACGCACACACTGAAAGTAACACACTCAGGTTTAGTCAAAGTTGCTGCACACAAATATTCTGAAAAGGCTGCACTTGTGTATTCTGAGAGCACGGTGTACATGTGTTTTGAAAGAGCCGTAATCAGATCCCCGACAGCATGACTTTGAATTCAAACCTACCGGGGGCAAATGGAAGCTGGCCATTGTTTATAGTTAAGTGGCCTATGCATAGCCTATATTCACTACCTCAAATGTATTGTAAATGTATTCTAAATATATTGTTCAAGTAACCTTCCCTAATACCATACTTGTCTTGATCCTGGAGAAAATCAGATGTTTTAAACTCACTTGCCTTATGTTGCATTAATCTTATTGAAGTATTTGGTGTTGTTTAGACTGAAACAAATGTAGAATAGACATTTTAAAAGTGCCTAGTACTTTTGGAACACAATATATGTATATGTGAACTGTTTGAATGAATGCGTGCATGGACTGATAATAGTGAGATTCATATGGGCAAGTAATTTGTTTTCTTTTGGGTGATTATTCGTTTTTCTATAACACTGTGTTGATCTCCATGATGTAAGGCTGGAGACCAACTTAGTTGAAGTTACATTATTCTTTTAAATACATTTCAATTTCTACACTGTCTATTCCTTTCCTAGAGTTGTTGGTTGGGATTGTATAAATGGGGATGTGAGATCGATATGCCACGCCTGAGTTAAGTATTTAAATGCATAAAACACAAAATATTCTTACAGGGAGGAGAACCTGACTTGGAGGGGTGGGACCCAGGGTGAGTTCGGGAATTTGCACGTGGTGTGGCATTCAGGAGGGCAGGCCTGGTCTGGCGTTAGTGCCGGTCAGGCAGAGAATTTCCCAGGTTAGGAACATCTAAACCTGAACTCACCACTTTAAGAGCCAGAGAGCAGCAAACCCTTGGCAGCAGACCGATACAGACTTGTGCATTTTAATGCATATTCCAAGAATGTCTGTTCCCATAAGGGGTTACCCCCGTACTGCATTTGCTGGTGAAGGAATACACTCTCATAAAGAGGATCCATGGTGTCCAACCCTTTTGTGGTTCCAATTCGGCTTTATCCTGAGAGCATATAAATAGCTGGGCATCTCTTTTTCAGCATTGAAGGAAACAAAACACAAGAGGAGGTACATTCACTTGACTTCAGCAAATGTTAACAATCGTATATTAAGACAATCAACAACATGATGTGTTGATGCCTATAATAATAGGCCAGCCTAGATGGTGTGGGATTCAGGAATAACGGTTGTTTCCATATCCACTAGGAGAAGTTCCCACAATGGATATTTGCAGAACAAGTAATGTTGTAGTTATTTCTATTTTGTCACTGGAATAATACGGAAGACTCCAGGTATTTCCATCAGAATTCTCTTTCAAGGATGAAAGAATGCCTGTGGTTGAAATTCAATCATGAATTAATCAATGAGGAAAAGAATAAGATATTTTTGAAGACTAATCTTTGAAGGATGAGGCATTGAAACACACAGGTGTTTAGGTGGGCAGGAAGAATTGTCTGTTTTGTGAAACACAGATTAAATCAGTTATACATTTAAGTCTGTTGGGTCCCCATTAGGGTGGCTGCTATGTACACAGACTTAAAAGAAAGGTCATTTTCAACTTCAAAATCATCTCTTGAACCCGATTGGGAAAAAGAGACTGGTGTCATCCTGGTGAACTTACAATGGAAGGTTGTCTGAACTAGGTTTCCAAAACTTCCCCATCATCAATTACCATTGTCAATCACTCTTCTTTTTAAAGAATATAGCATCTTGGATTGATTACGTAGAATATTCAGTTGTTAGCATGTCACAGAGTTCTGGTAGCGAGTATGGTAAAACATTGCCAAAAAACACGTTTCTGTACCTTTCTCATGGGACTTTATTATTTTTCGTAACTGGGAAGCACAGTTCCTATGGGGCAAGCACATTGGAAACTATTTCAAATGGTGGCTTTAAGAACTATAAAACCCAATTGGAAGAACTGTACATATCACAAATAACAGGTGGTGGAAAAGCCTGTGTTATGCATTTACACGACAACTGACCAGATTTTAAAACATTTTAAATCCTTTCCAATGTTATCTGGATACAGTTTTGTAAGATGGCGTTTGGATGTATTTTAGAGGAAGTTACTTGAACTCAAAAAGTACCATAAACGAGTAACAGGTTACAGTCAGGGGTCCACCAATTAGAGCATAATATAAACCAAATACTCAAATAGAAGAGCAAACACTGGGCAAGAAGCAATTCTTTTTATTACAGCTGGTTGAGCAATAATCAAACAGAACAGTGAATAGGCTCTGATCAAAATGCTGACATCTGAATGGAATACGAACAGTAGTTTTATACCACAAAATACAATGGTCGGAAATCCATGGAAAAACTTGCTAGTTGGAGAATTCACTTTTTCTGTTTCCCAAGGATTCCATTGGTTCGTAGGTATCACCTCCTCGAAGTTTTACGGTGATTACTGAAACGTAATTGAAAGTAACAGTTTAACAGTTTCCCATTACAAGGCCTCCCCATGTGGTACCACATTTATTCACCCCACCGTAGAAAAACGTGTTATTACTGAAGTAACATTTGTGCTGACCGCCAGAACTTTAATACACTGCCATTGGTCAGCACCATTGAGAACGGAACACGAGACACTCTGCAGCCTGTGGGAAAGGGGGTATTTACACTATACCTGTTGGATAATGCCCTTCGTAAACTCTGTAGTATTTATTTATTTATTACATTTGTTACACGCCCAAACCCTAGGGTATCACGGCGTAGATACAGACATCTTTGGAATTAAATTTAGGCATATTCACTTACATATTTACAAATAGACACAGTTACCATATAGACATAGAGGCATAGATTATTAATATACATAGGATGAGACAATACAGAAGTCAGATATATTTACAGTGATCAGCTTGTGTTACCAACAGGTATGTTGCCTGTTAGCCCTTGGGCAGCTAATCTTGAGGAGCGAATTATTGTTGGATCTGAGCGTCCTGCTGGATGTTTTTTTCTTGATGGTATTGTTCATATAGGTAGGGGCTTTGTTGGTGAGGCATTTATGTGTTACACATAAAGTTTTGAATATGATTATGTCCTTAATGGGAAGCGAGTGTGTCTCCCTCCTGATATTGGAAATGTGTTCAGATTTATTTATTCCTAGAGCTGCCCTTAATGCTTTCTTCTGCATTAATTGTAATTTGCTAATGTTGGTGTTGGACGTTCCTAGTAATAGTGCATTACAATAGTAAAACTTTGATAGTATCAAGGCTCTAGCCAGAGTAATATATTTTGTGGGTGTGAGGAACTGGCGGCTTAATGCAATTAGTTTAGATGTATATGATGTGGAAGATGAGAGTGCCGAGATGTGTTTAACCATAGTAAGGTTGGCATCTAAGTACACTCCTAATGTTTTGACTTGTTTAAGTACTGGAATCATCGTGACATCGATGGATAGAGGAGTAATGTGGGTGAAGGGTACCTACTTTGGTTTGGGAGCCCACGATGAGAATCTCTGTCTTCTCATCGTTGAGGCAAAGGCTATTCAAAGCCATCCAATTTTTGATAATAGCGTAGACTTTGTTGATGGTCAATGTGTCCTGGTCGTAGTTCCCTGAGATTAGTATAAGGATCTGGGTGTCATCTGGGTGCCATCTGCAAAGTTGGCGTAGATGACACTCATATCGTCTAACGCTGAGAAGAGGAGCTTCGTATATGCATTAAATAGAGTTGGTGAAAGGGATGAACCTTGGGGTACCCCGATGGGGTCTGCTATTGGGTCAGCAGCATCTTTGCCGACTCTGGACGTGCGTTCGGAGAAAAAGGATTTTACCCAATGAGTAGCATTTTTGGAGAAACTAAAATCATTGGCTAGAGTGGTAGTTTATCATGATCTACAAGGTCAAACACTGCAGATAGGTCTATCAGCAATAGTATACAGCGTTTCCCTGAGTCTCTAATAGTGTCCATCTGAATTTTATAATCAATGAGTGACATTTCCGTGCTATAGTTCGTCCTGAATCCAGATTGTCTGGCTCACAGGAGCTGGTTTTGTTCGAGGTGGGTTTGGATTTGTGAATATGCAATTATTTATTTTCAAATAACTTTTTATTAGCAGTTTTTAACAAGTTACATGAACACAACCCCCCCCCCTGTTCCCCGGCCAATGCCCTCCCCTGATCCAAGAGCACACCTTGTTTGTGTCCGTGGTTTGTAGTCTGGGCACAACTGCTATAAGTGATCGTTGGCCTACTCCCCTGGGCCAGCCGCCCAGTAGGACCCACTGTGCCAGGCCTTCCCAAATCAAACTCCTCTTGCGGCTGAATTATTCCAAGGAGTTCCATGGCCTTGGGGCACCAGGCCCGGCGAGCTCCAGCTTTTAGGTAAGACAGTATGTTGGACCAGTCGGAAATTAACCTCAAGTGTTCGCCTTGGATAGAGTAAGTGAGCCATTCCATGGCTACTAGTGACCAGATTTTAGCTATCCATTCATGTTCTTGTGGAGGTTCTTTCGATATCCGTTTTCGAGCCAGGATAAAATGCTGCCGACATCATCATCATCACGTATAGCTTACGGTCTGCCTTCGTTGAGATGCCTTCTAAGACCCCATTTAGACCTAATAAATCCAGTCCTCTGTTCTGCCCACCCGTGACACCCAGGACTTGGGTAACAGCCCGCTGTACTTGTTTCCAGAACAGGTCAATTTTTGGGCATTCCCACCAGATATGAGCCCAGGAGCCCACTCCCCCGCACTCCCTCCAACATAGCCGTGAAGTATTGGGGAATATTCTGTTTAGCCTGATCGGGGTGAGGTGCCACTGGAGCATCCGTTTCAGCCACATCTCTCTAATTTGGATCGATCTTGTAAGTTTGGGGATCTGTGTCCACAACTTTTCCCAATCTGGTTTCCCTATCTTCCCTCCCCGTGTCTTCATCCCATTTCTTCATATAGTTTCTGCTCGGTAGGGCTTCTCCCTGCTTGATATGTTTATAAATGGGCGCTAGAACCCCCCTTTGACCCAAGTCAGTGCTTAGGTACTTTTTGAAAGGGGTGAGGGGTCAGGACCCTGCCTGCTTAACTAACGGCTGAGAAAGCCAGTGCCTCATCTGGAGATAGGAAAACCGCTGCCCCTCCCCTATACCAAAGTCCTTTTTACACTGCTCAAATTGTTTGACCTTATCTCCGTCGAACATGTCTCGTATCATACGACATCCCCCTTGGTGCCAGGGATCAAAAGCTGATGCTTGACTGTAACCTGGGGTGAACTGCAGGTTGCCAAGCAGGGGCATGTAGGGGGAGGGGTAGGAGGTGATGTGCGCCCTTTTTAAAGCTTGGTCCTCATGCGTCACCTGTCACCTGTTGTCACATTTATTTCGCTGCAGTACATTTGGTTAGTTCTGTCCGACCTTGGTATCCACAGCGTCCCCTCTAGGTTCCCTCCCACCGCCGCTCTGTCCATCGGCCTCCAGATCCCCCCCCTATCGTTCCTTTGCCAATCCCTGATGACTCGAATTTGTGCCGCCAGATAATATGCCCTGAAATCCGGCTACCCCATGCCTCCGCGGGCTGTCAGTGTTTTCATCAGCTTTGCCGCTACTCTCGGGTGCTTCTGGTTCCAAACAAAACGGTTAGTTATTTTCTGGATGGCTCTGAAGAAGGGCGCTGGCACAGGTGTGGGGAGGGCCGTAAAGTAGTATAGCAGCTGAGGTAAGATCGTCATCTTTAAGGCGTTGATGCGTCCCAGCCATGATATCGATAGGGGCCCCCAGTTGATCATTTTGGTTTTGAGCCTCTCTAAGAGAGGAGGATAGTTAGCCTTGTTGTTTTGGTCAGGTGTATTCCCAGGTTCTTTAAACATTTGTCGACCCATCTATATATATATAAGCCCTTCTGAGATCTTGCTCTGCACTGTCTGCCAGGGAGAGGGAGAGGACTTTGGATTTGTGTGTGTTCATTTTTAGCCCTGCCACCTGGCCAAACCGGTGTAGTTCCCTGCCCACTGCTCGCAAAGAGGTGACGGGCTGAGTCAATGATAGAATCATATCGTCCGCAAAGGTGGCCACTTTGTGGACGCGGCCTCCGAATGCTAGTCCCTCTATATATTTGCCTGCCCTTACAGCTGCCAGAAATGGTTCCAGGTGTAGAGCATAAAGAAGGGGGGACATTGACAGCCCTGTTTTGTGCCCCTTCCTACCGGAATCAGGGCTGAGATTTGGCCGTTAATTGCTAGTCGGAAGATTGAGTTTTGGTAATTGGCCCTGACCCGATCGATGTAGTTGGGTCCAAAGCCCATCTTGACCCTGCTGGGCAAAAGAAATCCCCACTCGACCCAATCAAATGCCTTCTATGCATCGATTGCCAGCAGGAGGGCCGGTATTTTCCTTTTCTGGGTCTTTTCAATAAGATGGGTTAATCTTCCTACGTTATCAAATGTTTGCCTGCCTCTAATAAATCCCGACCGGTCTGGGTGTATTAATTTGGGGAGAATCGTGTCGAGCTGATTGGCTAGCACTTTGGTATGTATTTTGGCGTCAACATTTATTAAGGCTACAGGACGATAGGACCCACAATCAGTCAGATCTTTGCCCTTCTTATGTAATAGCATCACTTTTGCTTCGTCCATTGTTTTGGGAAGGACCTTGCTGGTACGAATATGGTTAAATAGTTTAGTAAGGAAGGGAATTAAGACTTCTTTGTGTGCTATGTAAAATTCAGATACAAGCCCGTCTGGGCCCGGGGATTTGTTGGGAGGTAGGTTGTTGATTACCCTTCTAACTTCGTCTGAATTTATCTTGCCTTTCAGGAACTCCCTATTCTACGACGAGATCGGTTGGAGGTCGGTCATGTCTAGATAAGCCTCCTGGTCAGGAGAGCCAGATTGTTGGAGCTGTATAAAGCAGCGTGAAATTTATAAAATGTGCTTTGTATGTCTGTATTGTTGGTGCACATATGACCTCCCTCCCCCTTGATTTTTAAGATGGTGTTGTCCCCTACCTCCTTCCTCAGCATTCTGGCCAGAAGGCGGTCGGATTTATTAGCTTTAATATAGTATCTTTGGCGCAGATGGAGGAGGTTACGTTCTGCAGCCCTTGTTTGTATGAGATTCAACTGCCCTCTCACTGCCCTGTATTCTCTTCTTAGACAGGACAGAGAGTCTGTATTGCCTTTGGAGCAGGCGGCAGGCCAGTTTGTCAGAGGAGGTGCCCGAAGCTCTCTGCTTCCTCTCAGCCACACTACAATTGTGTTTCGGGGCGGGGAATCAGAATCAAACAAAGAGTTGCACTTGGAGGTAGGATTCAGATGGATTATTATGACAGGGGCAAGGATGTCCAGAGCGTTGGAGATAGAGAGATGCAGGTGTCACAACTCCTTCTGTTCTTGCTTCCACCAACCTTAAAACAAAACCACACACACACGGTTCTAGAGCCCCTCCTTGGTTATTAAGATCTTTCCAATCTTCACTTAGCACCAGAGAACACAGTTGGACCAGAGCATGGCGCTCTTGGATCCAATCAAAGCTTAATATGGAGGAGATATGAGGCAGCGGTATACTTGGCCCGCAGTCTAGTCTCTTCACTCCCTGGGTGTGGCTGACTTTTTAAGCCACACCCAGGCTTCCACCCACGCTTTGCGTTGCTTCTGTCTACTGACAGCGGAACGCTCACCGCGTTCCACCGACGCGGAATCATCTCCTGGTAGATAGCCGTCACTGCAGCAACCCTATTCCTCCTGTCTGCAGCTCCACGTCGGGCCCGTGGCCCTCCTGCCTGCAACTCCACATTGGGCCCGCAGCCCCTCCTGTCATCCGCATCCACGTCGGGTCCGCGGCTCAGCGCGGCCTGTCATACTGCCATACTGCCATACTGCTTCCACGGCTCTGGACATCTGAAGGAGAAAGCACAGAAGGTGTATGTTATTAAAGTAACAAGCAGCCGCGAACACCTGACACACTAAGATTAAAGCAGGAAGCACAAACAGCCACAGACATCAGGCACAAGAAAAGGAAGAAAGAAAGGAAACACAAGACAATCACAGACTCCAGGCACAATCAGCAAGTGCAAGGAAAGGAGAGCATTAGCAGTCACGGACATCAGCAGAAAGGCTGCACTGCAAGGTAAAGACAAGAAGAGAGAAACGCTAACCTTGCCAGTAGACATTGGACTAGACATAAGTCAGCAAATCAAACATTGGGCAACATAGGTCTGTATCAGAGTGTGAGTCAGCCGCAGGAGTAGGAGGAGAAGAGAAAGTAGAGGCACAGGCATCCACTGACACATGTTTCATGGATCGTATGACCGAGAAGGTAGGTGGCAGTGCTGGGGCAGGCTTTGCCTGAGGGACAGAGGGTTTCAGGTGAGAGGAAAGCAGAAAGTGGTCAGTCCAAGAGAGAGGAGTGGTGAGAGGGTTAGAGAGGGAGATGCCTGAGGAGATGAGAACATTCATGGTGTGTCTGGCAGAGTGTGTCGGACCAGAGGGTAGAATGGAGAGAGAGAGAGAGTGTTGCAGAGGTTGCAGAAGAGCCCAGAGGAGGGATTAGAAGGCTCCAGGTGAATGCTGAGGTCTCTGAGGAGAAGCTGAGAGGTAGAAGCAAGAAGAGGGCAACCTGGTCAGGTATCTCTACCAAAATCTGCCTATTTAAAGCAGGCTTGCAACACTTATACCAGTAACAAAGAATTTCTTGCTTTGTGCTCTATTTCCAGCCATCCCAATGGTTTATTTCCTAGATACCATTGCCCAGGTCTACAATGCCCGCTAAAGGCCACACTCCTGTGCTGCTACTGGATCCCTAAAATCATATTCCAGTTCTGTTTGATTTCATACCTTACACTCCCAGCCCGGACCTACCTAAGGTTAGATATACTTTTATCCTTCGTTTAGCAGAACACACTTTTATATGTGTTGTTAACTCTTTTTTTAACTGTTGACCCAGCACAAATTGCCCAAAGTAAACTCCATAAGCAAGTTTCCACCTTAAAACAGATTGTTCTGTTCTTTCCCTGTTCACATTATTTAGGCTGTCACAATCCTACTGGCCCAGAAGAAGGCTGTCCATCTAGAAGCTGAAACGTCACTGTAGCAGGTACCACCTGCCGTCAGTTCATCATCCGGGAAGTTTCCTTCCCGACATAGACCAAGGATTGGCCACTACCCAACTAATGTGTAATATTTCACCACAAACAACAAGGTTTTGTTCAATTCACAATCAAATAGTTAGGCCTGGGACAATGGATCTGTAGCATTTTCCTTGCCTAGCAAAATGTCGTGTTCTCAGACAGTAATTGCATTTTTTCAGCAAAATGTACTAAACCTTTGTTGTTGATTCATTTGTTTTATCGTATCACAACTACGTGTATAACACTGGATGCATTGAACTTCATCTGAGTTAAAATTGTAGAAACAATGAATTGCTTGTCATTAACCTGTTTGGTTTAAATATTGGGAATTAAATGTCTCATGAAGAGAGTAATCCCTTGCTAAATCCAACACCGTTAGCCACACTTATCGTAGGACTTATGCTTACTTTTGTTGTGGTTATACATGGATAAGAACACTGTTTGCACTCCTTGTTCATATATTTACAATGATAATGACCATCTTTGTTTATATGTGATGTCCATTTGACTTTAATCTTTACAATACATGTAAATAAACATATGTCCCCTGAATTATGGGGTATATAACAGATGTTTGTGATTTATTCTAAAATCAGTCCTGTTATCTCTCAGCATGTGAGCACAATTTGAAATACTTGCATACTGGGTACATGGTGATTAGCTTTAACACCAACACAGTTTCTCGTAAATAACATAACATTCTATACTCTTGAAATGTTCTAACTTCTCCGGCGGCTACCACCACCCCAGTTATATATGCCTGTAGATGGTGGCGACAGCCAGAGAGAGGCAAGGAGAGATAGAGAGCTTGCAGGCCAGGCATTCAAAGGAGGAGTATGCCTGCGTAGCAATGACAGAAGCAGGGACCCACTCTGGAAAGATCAGAGCTACTCCACCTCCTGGGCGGTTGGTTATGGGCTCAGAGAGGATCTTATAGCCATCAGGGAGGAGAGTGTCAAAACTCGTGACAGAGCTTGACGTGAACCATGTCTCCGTGAGAGCGAGGACATCCAGGTCAAGTTCTTCAAGGAGGTGGCAGATTTTAGAGGAGTGTTTGACAGCAGAGCGAGAGTTGAGAGTAGCGACGTGGAGCAGGTTGCCACATTCGAAAGATTTCCGGGGTGGGGTACAGGCTTGAGGCACACCCAACGAAAGTGGTAGAGGGGCCAGAGAGTGGGCAGAGGTGGTAGCAGGAGGTGGCATAGTAGCCAGAGAGGAGGTGGAAGGTGCCAGAAAGCCGGCAGAGGAAAGAGGTAGCAGAGGAGCCAGTGAGGTGCTAGTAGGAGTAGCAGGAGAAGGAGTGAAGTTGAGAAGACGCTGGTGATGCCTATTGAAGAGGAGGAGATTGGGCTGAGGGCCCCGGACCAAGACGGTGCCATTCAGATAGACATTAATGATGGCCTTGGAGGAGTGGAAGAAGGGCAAGAGTATCCCCCACCGAGTGCCACCATTGATGGGAGAGTAGGGGAAAGGAGCGAGAACAGAGACCATACGAGGGGTTCATCGTTCAGGAGAAGGAACGACCAAGAGGATGCCAGTGAGAGTCTATCTGGAGGAAGCACTGATGCAGGTAACAGTGATAGGGAGGTCTGAGTTGGAGACCAGGATATCCCTCTGGAACTTCTTCCTTCCAGCCTTTGTGAGAGAGATAGAATAGGAGATAGCATGTCATGTACCATTGCTGTTCCCTCGCCCCACCTTCTTCATTTACCCATACCATAGGTTTTCTGAGGCCAGGTCCACTCCCTGCCCGACAATTATGTAGAATTCTTTTGGGCTAATTATACTTTGCTTTGTGCATGTCTGCCTATCGCCACCAGCTAATGGGCCAAAGTTATCCTTATGTGCTAAATCCCAGAAAAGAAGAAGGAAACATAAAACAAAGATGCAGAACGAAACAACACTTTTTACATTTACCCCATTCTTCTCTTTAATCCCACCCCTCTTCCTTTTCCTTGTCCATCCTCCATCTTTATTGTGGGTCTTCTTTAACACCTTATTATAGTACGAAATGTTAATGTGATTTGGCTAATACTTCCAATCAATTGATTCCGGCTCTTCCTGATGTTCTGCTGGTATCTCGACGGATGTCTGTGTGATGCATCCATGCACGTCATTCTTTTATTTCCACTGCAGTGGGTGTTGAGAAGACCACTTAAAAGGACCACAAATCCAAGGTTCCTTCCACTTTCTTACTGTGTTTCGAATAAGTACTTTGTCCCTTAAATAAAGAGGCTGTGTTTGTGAAAATGCTTGGCAGGCTTGTGCACACTCTTCAATGTTGGTTTGCTCACTTGCAGATTGCTGGATCTGGCGGCAGATGTAGCGAAGCACATTGGTCATCTCAATTAAATAGCCATTGATTTCATTGCCAAGGATGTCTAAGCTAGGGTTAGCATCCAAAATGGAATGTGAAGGAGGGACAGGTGCATGCATTCTCCTCACTGTTACAATACCCATCCGTGGTATTGTTACCAGCAAAGTTTTCAAAGTGTGGCCAGACCGAAACTGTTTGCAAACCATACAATTTCCCATTAACTCATTCACTCGCTCATGCATGTTTGGAACATAGCATCCCCCATTCAGCTCTGCAGCTTTGTTTTCTTTGGACACATGGGTGGGGAAATGCAGCTGTTCTAAAGCTACATTTAACAGTTTTCTGGGCATCACAGGCTTCCTGTGCTATTCTGCTGCCAAATCAGGTCCATTGGTGACAGTGAACATCCTCTTTTTATCCATAGTTCTTTTTCCTCTTTGGGTCCCTCTCATTGAAATGCTATTATGTGTACTATGGGGATTGTGTTAAAGTTTTCCTCCCTTTTTTCCTCACCACTCTTCTTACTTTCTGCTGCGATAAGTGGCACTTTTCCCCCTTCTGTGGGGTATCTCTGAACTCCCCCTCCCTCCGGTAAATATGCTGCTACCTTTCCCACTCTGTTGGCCATTTCGTTCCCCATTGATATCCTGTCTTGTTTTCCTGTGTGGGCGGTGCATTTTATTATCACCACCTCTACTGGTACTTTTTGGGTCTCAATTAATTCTTTTAGTAGTTCTGCATGTTGTACGGGGGATTTGTCACTTCTTTTGAATCCCCTCCTTTACAACCGTGCCAATCCTGAATGGATAGTTGATATGACATAGGCAGATTCGCAAAAGATGTTTGCTGCATGCCGTTCCGTCATTTTTAGTGCTCTTATCATCGCCACTAATTCCGCTGACTGCGCTGAATAATGTGAGGGTAGTGTTAGGAAGGCATGGTATCAAACAGTGAAGACAGACACAAGTGATCACAGTTCAAGGGTGTTTCTGGAACTTCAATGGATTGGTAGAACCCTTTTCTAAACCTAAATCTAAAGATGGGAGCAAGCTACGACAATCAAATAATAATAACGCAGTTCTAGTGGAGGCTGTCAAAATAAAAGAGCCTATACTATTACACCTATTGCCAATCCTTACTTCTAAATACAAAATGGTGTGGGATAACAATGTATGCAAATGAAAAGTGTTAAAGAAATGATATGTCAGGATATTTGCGTAGTTGGCTTCGCTTCCCCATGTTTTCAGCACGGTGCAAGGCGGTCCGTGCAGGCTTTGCACACACTCTGGCTTCTTGGCCACAAGGTACCAGTTCAACACATAGGCATCAGGGCCTTCCGCCAAAGTCTCTCTCGAATTGTCAGTCTCTTATTGCTGAGGGCCTGCTGTAGGAAACAACACACAAAAGTTCCTTTGCTTTGTCAGGGCTTCTACTTTCACAAGTTCAAGACTGGTCTCCCTCCTACGGGCTTGGACCATGGGTCTCCCTCATCCAGGCTCAGACCCCTTTTCTACAATGTTCACAATTTGTCCTCCCTCGTTCGGGCTCAGACCATGGATCCCCCTCGTCCAGGCTCAGATCCTCTTTTCCACAATATTCACAACTTGGTCTCACTAGTTAAGGCTTGGACCATCGTTCCTCTTCGCCCGGGGTCAGATTCCTTTTAATACCAGAATGGAAGACTTTCGAATGTGCGATGGGTTTTGCGTAAACCGTCGCAGGACCACTTCGATTCACTTCACACAATTTACACTTCACATCAATCTTCTACTTTTGTTATTTTTGTCAGGATACTGTACAGAGAACTTCGACTGAGCACATTAAAAGTGCCAGACCACTCTGTCAACGGTATAATATCTTTCCTTCTA
Source organism: Ambystoma mexicanum (assembly GCF_040938575.1). Lineage (NCBI taxonomy): Eukaryota > Metazoa > Chordata > Amphibia > Caudata > Ambystomatidae > Ambystoma > Ambystoma mexicanum. Next base: position 936,983,438 of record NC_090932.1, on the reverse strand, counting down.
ATGTTCAGATATTCACCAGCAATTTAGCTTCACTCGCGTCTTTCATCACACGCATTTAACAATGTTCGTTCGAGCGCTCATTTTACAATGTTGCCGCTTGCAACCTTGACTTCAAACAGACCGGTCTGGCATCGGTCTCCCCAACTTACCGGCTGTGTTATTCTAGGTTGCTTCTTTTTTCTTGGAGCCAGACACCACAGCATCTGCTGCTCATCCCACCTTAGTCAGTTGCGTGGGAGGACCTCGGTATCTCTGACACAAAATCCAGGATTCTTCAGCCTTTTTTTCTGGTCTTACGTTTTCTGCCTTGAAGGTTTCTTGAACATAACGGCTTATTGCAAAAAAGGTCAACGGTGTTGCCCCTCTCACGAACCTCTCGTGCCTGGGTGTCTTTCTCCCCTTGTTCAGCTGCCAAGTGGAAACTACTGTACCTTTTGTGTGTTTTGTCTCACTCACTGTGCGCCCTTGTGCTCTGCCTTTTATCCATGTGGGGAAGTGTAATGGAAGTCTGTTGTGAGTGATTGTCGATAATTGCCTGACCTCTCCTGACCATGTCAGGTAAATGGCTCGGTGTGATTCTGTTTTCTCCCAGAGCGGGCTGTCCATGTAAAAGTGTTTTTGCAGGAAAAGGGGAGGCGGGGTGGGGGTTTGAGTTTCTAAATTTCCAATCGGGTAGGATGGGATAAAGGTGTTACAGGGAAGAGAGGGATACTATGTCTGACCATCCAGTGTCTCACACTCACTCCCCAAAGACCCCTCACCCAGGTGATCCTCCCTCACTGGTTCACCCCCACAGTTTGGATCTAAAGGCAATGGCCGTGCCCTGGCCACCTGAAAGAGAGATCAGTGGGGACTAGCGGGTGAGACACCTTCTGATTTCTCACATTAGTCGCTGCAGAGATGCTATTATATACTCCTCATTTATGCAGCACACTACTGCCGCACAAGTATGTCTCGTCCCTGTTTCTAGGTCAATACTGGTTGACCCATCAATATAGACCATGCCTGCTACTGCTATTTCTTAATCTTTTACCTGCATGTTCCCTTCCATCCTGCCCATATGCGCTGCACAATAATGTATGTAATCCCATTCCTGTTTAGGTTCTGCTAGGTAGATTGCTAGGTTTACACTTCGGCACCTTACCACCTCTATGGCTGGGTTGGTTAATATGACCTCATATCCCAATGCTCTTTGGGCAGTCAGTGTACTTTTTGATTTCTCAAGAATGGCGAATAATGAGTGTTCCATGCACAATACTACGGGACACCCCATGATGATTGTTGATGCCTTTTAAATTGCAAACACTATAGCCAAAAGTGATTGCTCGAAAGGGAAGTCTCCTTGCATTACTGGGTTTAAGCTTCCACTGTAGTAAGCTAGTGGTTGGTGTCCCTGCGGCTTCTTTTGTGTGACGACAGCTGTCATCACTGAGCCATCTGAATGTGAGACCAAACAGAATTGTTTAGTGTAATTTGGAGTAGCTAACACTGGTGCATGTGCCAGTGCGTCTTAGTTTTGTGAAACTTTCATTCGTATCAGATGTCCATTTTATGTCCAGCACTGTTCACCACTCCATGTTGTCATCATCTGTTCCACACAGAATCACCATGTCTTTCCGTATTACTGCTTCTTCCAGCTGTAACACCATTGTTTTCCCCTTTAAGTCATCCTTCCGGCACTGTGGACTGAATAGGAACTTCGAAGCCAGTCGGAACACCTTACCCTGTATTCCCAGGACCCACCCTAGCAGAAATTCGACCCCATACAGGAACATGCTGTGGTATAGTGGCTGTGCTTGCAAGGTGCTTTGCGTGTGAGCTGCCAAGAGAAGGGCTGCTACACCAGCATAGTAAATGCCGGACGTGGAGCACACCATCCCCTTTTCTGTGAATGATATGGTTGCATTCAGTTTGCTGAGCATGTCTCTCCCCAAGAGATTGATGGGTGTGTCTTTGGAGTACTGTAAGGAAGCTATGAGGTGTTGTGTTCCTATGGTTAATGGTAAATCTTTCGTTACTAGAACCGCAACCACCACCCCAGAGAAGCCCTGCGTATCCATCACTTTGTTAGATGATGGGAATTCCCCCCCGAATGCAGGATTTGGTTGCTCCTGTATCTAAGAAACGGTAATTCTCTTGTCCTATTTTCACTGCTATCTTGGGTTCCTCCTCAAGGTCGTCAGTTACTGCTAGAACTGGACACGCTCGGACCTTCTGTGGGTCCCCCTATTGCTGTGTGTTACTCTGCGGGAAGGGGAAAGGGTTCCCTCCTACAACGCCCACTCCTGTGTAATGGGGCACCACGTTTTGCCCTGTGCTTCCACCTGCTACCATGGGTGGCTCAACCATCACTGGGAGCGTTATCCCACTGTCAGTTGTTCTTCCTTGTGGTTGCACTTCTCCCTGCTGTGCTGAGATCTGCGCTGGTTGTAACTGCACCAGAGGGCACTGCATCTGTTGCCAATGGAGGCCCTGCAGTTGCGTTACTTGGGTTGCCTGTGCCTGTTGCATAAATGTTCTGACATTTGTAGCATGGCCCGAAAACCATGTATCCTGTTCTTCGATATTGCCCTCTTCACTTTTGTGAAAACCCTCTTCCTGTTGGAAAGTATCCCCCATGCATAAAATTCCCCTGTGGTGGTGTTCCCCATTGTGGTCCATACTGCGGCTGCATGTACCCTCCTTGTTATGTTGTTTGACCTACATGAAACCATTGTGGGATGTATCAACCCACTCATCCAAGCCCTGCAACATAACTGTGCATTGCTGGCAGCAGAAACATCATAATGGCCATTGGAAAGCATGCTGCTCACTAGAAGTCACCCGAAATTGCGCAGTGAAAACCTGAAAAATAGGCCACCATCCTCTTTTGCCTATCTTAGTGAGCACCGGAGATCACTGCCAAAAACCAACATTGGGCTACCCACAAATAGCCTGAAACCACTTGGGAAAAGCAATGCTAAGTGCAAAAAGAAGAGCTGTTTGAAAATCAGTTGTCTTGATTGTCAAAAATTGCTAAAATCATGGCTCACAAATCACCTAAAAGATCCAACCTCTTTGTTGGGTGTTCCACGTCATTTACTGCAAGAATCCACATCAATACAATGTCAGCAAGAATCATATGTTCTCAGAACAAAATCCTATTTTAAAGATACTTGATGGAAAGACAGCTGTTAAAAAGGGTCTAGTACCGTTACTCGCCTCTGTCAGGTGCTGACGATTTATAATTCTGACATGAGAACTGGTGTTTCAGAAGTTAAATATGCCAAAGAAGAGAATTCCATCAGAATGCCATATAAGGGTGCCACACAGTGATTTCATGTTGAAAAATACTTGATTTAAAGATATGTTGCTTATTTTAAGTTTATAAATGTTATTTTTTTCACAAGGAACTATGTTACAATTGATCAGAAAGTAACCTGATGCAGTTAAAACTCCAAAAGTCTTGCTTCCCCTGAGAACCCTTCACACCTTGTCATTCATTCCCACCAGAAGGAGGATGTCGCATTGGCATGCTAATCAAAAAGGGAGGAGATTTTCTCTGCAGCCCGAAGAAAGAAACAATAGATTCCTTGGACTGAATAGGGAATGCTAATTTAGGGGGTAACTGTCAACAAACTGTTGGCAGGAAACAAGACATGTGACCCTCTGAGTCAGCCCAGCTCTAGGAGGCGGACCAGACTGAGATGTGAATTGAATTGAAAGCAAATGTATGTTTTATAAAAATGCTTATAACACATTGTACCAAGCTGACAAAAATGGGAAACTTTGAGGATCTTCAAATGAAAAATTCCCTCACGATTTAAGACTAAGCTGGACGCTGTGTGATGTTCTGAGACCAAATCCCAGAATGTATTCATATTGTAGCTGCTGTGTTGTTGCTATGAACATAGGAAATTACAGTAATATGCCCAGAGAGGATATGAATGCATGTCTAAAAATGGGTGCAGAAATAATATTGGGAAACCCACAAAAAGCGCAGAAAGTGGTCATTTCTGAACCAAAGCTCCTAGGAAGATGAGAGTTGGACAGAAATGTATCTTAGGCAATCTGTCATGCAATTTAGGTAGCATTAATGTATATTGTAAATATGTGTTTTATGAAAAATCAGATATGCTGTACAGACACAAAGGGGAGTGTTTTCACCTAAGCCATAAACATGACACTAGGTGACACGCTGATCCTTTCTCCAGTCAGGGGACAGGGAATCCTTTGACCAATCCAATCCTTAAAGGATTGGGCATAGAGAATCAGCCTCTCCACCCACTTTTTAAATACATAAATAAGGACTGCTAGGACAGATAGGACACACACACTTTTCCACTACTCAACTATTCTTGGGGAAGAACCCTGCAGGAAGACTCCAGACTCCAGATAGATCCAGAGACCAGACTCTAGAACCAAACTCTAGACCTTTGAAGCAGAGAGGCCTAATTCACAAGCTGAACCATTCTCAGCAGGCCTGCAGAATCTAGCAACCTGATTCTAACCCCTAAACTCCTCAGGGGCTCTCATCTTCAACAGCCGGGCTGTGCTGTTTTGCTGTTCTAGCCAAGAACCCTGTGCTAGAACCAAGGTCCAGACCCAGAAAGCAGAGCTGTATACAGAACCCGTCAGATCCAGTACAAGAGGCCACCCAGACCGCCGTGCAGTGCTGAGAGCAGAACCCAGAGTGCCTGAGACTTGTCGAGTGAAGTCCAAACCCTTGACCAGATCTGTGACGGGCCCATTCCATTCCAAAGCCTAGGAGTGAGTATTTAGTCTAGAACTGTCCATAGTCCTCTCTTAGTTTAAGGTAATCTTATTCCATTTCACCCATCCAGAACTGCATTATAGAATCTCTTGTCCATCCTGAATTCTTCTCATTAAATTGTCTGTGATAATTGTAGCAATAATCATCTTTGCGCTGATATTTCTGAAGAGGGACAAGTGTTTTGACGGACAGAGATCAGATCGGTGGCGCCGCTGTTCTGGTGGCTGCCCGTTGAGTGTCTTGCTTCATCATAGCTCCTTAGTATATGCCTATCCATGTTGGTAAATCTTTAAAGCGCGATCTGTCATTTTGAAATCTTGACTTTATTTCTGAAAAATCTACCTTCACAAAAACATCTGTAACTTTTGAACCATACGTCCTAGAACCGAAGTTCAACTGTCATTTCGAGGCTAAGATCCTAAGCTTTCCAATGAACCAGAAAAGTTGGAGTTTAGCTCCATTTCACCACATGTCAAAATAGCTGTTTCTTGTTTGCAACTGCTGAAATTAATTTTCAATCTGATAATCATTCATGAATCATTGCTAGTGTTGACCTGTACCAATCCAAAGTAATTCACAATAGTGCTGAATCTCCTTTAGTGAATTAAAATCATTTTAGCATATTTTCCCATTCATTGCTATCCCATTCAAAAGTATTTTTGCCTGTTTTAAAATCATACCTGTTTTCTCTAAGCTTGCTGGCGGAACTGGAATTGAACTGCATTGTTGATTAATATTCCTGAAACCTGTGTGCCCTCATTTCCACCTCTTCATATTGCATAGTGGGGGGAGTGTGTAATAACAGGGGAAAAAGTGACCATATTATCTTTTGATTGAAATCATATCAAGTTTATTTCTGTGCTGCATTTTTCCCATCATTGCATTTCCTTGAATCATACAAAGTATTCTCTGCCACTTATTCTCCTATTCCTACTCCTAAGTGATTAAAGAGATTGTTGATATTGTGATATTACCCATTACTGATTACTGTTCATATTCATAAGTGTGCTATTCAGTTATTATTTTATTCATAAAAGTGTGATATATATATATTGTTCAATTCTTCAAATAAACCTTTTAATTTGCAAAACAAACCTACTTCTTGGCTCAGTGAGGTCGGGGAGATTCAAAGAGAGGGGCGTTATATAAGGGTTCATCATCCAGATTTAAAGAACTTTGACATAAAAATATATAAATATGGGCTTCCATTGGGCATCCCAGACTAGGCATTGACTTTGTTGGAGTGCTGGATCGAAGTCACTTACACCATCCCTGTGGTGCTGGCGCCACGGCGGCGGCATCTGGTACTAACAGTACTCCTTCCATGGTGTATCTGGCCAGTTTCATTTGTACTCATTTGTTTTCTGACTTCGCTGCATTCACGGCTACCTGCCTCTCGCTCTCCTTCTTCCTCTTACAGTAATGTACGATTGATGCTTGTATTTTGGGCCAGCCCTTAGCTTCTATACCCACTATCTTATCCAAGGAAGCCTGTACTTCTGTTGGCAGTCCTTTTACTAGTATCTGATAGAACAATGGTATGCCTTCGTCCCAGAACCTTTGCGTCTCTTGGGACCATAAATCCTGAACTCGCTTTATATCGTCACCTTTCATTTTATAGGCCATCACTGTCCCCAGGTCATAACTGTCTGGATACATATTTCTTAGAACCTCCCAGACATGCACTTGACAATTATTAAATCAAGCTCCGTCATTGGTGCTCAATTTCACTCCTTCATAGCCAGCCTGATTCAAAATTGTATCTGTCTGTTCTCCTATAACTGCGGTGAACAAACTTTTCATATCCCCTATGGCCAGTGTCACCCTGCTATCTTTTTCTTGAGTGCTTGCATCCATTTACTGGCCCCGGCTACCAGAGAGGGCAGGCTACATATTAGGTAATCCCAGTTCATTGTTTTCCAGGGCACATAATGGACACCCCCACGTCCCTTTTGTAGTAACGGCATTACCTGTGTCTTAGGTCCCGTCCCTCCCTCTCTCTCTGACAGCTTGTGTTATCCCCATTTTTACCTTGCCTGTCCTACTACGTACGGAAGTGGACCAGTTCCTGTCACAACTGTCATGGTCCTGTCATTTCCACTCTTTTCTTCCCCTTCTCCTAAATTCGTCCAGTGGCCATTCGTCACTGTCCCGTCACTCCATTCGTCTCCTAATAACCCTTCATCTAATGCTGCGTCTTTCTCATCCCCTTCATAATTTTTCTTTGTTTCTTCCTCTTCTTCCTCCCCATCTAATTTGACTTTTATTCTAACCAATAGCCATTCTCCCTTATCCCTCTTGTTCTCCTTGCTCACCTCCTCCTCTATCACCTGTTCTGCTTCACTGAATAACGCGTCGACCTGTTGGGTTCTATGTTCCTTCATCAATGGCTATTTTTCCGATCGTTTTTTTAACAAAAATGTTTTCGCTGAAAAAACACATCAACATTTATTTTTAAAATGTTTGGGGGTATCCCCCTATTGTTTTTTTATTATTCCCGATATCCGCTAGATATTTTCTTTCGCTCGCATGCGTGTCTCCTCTCTTTGGGCTTCTTTCTCTCCCCCCCCCCATTGCTTTCCGCTGGTCTCCCTTTGAGGTTTCCCACCGAGGGTTAGTATATCCTGCGGCTGTTCGCAAGGTGGGATATAACCCATAGGCCGGGTGCAGTACGCTCGGTCTGCCCCCTCCCACTGTCTCTTCTTTCTTCAAATTTTCCCCTTTTGTCTCCTCGTATAATTTCCAGAGACCCAAAATGTTTTGGCTGCTTTTTTAGCTTAGAGCCTTTATATTCTGGGAATAGGTACGAGAAGATATTCTCCATTATCTTACTGTCAAATGTCCCTTCCCCTGGCCATGCATAGAAACACTGCCATGCAGTCTGCCCGGCACACTGAAAATTATATTTTAATATTTTATCACAATACTGGGGCAATTTACAGCACATGTGGTCCAGGGGGCTGTCCACATAAGCCATTATTTCCTTTCTTTTTATTCTACTACCCTGTGTTCCCCCTCATCCTGTTCTCCCAACTCTTCCCTTTTTTTATCCCCAATCGCACTTCTCAACGTTCACTCTGGCCCTCTCACAGACCCTACCAGCACTCCACTAGTTTGCAATGGCCTTCTCCACAGGCCCGACCGCTCACTCAATGTTAGTACTTTACAGCCCTCTCCACGGGCTCACCGTTCCCTGCGTTAGCGCAAGAACGTCCAGTGTCTAACCATGCATCACTGGCACACTCCTGCTGTTGAAATACAAAAGCCTGCTATTTAACACGAGATACCTCTTGGCGCTGACTCGTCCACCACAAGCCCTCACCACTGAATGACTCTAACTACCAACTTGCACTCCAATGACAGAACTATACAATCACCTGCACTACACGCCACTCCTCTCTAACGGAGTTCGCCACACACTACGCACCCCTCCTTTTCTACAGCAGGCATGCCCACACCAGCGCCCACTCTCTATCGGTTGGTATGCTCTAATATCTACACTACTACGGGCAATCATCCTCCCTTCCCCGAGGATGCGTCCTATACACCATAAAAATAATATATCTCTCCCCCTCCATAGGCATGCACTATTGTGCAGCGTCTTCTTGCACGGTTATACTCACATCCTGGATACTCTCGAGTCTCCTCGGTACTAAGCCTCCACCACAGGCTCACCCTTCCACTGAGCGTGGGGCGGCGCTCGGGACCTGGCAGACATTTGCGAACCTGGTGTCTGCAGACCCTCCTCTGTGATGCGCAGTGAGGGCAGCCTGGATACCCTCAGCGGTCTGGTGAGGACTGAGAGATCTTGCTGGGGTCTCCAAAAATGTAGTCAAGGGTCCACCAATTAGAGCATAATGAAAACCACCAACTCCAAAAGTAGAGCAAACACCGGGCAAGAAGCAACGCTGTCTATTACATCTGCACAAATCAAACAGAACAGTGGATAGGCTATGATCGAAAGGCTGACATCTGAATGGAATACGAACAGTAGTTTTATACCATGAAATACAATGGTCGGAAATGCATGGAAAAACTTGCAAGTTAGAAGATTCACTTTTTCTATGTTTCCCAGGGATTTCATTGGTTCATAGGCATCACCTCCTCAAAGTTTTACGTTGATGAATGAAGCATAATTGAAACAGTTTAACATTTTTCCATTACAATGCCTTCCCATGTAGTTCCACATTTATTCACAACCTAACCCGGATCAACTTGTTATTACTGAAGTAACGTATCTGCTGACTGCTGTAACTTTAATACACTGTCATTGGCCAGCACCAATGAGAACGGAACACAAGACACCCTGCAGCTGGTGGGAAAGGGGACATTCACACGATACCTGTTGGATAAAGACCTTTGTGAACTCTGTAGTAGATACTTTGGAGGCTGGCCTCCTCCCCAAATCTCAGGACCTTACCGTCTGATTGGTTCTCCCAGGAACGTCACTCAGTCCAGAGTTCCTCTCCCACAGCCGCCTGCTGATGGGCATCAGCGGTCATGTGACCAGCACACTGGTACAGAGCCACCCTCCACGTTGCCATGTAGGGCAGCTAGGTTGGCTGACCGCCCTATAATTACATCACCCAGTACTAGTTATGATGCCTTTCTCGTCATGAGCAGCTGGAGCCCCACCCACCTTTTGCAGATTCCTGACGTATTGGTCATGTGCTTCAGATTGAGGTTTCCCAGGTCTAACCCTCCCTGACGGATTTTCCGCTACGTGGGCTTATGATGGCGCTATTTATTTCCTTCCCCTTTGTTAGCTAATCATTAGCCAGTAAATTGGACTGCGTACACCCAATGCATCATTAAACTCCTACCGTTCCCGGTAAAGCCCTCTGTATGGGGTGTCTGTGGCTGAGAATACCTGTGTCATCAGTGGTCGAAGTGTACGAAAAGAAGTAGTGGAACTATGTTCCCTGCTTGCCTGCCCCCACTCTCCACAAACCCCATCACCACACCCCTCCCACACATAATACAAACCCCCAAACACATGCACCTGCTGTTTGTGGGAACGTTCAGTGCAGAGCACTGAAAGTGCACGTTTCAACTTCTTCCTATATTTTCATATTAAAATGAAACCATTCCGGAATGGTTTCTTTTTAAAATAAAAGTATAGGAGCTGTAAAACATAATTTTAATGTAGAGGAGCACCGCTCCCGATCGCTCCCGCTCACTTCGACCACTGTGTGTCATTCCCTGTGTAGCTGCTCCTGCCGTTGGTAGGTGCATACCCCTGTCTGGTGCTGAATTAGCACCTTTAATACAAGGTTTTGTTCTAAATACTAATTCCTAGGTAGTTTTTGGTGCCGGGCGGCAGAAAGCTGCTGGAGCGGCACCAAGATTCTAAATGATTTATGACTAAGTCCCCACAGGGTGTTGAATGTTTTCAGTTGAGGGGCCAAACTATTTTCTCAAACTAAGGCGCACGACCGAAACATAGGGTGGGAGGCCAAAATAATTAAGAAGGGTACGGGGGAGGATTTCTCCTCCGGGAATTTATTTTTTAAAATAATGTGCTGGAATTATGCATTTTGCAGCAGAATTTCTGACAGAAAATTGACAAAAAGCCATACAATTTACAATTGGTTCGCTAGTGAACCAGGAAAAATATCCAGTACATTTCATGATTGACAGACAATCATATTTGGTGAATATTTTCAGTGCAGGAGCCTAAATATTTCATCAAATTAGCATGAGTGAACACGCATTGTATTGGAGCCCAAAATAATGAAGGGTGCCTCGGGAGCCAGGGGAGTGTGTGGTCGGGGTCCGCCCCAAATCCTATTTTTAAAATAGTATTTTGCAGCACAATTTGTGAGAAATGTGAGTTAAAAAAACCATACAATCTACAGTTGGTTCTCTAGGGTAACATGTAAAAATCCAGTAAATGCCTTGTCACCAATAGCAGACTAGAAGACGCACTTTATACCATTTTAGACTGAGTCCACGCCTGTAATGGTCCCTGTAAATCCCATGCGTTAGGCTACATACACAACCTATCCATACCAGTGATAGTCAGGGTACATTTCTTGCATGAGGCTGCTGACACAACCTATTTATGTCAGTACTGGTTACTGTAACTCACACATATGAGGCTGCATCCGCAACCTATCTAACCCAGTAAATATCACGTACACACACACACACACACCCCTTAGGTGGTCTTCTCTTCTGTCTTCTCGTTAGGGGGGCAGGAGCACAGCCAAGCACACAACACCACTGCCACTGAGGGAGCTACACAGAGAACCAATTCAGGATTCAGAAGCGCAGCACTGTCACAGACTAAAAGGAATTAAATATCAGTGCAGCATCAGCGCCACTGTGGGAAACTTCTTTTCAGCATGCCTGCCTGTGTTCACGAATAAGTTAAAATAAATAAGGCACCAGCATAGGAGATTGTTCAAAGTGTGAGAGAGATAGGTTTATTCCGCTTTAAGCGTGCCCAGCAGGGTTTACAAACGACCATCTGAGTCTCCTACTCTCTCTGTCTCTCCATTGACATGAGGCATATCTTTATACATTTACAACCCATGTAGTTTTACAACAGGCCATTGACTCCGGGCAAAAATTGAACTCCAGCGAGGGTTTCACCTTACTTTACGCAGCTGCTCCTTGGCTAAGATAACGCACTGGGCCTTGCTTCGAGAACATGTGTGACAGCTGAATCCTAATAAGGATATTCTGTGTTTTTGCAGGCCAAGGGCTTCTTTAGAACAAACATGTTCACAGCTATATGTTTACAACTTCCAAAGCCTATAATTTTATTACATACTGCTAACAATCAGTCCTTTTTAACATAATTCTCTAATGATATCTATCTCAGTAAGTAAATTAATCTGCTATATCTATGAATGACCAACATTTCCCTAATAACATTCTTCTACATAAAACCATTTTGTGGTGGATTTTAAAGTTTCCTGTGTTCTGTGACATAGTTGCACTGGAGACACTTTTTACTATAATAAACAAGAAGAGCGCTACATAACATTCCAGTGATAATAACCTAACTAACTCATAAACATTCACTACTGTCAGTACTGCATAAACCCTTTTTATTTTTCTCTGTTAGGAGCATTAAGATACATGAATCCTCTTTGGGATGAAATAGCCATAAACGTGAACTTGTTTATGGACCAAAGAAAACATCTAAAAGAAATTCCATCAGGACATGTTTCATGGAGCTCATTCGCCCCTTTGAGTGTCTCTTATTACCTCACCCCTTCAGGTAGTCCATCAGAGATGGTGGGCTTGCCCACCTAGTAGCTGTTGCTTACGGCAAGGTGTTCCTTTTTACAGTTTGCAGTGCAGTTGCCGTTGAGTCACAGTTTCCTGCATCTCAAGTTATATCGCACACTCTGTTGCTCCAGCAATGTCTTTGTGGACGAATGACAATGATGCAAATGTCCAATGTCTCTGCAGAAGGGTTGCTTTTAGTGCAAAACATGGCAGGCAATAGTGTGGGTAATCAGAAGAAGATGATGTTTGCTTTTACGTGTAAAGCATGGACCCAAAACTATCCGCCACAATATCTTTGCTGCCGTCTGTGTGGTAAGCAATGCCTGCAATGCCCTTTTTCACCTCGGGTGCAGTCCTAATGCTCGACAAATACCCATTCATCTGCCTGGATGCCGTGTCTGGCCTCCCCACTGGTGTTCAGAAAAATACTCCAATCAGCAACCTGTTTGCAGAGAATAGACAGGTGTTTAGCTAACTCTTACAGTAGTTGATTAACAGCGGATATAACACATTTTTAAATTTAGCACACCCCATTCATTTGATGGGCGGCCCATAACTACTTTGTAAGGCGACAATCCAACACCCAAAATTCACTAATTCTGTTGCAGCATTAACAAAGATACATTACTGTTACTCCAAACAGTGTAAGGCGGCCCATGTCAGGGCAAATACTCCATTTTAAGAACAACGCCAAAACCTGGCTGTTCTCTCATGATTTATGAGGCCCTCACTCAGTCCAGCATCCACGTGTATTATAGGTCATGTATATACACCTCTCATTGTACTTGTATTATAATCTGCTAATGGTATTATTTCTGTATATTGCTGTATATTTGTGTAAATTCACTGTGTATTCACTGTTTATTGTAACCTGTTCTCAAGAGTATGCGCCTGGTTGCCCCTGGGGCTGGTATTTTGCGCTTTATAAATAAACTAAACTTCAAACTTTATGTTACAATGCTTAATGCAATACTGTCTTCCCAGGGGAAACACGTCTACCCATTTGCTAAACATACATTCTTATCACTAACACATAATTATTCTTGACAGGGAAGCAACTTTAATAAACTCCAGCTGTAACGCTTCAAAAGAAATTTAGGTGGCCAAAAATAACTTTTTGGGGCTACCTGGCTCTTCCCAATGTTATACGACACACATACTAAACAGTTTATGAAAGGCAATCGTGGCTGGTCTTTAGTGTTACTCCATAATGTAGTGAGCAATTTTACACATTCCTTCTCCACCTATATGAGATGGGCCATAAGCATAGGACAACAGTAAAGGTAAATATATATATATATATTATATATATATGGTAATTTCCATTTTCCCTCATCTTGCATATCTAGCCAATAACCACCTATACATTTCCCAGTCTGTTTCCATTCCTGGAACTCTTGCTCAGCCTTAATAGTTTGCACTGTTTCAAAGGTATTATCAAATATGATATTCTCTGACTGCATCATGTGTGTAATGTTCATAAGTGATACAGGCGACTGTGCAGTTGCCTTTGCAATTTGGTCAGCAAAAGCATTACCTTTCCCATGTAATTTCCAAAGGCCTTGCGTTCAGTTTATTTGATGACGGACAGTTTTTTTTTACAGGGTCAGTGGTCAGTACATACAATAATTTTGAAAATCATGGTACCATGCTGCATTTTGTTATCCCATCTGAAGTTAAAAAAACAAATCCTTTCAGCCCATAAGTGGCCAAAGTTGTGAGCTGCTCCAAATGCATATTGGCTATAGAAAAAAATCAAAAATATTAACTACAAGACCAGAGCTTAATTCACAAGCTCTGGTAAGGGCAGTCATTTCAGCTGCTTGTGCTAAATGCTGAGATATCCTACAAGCCACAAAAATGGTTTTCAACGTTGTATAACAATATTTGGAGCCAATAATTTCAACCTTTCATTTGTTAGGTGGTGCGTTTTAGTTTTATTCAATAAAATCCATTCCCCACTGGGTCCAATGTGGAAGAAACATATGCACACTGTCTGTTTTCCCCCCTTTGTTGTTGAGTTAGTACAGATAACGCACAACCTTGCTTTTCATGCACAAACAACATAAACCAGGTGTGCCTAAAAGCAGGTGAATTACATAAAGCAGATTTTAAAACATCAAAACTCTCTTGCAGAGCAGCATTCCATGGCAAGGGAATTGGGGTGAGTTACAAATGTTACAAATGTTTCAGGAAATCCATTCCCAACAGATTTAAATCACATTTATCAGTGACAACAAACTGAGCTATGCACGATATAGGACCTATACTGAACTGTACAGGATCAGATATTGGACATTGGACTTTGCACTGGTCCTATGCTGTGCAGTCTCTTGTGCTATAGTCATCTTCATAATGATTCCTAGTTGAATATTGCTGGCCTTCTCTATGTTGAAAATATGTATGCTTTTGCATTATTGTTCTGTTTTTTAATTCCTTCGTTTTCTTTTTATTCTCACCTTTATCTTTGGCATGGTGATTGGCATAATACATAGCCAGAGTCAAAATCTGGGCAGCAACTTGAGTCGGCCATGTAGACTTATACGTTTGTATATGTTTCATTAGGTGAGGCAAGAATCCTTCTACAAAATGCGAACAAAAGGCTTTCTGTCCCTCTAGCATAGCCATGTCCATTCCACTAAATGAGGTAAACGTTTCTTCCTTTCATATAAAATATCTTTCAACTGACTTCACTTCTTTCTGTTTGCAAGCAGTCAATTTATCCCAATTCATTTGCTTCCTCGAAACCAATTGCTGGATATGTGTTATCAGTAGGGCTGGAAGAGCTATTATTTCTTTGGACAATTCCCCAGTCTTCCTCTTTCATTCACTGCCTCTGTCAGCTCATCCCACGTTATGACAGGATCTAAACTGTCTTGCATTCTGCATTGGTGCCATATATCTGCTGACAGAATGCATGAAAGCAACTGATCTAGATCTCCCAACGTGAGTGGACCTGTTTTAAGTACCTGGTGTGTCTGGGAGTACCACCGTTCTGGAGTTTGTCTGATATCTGAATAATCTTAAGTAAAAGACAGTAATTCCATCCGGTTCCAAGAGACATGAACCTGATGTGTTGGATTATCAGTATCAAACCCAGGCACTTCTCTCATTGGAAATGCTTAAGTTACCATACACTTTAATGGGGCACTTATGCACAATAAAAATGTTGACACTATTGCAGGACAGAAGTTTGAATCAAGCTTATACTCTTGGATTGCTTGGTCTATGTCCTCATAGTCATCTAACAGGGGATACACTTAATCGTTCTAATTCACCTTTGTATGTAACAGCCACATTTGTTTGCACAGTCTTTGTACTATTGCAAATATATGTGCATCTCGTTGCTGGGGCAAGTACACTTTAGCCTGTTCTACTCCTTCCACCCCATTTTTGATCCATGCCAACACTTCCTTTCCTGCTGTTTCTGTGTCGTGAGCTGTAATCCTGTGGGCGCGCAGTGGCGAGGAGACCACCTTATTACTAGGTACCAGATACGGGTGTGGGGGAGGCCTTTTAACCATTAAATATTCTAACAACGGATCTGTCTCATCCTGTAAGGTCACTTTTGATTTTGGTGTCGGGACTGGCTAAGCCTGGTAAGCCTTGGCTAAATACACACCCTTAATCCTCATTCTATCTTTGCAGTCTTCCTCATCTCAATCTTTTTTTCATCTCTTTCTGATCATATGCACGAGCTTTCTCGTTCTCAGATTGTCGTTTACGTTTTTTAATCTGTGCTTCCCTTATAGATTTTTGTCAAGCACAATCTTCCCGTTGTTTACACGTTTCCCATTGCAGGAGTCTAATGGCCTTATCACCGTTAGCGGCCAATATTTCCCTTAAATATCCAATTTTTTCTCGGTCAAAAGAACCATGCACTGGGAATTGTAAATCAGAGTTGTTGGCAGTGTATTCATGCCATTTTTTCAAAAACAACACTACCCCCAAGCCTCTCCTGATCATTAATTTCCATCCTGGCATACCTTCCAGGGGAACAGGTACATGTTTTTCTAATTCTGGTGGACCCTTACAACATTGCAATCCTATTTCGGTCCTACTAACTTTGTGATCACAAAGCTGTTTTGAAAATGTCCCACTTAAAGTGCCGTGAGCCCACAATCAATGCAATCTACATGCTTATTTCATGATTCACCTCTATCATGGTTTCAACTTGTGCACACCAACTGGATTTCACCACGGCTATAGAAAACTCATTACATTTTCAAGTATATTTCTCTACGGTTCATTAACCGCATGTTCCATATAGAAAATACATTATATTTTCATAACATCGGACCGTACAACATCATTAAACCATCACACTTTGTGCATGAAATCGTCTCATCCCTTTTTTCCTGCAGTCTTCTCTGCCAGTGCTTCAGCAGGAGTGTAAATCTTCTCTCCTCACACAGGCGGGGGATCCTCAGTTGCAGAGATCAACGTGTCGAAGAGGTCAACTGGTGAGTGAAAATGTGGCTGATGGAAAACTCTTGTGCAAATAACTGCAGTGCGCCCCACGCCCGACTCCCAACCTTTGACTGCTCTGCAACCATGGCACATTTAGTCCTACTGGTTCTTAACTGCAATGAGGTTCCATTTCGGGTTGCCAATTTATGGAAAACTACTTTTCAGCATGGCTGCCTGTGTTCCCAAATAACTTAAAATAAATAAAGCACCAGCACAGGAGATTGTTCAAAGTTTGGGAGAGACAGACTTATTCCGCTTTAAGCGTGCCCAGCATGGTTTACAAACGACCATCTGAGTCTCTTACTCTCTCTGTCCCTCCATTGACAAGAGGCACATCTTTATAGATTTAAAACCCATATAGTTTTACAACAGCCCATTGACTCAGGGCTAAAATTAAACTTCAGGCAGGGTTTCACCTTACTTCATGCAGCAGATCCTTGGCTAATATAACACACTGGGCCTTGCTTCGAGAGCATGTGTGAACAGCTGAATCCTAATAAGGACATTCTGTGTTTTTGCAGGCCAAGGGCTTCTTTAGAAAGAACATGTTCACAGCTATCTGTTTAGAGAACCTGTGTTAAACAACTTCCAAAGCCTATAATTGTAATGCATATTGCTAACACCACCCCGTTAAGCAATATGGTTTCCAAACAACCATGTAAGTAGGGTTCTGCACTGCACTGCACACGTCAGAGCACATGCTCTGCATAGACTTTTTAAAATATCAGTCTTGTAGTAGGCATGGGGGTGCACCACAAGGGAGTAGCCAAGGGTGGTGGTGGTGGTGGGGGGAGGGGTGACTGACCCTCCGTGTTCCCCTGGCTTTGCCACTGCTCCCTTTTTGTTACTAATGTTTTGTCATATCAACCTTTGTTGGTAACTACGCACTCACTTACGCCATCCCGCTCACTTGTTGTGGTTTGGATTTATTTGTTTTGCTGGAAAGTGTTTGTATTTTCATCCACCAAATGCTTTCTGACGTAGTCAGTCATGCTCATTATCTATGTTAGTTCCCCTGCTGTATTCTCCGTGTCCATATACTTCTAGGGGGTCTGCAGTTATTTGATATGAGGGAAATCTCTCAATTGAGGGCCATTCTGTGTAGAAGCTCAGACCGACTTATTTCAGTAATTCTGATCCAAAGGCATCTTTGGGGCCCCTATCACTTACAAAAGGTTGTAGGACCCTAGAAATTGGCCCTTGTTGGGATTTATGCCACAGATCTTCCATTTTCCACCGTCAACTGACACTCCACCCCCTTTTCCCTCTTCCTTGCACTTCCCCCTCTCCCTTCACTTGGCGCTATCGCACTTGCATGATCTGAATGACACAAGTCCTTGTAAGATCGCTTGTTTTGTTCTTCTCCCCTCCCTTACCTTGTCGCACCTAGAAACACTTGTGTACAGTACAGGCACGTTATCAATTACATATCATATCATATACTGCAGTACCACCACTGTCAGCCCCCTCAACATTCTGTGCAGAGCCCCCTTCTGTCTCACATACCCACTTTCTCGCTCTGCTGTGCCTGTCTGTCTCTTCAGTGGAGTCGTGGCAGTGAAGAGATAGGCATTTCCAAAGTGTAAACATCGCAGCGCCAAAAATACCATCACCTGCTTTTAGGCCGATAGTTTAGGCGTTGAGGGGGAAATGTCAGGACCTGTAAGGAGAGATCTCTGTTTCAATACTGTGGCATGTTGACTCACATGCCCCTTTACACCACTTGCTTTGGGGCATGTTGAATTCAGACGGTGATGGCGTCAAGTGATTTGTCGCGGCAAGTGCAGTGAGTTAGCGTCAAGTTATCAGAGCATTTACCAATGCAACCAATTTAATATGATTTGAGATAAGCAAGTCACACATTCATTTTAAAAACACAGTACCTCACGAAGGCCCTTGTTTCTCAAACAAATATGCAGTGCTGTAACACAAAACATGGTGCCCACCTGATAGCAAACCCCCCCACCCCCGCCTGAAGTGGTGTAGTTATTCCATTGCAAATATGCATGTGTTATGTTCACCTCAAATCGGGATTTTGTAGCCTCCATAGCTGTAAACAATTCTTTTACATAATCAGATGCTTTGTTTAGATGAGATCGCTTTGTTTGCCTGTGCCTGCATCTTACCGGGCAACATATTTGACAGATGTGTGCATGGAAAAAACACGTCCCTGTTGGCGGGGCCTGGCTCAGCCCGCAGCCAGGCTCCTCTCTGAGGATCACATTACGGCAAGCGCGGGCCTGGTAGTTTGAGATAGCTCGCCGGGGTACTAATTCATGCCACCGATAATTGGCTCATAAATACACCTCCTTTGTGATCACGAGACCAGTGTATCAGTTTTCCTTTGTCACCTGATCTGACGTTAATCATTCACACACATCACAAAGGAAACAAATGAATGCGTAACCGGATATTGTACTAAACAACTAGACAGCAGGATATTTACAACCGAATTAACATGCATTTTTATAAGTCCATTTAAAACGTGGGGATTCATGCTTGCACGCCTGCATACGTGTTGTGGTGGTTATAATGCCAGTGGGAGCACTTGTTCAACCTGCTTATTTGTCGCGGTTGTTTACCAGCGTGTTCCCTAGTGTACCAAAGGTCCTGATGGTATTGCCCTAATGGCGTGTCACGATTCTGCCAAAAAGTGCCCTCTTGCAAACAACATATTCTTTAAATACATTTTTGCACCAGGCAATGTTTGCCCTAGTCTTAGTCCTTTACCCTGGTGCAAAATTGCAACGTATTTCGCACCCTAGTGCTAATTGCGCTTTCACCAGTGCAAAGTTTCTATAATGCTGCCCATGGTCTTTATGGTGCAATGCAATTAGACATTTTCAAACTGTATTTTCAAGCTAGCAGTTAGTATCGCGTTATCTGGGGGTGGGGAGAGGGTGAGAAAGTGAAGAAACCTGCCAGTGTCTCCATCAGTGTGATCCTTGACACGAAAATGATCGCCAGGCCCCGTTTCTTTTCACCAGCCTCTCTCACCAGTATGTTTTCTGATCCCACCTCATCCTCCCTTCTTCGGCTTCTTACCCTACCTCTTACGCATCCCTTCTCTCTCCTCTTCCACTTTAGCCCTTCAAAGTGGCCTCAGGACGGTATTAGGAACTAAAACGCCCACTCCCTTTCTGACGGATCTGAGGGTTGGCACCCGAGGATGCCTTAATCTTAGGGTGACCAAATGTTCAAGACAAAAAACGGGGACGGCCAACGACAGAAAAGAAGGACTACCTCACTCCCTCCTTGCCCACCTCATTCCCCCTACCGCCTTCCCTCCTTTAACCTGACCCACCATACCCCCCTGCCAGCCGTGCTGCCTCCGCGCCCCCCACCTCCACGATATCCACCATTCCAAAGTATCTGCATATACATTGCACGTTTTGTCTGTGGATGTAAGCACGTTAATAACAAAGGAATGGTTGCTACATCTGACTTACATGGCTTGTTCTCTTTACTTTTTTCTCAGGCAGTCTCTGTGGCACAAGCAGTAAATACATACATGTGGATGGTATCTGGCAGGTTGGTGGTTCATGCCCATCCTCAGGTGGCAACATTGTGAACATATTATGATGTCTACTTAGTTTACAATTGTTGGCGATACCGGGGCATGCTTTTTGAATAAGAATAACGATCTCGGGACAGGGGAACAAGGGGCACTATTCTGGGGCAGTCCCCTGCTCCCTCCTTAAGCATCAGAGGAGCAGCTGCTGTAAATCATAACATTGCAGCACCTTAATTGAGGCCTGGAACACTGACGCAGAGAATGTTTGCCCCTGAAGTAGAAGAGTCTCACTGAATGTATATATTTGGAATATACAGGTCTGACACAGGTACAGGAAGGAACAAATGTGTGGGGGGGGGGCATGCGGACCGGTGGGCAGGCAATGATGTGGGAAGCGGGCGGCCTGATGGGAAGCTGAGAATGAGGAGGAATGTTGACACCCCTGTGGGATGACTGAATTGATATGCACCTGCATCACTGTAATGACATGGAGAAATGTGTCCTGTATTTGTGTCTGTTCAATAAAAAAAAAACATGTTTAAAAAAACATTCCAGCACCTTAACGTATCTTGGTCACGTGACAGCACCTACCTAGGCTTCCTGGTTCCCAGCTGTGCCTCCTCGCTCCTTCCTTGCCTGATTGGGCTGCGGGTTGCCGCCTGAGGTGCCGATAATTCACTTTGGCTCAGGTCACATTTGGAGCTCGCCTGCTCCCCATTGAACATTGATGTGCCCTCACAACATCCCAGCACCTTCATATCCCTCACCATGTGTTATCATCTCACGCTAACTTTCCATCATTCTAGGGCATCCTGGCCGTGGGCATCCTTATTGAAGAGCCATCCATTTGAGGGCACTTTCTTTGCATGTTTGCCCCTGGTCGTGAATGCACATGCACAGACCATTCCTACTTTCATTATTTCCCCGCTGTACTTCTGTAATGCTTTCCTTTTATGTTATTTTCTCTTTTGCAGCTATCCCCTTTTTTATTCTCCAATGGCCTCTTTCACTACAGTACGCACTGCTTCCTTTGGCCTCTTTTCCATACAGATATTCTTCTGTTTTTCTTCATCCTCTTTTCTATTTTCTAACAGGAAGGCTTTCACAATTCCTGCCCATCTTTCCTCAAGAACCTCTTCCTTTTTCTCTACCCATTGCCATAATCAATTTTATATTATCTACCCTACTATTTCTTCCTCCCCACTTCCTCTAGTTTCCAATGATTTCTGTAATGCCCAATCCATCGCCTCTTGATCTTTTTCTCTGGCTTAATCTGCTTATTCTCTGTCTTACTTAGACCTGGACTCTTTCCTCTCCCCCCTGCTAATCTTCCTCAGTTCTCTTCTTTAGAATACCATTTCTCTTCTTTTTTTCTAAACCTCCCCCTTTTTCTTTTCTTATTTTTTATTGGCAACCCAGCAATCTTCAAAGCTTTCATGATGACATTGACTTATTTCATCTCAACTACTTATTATTCTGCTCCTCTTCTTCGTCTTCTTTACTCCTTTCCCTTTTAGTCAGTTTCCTTCTCCCCCCCTTGTCAGGTTTTGGGATTATCTTCAAATCTTATGTTTTCTTCCTTCCTGTCTGTTATACAAATCGTTGCGCTGGCGGTGGGTAGCTGCTTACCTGATTTTGTTGGAAAATGCCATGTTGGAGAGGCCAGGCTGCTGACGACATTGTGAAGATTGCGTAAAGCGGAAAGTCAACCCAAAGTTTCCTGTAAATAATTCAGGCTAACGCTGGATCAACGTTCTGCACCATGGGAAGGCGTTTCCCTGATTCACTTGATGAGAGGACGGTGCAAAGGGAAATACAATAATTCAAAGTCCAATAGGAGACCAGGTGTTTCTGTCTTAAACTGACTGCAAGATGTGTAAACAGGAGAAGGGAAGACCACAAATGGAGTGAGACCACGGGCAGGCAAACAGAGAAGCAGGAAGGAACAGTATTAAAAGAGGAGAAAAGGACCAGGATAACAGGGTAAAATGGGGGATAAAAACTAGGGAGCAGAACAAGGTAGGACATGGCTGAGAACCAAGGCTGGACAACTAAGACAGGTCAGGCCAATCAATGAAGAGGAGCACATGTGCAGGCAGAAGGGCTGACATGAGGAGAGCACCACGCTAGATCTGGCAATGAGAACTGCGTTAAGACGTGGGGTCCAAGGAGTAGTCAGGGCTTAAGTAGGCACCGGTGTGCTGGAATGAGGCCTTGAGCGCCTCCCTTACTGCACATGCGCAGAACACCAAAATCAGGCCTACGTGCATACGTGTATCACTCAAGATGGTTGCACCCATTGGTGTTTGCGTCCAGCATATGCCACTGCCAGGACTCTCTGCCCAACACCACTGGGGATAGAGAGGCCATGTGGGACATGCGTGCACTGCCAAATGTGACACCATCTAACACTACAATCTGTGCACATCCTATTTATTATTTTGATCACTTTCACCTCTCTATTTCTGCCTCCCACTAGATGCAACCCCTTCTACTTCATCCTCTACGTTTTCCTCCAAGAGACATGAATTCTTTTGAAACCTGTGCTTTTCTTACCTCCTCATTGCCCTCCATTGATAGCTTCTCTTCTCTATTCTCCAATCAGACTGCCTCCACTCTTGATACTAGTCTTCTTTCTACTCTTGGCTCACTGATCCCCTCTCGTCCCTTTTCCTCTCCATTAAACCTCTTAACTCTGGTAATCTTCCTCTCTACTTGTGCTCGCAGAGGGAAGAAACCTCAATCCCCTAATGATCTTGCTGTCCTCTCCTAAATGACCCTTCTTATGATTCTTTCCTGCTCAACATTAAGATAGCTACTTCTCTGAGCTTACTGTTTCTCTCTATCGCTGTTTATCCCAACTGCTCAATAACATTCTTACCCCTGCCCTCTTGATCCCTCTTTATCTTCTCCTATTCCCTCCACTACAATTGCTGAGTACTTTACTTCTAAAGTCTCCTCTTTGTGGTGTGTCACCCCTTTAAGTAATGTGAGTCCCTCCCAGGGTTCGTGTTAATGTCACATGCCAGTGACCATGTGACTGTCTTAATAAAAGGAGCCCCTGCATGCACGTGTGGTAGAATGGCTGCAGACTCGAAGAATGGAACGACTGAGTCCATGTCTCATTTCAGGCCTGCAGGCCGACACCGTGTGAGCAAGGGCCTGCGGGCCATGTTGCTGTGGGGCTCGTATGACAGGAAGGTGGCCGGGGTCCGCAAAAGCCCATACTGTAACTGGATGTCCCAGGCATCCATGGGAGCACGACACCCCGCCAGGCCGTGTCCGCACGGCCTACCAGGGTCCGCTCTGGACCGCTATAAGACAGGCTGACCCCCGCAAACCAAGGCGCTGTGCCTCCACCTCCCTAAGTGCTGTTGTTCCCAGCACTAACAGGGCCGGCTCGAGTGGCCTCACCGGCCCCTACAACAATGGTGATGAAGAAGACGGACGCAGCAGTGCAAGCAGTTGCCCGCAGGGGGAAGAGGAGGAAGCAGCATCCACTGCCTTGGAAAAAGGAGAGAATGGATGCCCAGCGCCCTGCCGGAAGATCCTTCCTGTCCTCAACCCTATGTTAAGAGTGTGATTGTGCTGCTGGGCAACTGTTATCAAGTGCTTTGTCAGCCCCCAACGAACGAGAATACGCCCAGCTCCACGGTCGGAGTTCGGGTACTTCTTCTTCTTCTTCTAAATTACTGAATGCGTGGGCGGACCATAAGTACAGTCCCTGCGGCATCCGGTGTAATGTCACTTTTTCCTATCTGTCAGAAAATCCTATCTTGCTGACTGAGCATGCGTGTGCATGCTCAGTCAGTACTTAACAGATAGGATTTATTGACAGCAGGAATGTGGTGTGCCTGTCTTTCTAGGGTCCCTGGGGTGTAATTTCTGTAACTTGATGAGAGCCAGGCTCACCGAAGTAACAGAACAAGGTGAAGCCGCATTACGAGGGACTCAGAAAATGGACGCAAAAAGCACGAACCCAGCGAACATGAACACACCGGACATTTTATTTATAAACTCCCAGGATTCTAATAAGCACTACATGTGCAAAATATATGAAAGAATCCATCCCAAATATATATTTACGTGTATATTTACGTGTTTGTGAACTAAGTGCATTATTAATGTGATAATAATGCACGTAGTTCACATAAACGTATATATTTGTGATAAGTCCAGCTTGTGCGCATGCGTCGTGAAATAAATGACATTACACCGGCACGCCGTTCCACTGTTTAGCCATGTCCAGCGCCCTACTTCCACGCTCCCACCCCCTCATTTTGCAACAGGGCCACGCAGTGGACACCACTCACCTAATACTCTGCAACAGACAGCCAAGCCTTTCGGGACACTCTAAAGAAGGCGGCTTCGAACATGCAGGAGATTACTTTAGCATGAAATAAGAGTCCATCATTACGTTATTACAACGCCCAATGTTCCGGTACCTGAATAGAATAAGCAGATGTCTTCAGCTGCACTGCCCCTCCCCCCGTGCCTTTCACCAGCACATTTAAACAGAAATGCAACCTTTTAACCTCTTCACCTTGTCCGTGCTGCATAATGCATGGCTGATATCCGCTGCCTTTGTGGCACAGTAGTGGCAGCTACATGGATCTATGTCAGAATGCAGCAAGCACACACGGAGTAGCCCAGAACCATTCATTTTCGATTTTAGTGAACAGTAGGTGAATATCGTACACAAGGAATCCCAAAGCACCTGCAGTGTGCATTTTAAAAACATACCCACGTAGACTATTAACAACCACAGATCACAAGAACTGCTAAGCAGATGCAGTGTACTAGCAGAGTTTTATCGAGAAAGAAACAGAGGTGAAGAATTCCACAAATGCAGATTCTGTACGCCCCGTCCTCACTCCGTCCTGAGGGATTTAGCAGACGAAGAGCAGCATTGACACATTTCATCTTAATAGGATTTGTATACACCCCGTAGGACCCCCACTAATTGGTGAACACAAATTGGAAAAAGGAGGGAGGTAAACTTGAAAAGGCAGCATAAGTCTTCACGGGAGCGTCCCATGCCAGAATTCAAAAGAAAATGCCAATGGAAGTGGCGGTGGTGGCAGGCGGTGCTGTGAAGTGATGCTTCTGTGCGCAGGAGATACTGGCTGTGCCAATCCATGCTGTGGGAATAGAGGGAAGTGAAGAATACAGAGTGCGCTGCTCTAGGTGTGCAGCAATACAGAGGCTGCTGCTTCGCCTGGCTGGCTTCCGGTTGCCACCTACGGAAGGCAGATTCACCTGTACCTACATAGACCTGCGTGTTCTCCTGATAGTGCCCGATGAAAAGCAGCTGTGTGGGGTGGTGTTTTATTTGGACTAGGACACACAATGATCCAGGGAACAAATGAAAAAACCGCCCACAATCGCAAATTTGTGGCAAATGGTGCATGATGTTTATCCATATTTGGTCATTAACAATGGCCAAACCTACCAAATGAACAGTTTATTAACTCAAAAGGATCTGCATTCACCCACAAAAGCTGCATCTCAGATCATAAAAGTTGGCCCATGTTAACACGTTTATGCGTAGCATTGCCTTATAGGGCAGGCCGAGCCTGATATGTGATAAAAATATCCCCTAATGTATGTTATAAAGATATTGCAAAGCATAGGAGTTCCGTAACCAAATAGAGTTTCAAGGCCAAGCTCCTTTATTACGTCACAAATCTAAGATGTGACTTGCGTTGTTCACGAACGGTCGGGGGTATTTTATTCATAACAGATACGTCCACACAGTATCATTCCTTTTGATACCTGGCGTCATTCTTAATCTAATTTAGGACATTGTATAGTTATTCATACACACACACACAATAAGTGAAGAATCTGTTAGGAAATATAAAAATAAGGTTGTAATGGGTTGCAGAAAATAATTTGAGCAGCTAAATGTGTAGGCGTTTTATGGTTTAAAATCAATTATAACATGCAGATAGAGTCTTGTTCTCCCATGTTAAACTACTGCAGCGCACAAAAGAATCAGTATCATAAGCAAGTTACTTATTTAAAGGGCTATGAAGTGTCACACATATTTTAGAGGAAAGGAATTTGAAAAACTAGTCATGGCTTCAGTGGCATATTTTACTCAATAAAGCAGCTTCTGTTTTGAAATACCCTCCATTCAACTTCCCAAAAATTCTTCCTGGCATCAGAAAGCGATGGTGGCGCTTACATAAAAGTCCACAAAAGGAATGAAGTATGAGTGCATGACATAGCACCCCAACACACTCATGCGCTTCATTGTTTCATCACCACATAGGATGTTTGAGGAAGCTGGGATAGGCTGGACCGAGTACCACAGTGAGTGACCCACAACCTTCTTTACTGCTACTTTACGCCACGCGGAATGCCGCACTGTCTCACCAGCATTTCGGGCTTAACAACCCCTTATATGATTAGAGTATTTTGGAGCGTTTGAATATAAAACTTTTAATTTTATCCCACCTTAATAACAACAAGCATGCGTTTAGATTCGGCAACTAAGCCATATATAGAGATATAGGAAGCCATCCTATCAGAGTGTAAGGTGTTTCTCCCCTTGATTTGGTATGAAAGAATAAATAACCAGCAACCTAGATACTGATAAATACAGAGTCTAGATACTCACACCTTACTGCACACATGTGCAAATGAAACTCAGTGGGAATAAGTTGTGACTCATCTGGTACACGCCTCTTGCAAACCTTTTTGCATGGTGTGCTGAGGGGGATTCGACCCTGACCTAGGGTCGTTCAGCCCTGATGACTGACTGTTGCATCAAAGAACCTGGTTAAATAAAACAGACACAGCCTTACATGGTTGACAATGCTAGGACAGCTTCTCTATAAGTGTGAAAATGTAGAACGGGTCATCTTTACAACATTTGTGACTTTACACTTCTGTGTGTCGGGAGTGGTGCACTTGTGGTTTATACATGGAACCAAATGATTCATTAAATAACATTGTGTTACCGTAGTTCATACTTAATTCCAGATCATCAGTTCAGTACCTTAGTAGGAGGGGTGGGGAGATGAGTATGTTTCATACAGGAATACCTAAATGCTTATATAGCCTCACTTCATTAACCTGGGCAGAGGGGTGTTTGAAAGGGTACACTTCATACATCAAATACATATTCAGTTAACCTCAATTTGTTTTCATGTGAATGGGGAATGATTTAATTCTCACTAACCCCACTCTACTCTACTGATATCTGCAGCCTACCACTCAGACCAATTACTTAACACAGAACAAACTTTACACACACAACTAGATGCCCAATAACTGACAAACCCGACTCCAGAGCGACCCTTGTTCCGTACGGGTATAGCACCTAACTAACCTTCCCTCCTTGTTTCTTTCCTCTTATACTCATCTTGGAACTTAAGTGGGACTGCCAGTAGTGTTAGGTAAGATACCCTGCCAACTCAGGGTATTCACAGTTAGTGGAAGGCTGGGGGGAGGTGAGGGCAGGATAAGTCTACTGGAATCCCACCTAATTCTGACCGTGTCTCCTCAGAGTACATTACAAGCTCATTCCGGAAGAGGTGCTGACGAGGTGCTCCCGGTAGACCTAGCGACATCCGCAATAGATCTGGTGTTCCTGTGGTCTTAGACCCACGCCCTTTCAGGTGATTCGCTCTACTGGCTCCTTTGTATTTATTAGCCAGTGGGGTGTTTCATAGGAAAGGTCTTCTTTGTTCTCCCTGAGCACAACTGTTACACCGACTTGAGTGCCGGTTCACCATACCTCCTTGGTGAGTATGTGATGATCCATTTCTCTGGATGGTGACTAATCCTTGGTAAGTACTCTAATTGTGACACTCCGAATGGTCTTCAGACACTGATTCTTCGTTGTCCACTGATGCCAGAGGCCTGTCCATAGTTACCGGGTCTGAACTCTGTATGTGATCCTCTTGTAGTGGGAAGAAGTTTTCCCAAATGCCAGTATCTTTCTCCTGTTCTCAGATTGTCCTGAGGGACAGGAGGTGTGTGTTCACTTCTATGCCAGTACGCTATGCTTATGCTCTCAGAATCCTCATCCCCATCCTCTTCTTCTTGAAAAGGCCTGGATTTCTGAGGGCCTCTTAGCCACTTCTGAGTTTGGAGGGTCTCCATCCTCCTCATTCTCCTTTTCCTTTGACGTGGGTCCTACAGACGATACAGTATTAGGCTCAACAGGGTGGCAAATTTCCCCGGGGGTTGATTTCTGGTGATCCTCTTACTGGGTGAATGAGGAACTTCGTTAACAGCTGGAGCTATGTCCACATCATCCCCTATGGGTAGGAGGTGATTCCGGTGGAGAGTCTTCACATCTGTCATGGTGCCTTCCTTTCGTAGTCTGAACACAGGCAACCCTGTTAAATGTTGCTCAATAATCCCAACAGTCTCCCAACTTGTTGTGTCTTCTTTTCCCTAAACTCCTTATGAGCACCCGGTCACCAGGCTGTAGATTATGAAATTTAACTTGATGATCATATCTTTTCTTGTTTTGCAGAGCATTCTGTTCCTCAGAAGCTTGCGCCAGTTGGAAGGCTTGAGACAATTGTTCTTGAAGTTCTTTCACATTATTGCGGTAATTCTCCACACCAGTTCCATCAGAAGAGATCCCAAAAACTCAAGTCTATGGGCAGCCTGGGAACTCTTCCAAACATAAGCTTATACGGGGTAAACCCAGTGCTGTCATTCTTCATACAATTGTATGCATGAACTAATGTCGACACATGCAGACTCCATTTGAGTTTCTCTTTGGCACTCAGCATGCCAGGTGTACCCAACAATGTGCGATTGAAACGTTCAGTTTACACATATCCTTGTGGCTGATAGGGGGATGTCCAGGTTTTCGTTACCCCAAACAAATGCATAAGTTGTTTGATGAGCTTGGATTCAAAGTCTCGCCCTTCATCAGAATGTAGGCATGCGGGCCAGCCATAATGTACAAAGAAATTGTCCCAAAGTACTGTGGCTATTGTGGTAGCCTTCTGATCTTTAGTTGGATATGCTGAGGCATATCGGATAAAATGATCGGTCACCACCAACACGTTCTGAGTTCCGCTATTGTCTAGTTCAAGACTCAGGAAGTTGACACAGACTAAATCCATGTGTCCAGAGCTCTGCACGTGCTGGAGTGCTGCGGCTTGACGGCTGAGCCTTTCCAGGCGATGCATCTGGCGCAGTTGTGAGCCTTTTCCGGGCGATGCATCTGGCACTTTTGTGGCAATATTTGTCTACTTCCGGGCCCAATCAAGGTCAGTAGAATCGGCTTCGGACTAACTCCAGTGTTTTTTCGCTTACCAGATGCCCATGTTGATCATGAAGGGCGCGCAGTGCCAGGGGACGCAATGAGCATAAGAGCACAAGCCGGTGTATCTGTCGCCCTTTAAGTTGACTCTCCTTGTACAGCACCCCACCTTTCAGCACTAGCGACTTCCATTCTTTGTGGTAGGTCTTCTGATTTGTCAGGTTTTGTCACGCTCACCTGATTCCCACGGAGGTGCAGGTCTGGCTTCGAGTGCTGATGCTTCTTCTATGGTGAAGCGCAGGACTCTGAAGATGGACAGGTAGGGCCCCTCTACTCTGGCTTCTCTGGCTGGTAGGAATATTCCCCTGTGCGTGAAAAGGGAGTATTACCTACTGACGGAATAATGCTCAAGCCTCTCACTTCCTTCCAACCCTCCACGATACCCTTCCACAATTCCCCGTGAAGTCTCACCTTAGGGTCTGGAAGGATGAGTTCTCCATCCTGCTTCTGATGCAGGGGCGCGTTGAAACCCAGTTACTTCACTGGATTGAGGTTTGATGGAAGTTCAAATAAGCTTGACTATTCAGGTAAGGCGCTGTAAGAGTTCTGTTGTAAGTTCAAAAGTTCAAGCTTAATAATAATGTTCATTGTCTTATTGCAGCAAGCGCTAACGCTTATGTCTTTTTCCCCTTAGGGGCCGGGGTTCGGAATGACGGAGATATGGCGCCGACCCGAAGTGAAACGTGCAGTTCCAATAAATGACAAGTAAGTTCTGGATGAGCGTTCGGGTAGTCTCTTTGCATTCGCTCATTCAATGTCTTTGTCTTTTTTTCCCCATAGGGGCCGGGGTCCGGAATGCCAGGAAGCGGCAGGACCCGAAATGAAATGGGAATGACCCAACTGGTAAGTCTTAGAAGGAAACTGAGCTTTTCCTATTCCCTTCCTTCTCTCACCTTGTGTTCTTGTCTTTTTCTCTCTAGGCACTGGGAAGTGGCTGCGGATCCGGATGATCGCTGCTGAAGATGGAGGTGCCCAGGAAAGGTGAGTGAAATGCAGCGCTGCAGCGATCGAAGCGAAATGCTTTTAAAAATGATGTCTTCCCTTTCAGGATCGTCGGTGTGATGTCTCCGTGGTACAGCTTTAGCAGGTAAGGGCTTCTTTCTCTCCAACTCTCTCTTATCTCCCTTTGCAGGTGACCCAGGATGCTGACAGGCGTGGCTGAAGTCCAGATGCAGGAGCTGACACGGTGAGCGTCCAGCTGCGAGGAGCAGAACAACGCGAAGCAAGAGTTGCTGATCGGGCGTGGTTTAAATAGCTTTGGAAGAATTTCCAGGTATGTATCCTTCCACCGATCAGGTATGTATCCTTCCCCGACCACACCGAGGTGGAAAGTAGTCCCACAGGTAAAGTAGTTCCATTCAGGCCTCAAGAGGGCCTGGATGTAGCAGCATGGTCTGCATCAGGTAAGTGCACATTGAAACACTTGAACACATGTCTAGCTTTATGAGCCTGGCGCCTTTCTAGCTTTATGAGCCTGGTGCCTAAGGCGCCAGGACAGGGGTCCAACATGAGCCTGGCGCCTAAGGCGCCAGGACTGTGTCCAAAGGGCCCCAGCTTGGGCCCGCTGGCACTTCCCTGGGGGGAATGATGCCTGCCTCTGGGGTTGCTGGGTCGGACTCGGCTCCTTGGAGGTAGGCATCATGACAGTACCCCTCCTCAAGGCCCCTCCCAAGGTTGTTCCCTCCGGGGGTCTTGGCTTGTTCGGAAATCTCCAGTGGAACCTTTGTATTAATCAAGGTGCGTGAACATGGTTACTAGGCTCCCACGATCTCTCCTGAGGTCCATATCCCTTCCAGTCAACAAGATAGAAGAGTTTTTACTTTAACACCTTGGAGTCTAAAATATCTTTAACTTCGAATTCTAATTCCCCTCCAATTTGAACTGGGTCTGGAGGCTTGGACAGTCGGGTCCCTGGTTGTACTGGCTTCAAAAGTGATGCATGAAAAACTGGATGAATACGCATGTTGGACAGTAAATCCAGTTTAAAGGCCACGGGATTGATTATAGCCTTGATGGGATAAGGTCCTATGAATCTGGGATTGAAGGTTTGCGGGCCCTTGAGGGGTAAATGTTTCATTGCTAGCCATACCTGGTCTCCTACTTGGTAAGGAGGAGTTTTACTTCAGTGCAAATCAGCGTTTTCTTTATACTTTTTCTTGGCTTGCTGTAAATGAGTTGCAGCTTCTTTGAAGGCTCGGGTTATTGTGGAATGCAAATGATTTACTGCGGGCATTTCCAGGGTCAGAGGTGGATCTAGGTCAGAGGTCCGAGGATGGTGACCATACAAAGTATAAAAAGGAGTTTGTCCGGTTCCAGAATGCACTGAATTGTTGTATGCATATTCTGCGATCCAAAGGATGTCTTTCCAATTTAACTCGGATTGGTGTAACATGCACTGAAGATATTGCTCGAGAGTCTGATTGGTTCTCTCGGTTTGTCCGTCGGTCTGGGGGTGGTGGCTGGTGGATAACCGCACATCTATTTGTGCTAGTTGGCAACACTTCTTCCAAAAATGGGAGATAAATTGACTTCCACGATCCGAGACTAATATGGAAGGGAAACCATGTATGCGAACTATATTCTCCAGAAATTCCTTGGCCAAGGTGGAAGCTGAAGGCAAACCTTTTAAAGGGATAAAGTGGGCCATTTTGGAGAATAGATCCACAATTACAAGAATAGTGTTGTAACCAGCACAAGGAGGCAGGTCAGTTATAAAGTCCATTGACAAGGTGTGCCATGGATCCGGTGGAATATCCAAAGGTTGAAGTAGGCCGGCTGGCCTTTTCTTTTGACCCTTGTTTTGGGTGCAAATTCCGCAAGACAATACAAAAGACTTTATGTCTTTTCTCCAAGAAGGCCACCAGAAGTGGCGTTTGATTTTTCCCTCCGTTTTAGCGATACCAGGGTGTCCTTCCATTAATGATGATGGGCAATAACAAGTTCTTGTAATTCTTTACTTGGCAGAAACAACCGCTCCTGGAAGTAGGGTAAATCATCCTTAACGGTGTAATGAGGACCCTTTCGACTCCATTCCAGTAAGGCTGAAGAGTCTAGAAGTTGTTTTACTTGCGTTTGGATGTCCTCAATAGTTTGCAATGAAGTTAGGCCTAAGATTCTTTGTTCAGGTATGATTGGCACAGGTTCTAAACTCGAATTGGGTTCTTCCATGCCAATCCGGGATAAGGCGTCCGCTTTACCATTCTTGCAGCCAGGGCGATAGGTAATTACAAAATCAAATTCCGCAAAGAATAGAGCCCATCGGAGTTGTCGTGAAGATTGAGCTTTGGCCATCTTTAAATACTGTAAATTTCTGTGGTCCGTGATTACGGTGATGGTGTGTCTTGCCCCGAGAAGGTAGTGACGCCAAGCCTTGAAAGCAAATTTAATAGCCAGTAACTCTTTGTCGGTAATTGCGTAGTTGATTTCAGGAGGAGAACATTTCCTGGACCAAAAGGCCACCGGGTGTAGTTGGTTAGTTTCTGGGTCTCTTTGCGACAGGACAGCTCCCATGGCCGAACTGGATGCGTCGGTTTCCACAATATAAGGGAGATCTGGGTGCGGGTACTTTAATACAGGTGCAGAGGTGAATTTGGTTTTCAGGTCCTGAAAGGCTTGTTCGGCCTCAAGAGTCCATTCAAAGCGTTTGTTTTTCTTTAGGAGAGCTGTGATGGGTTGGACTGTTCGGGAAAATTCTGGGATGAATCTTCGATAGAAATTGGCGAAGCCGAGCATGCTCTGAACGCCCTTCACCGAGCTAGGAGATGGCCATTTGAGGATGGCGTCCACCTTTCGCGAGTCCATTCGGTCTCCTTGTGGTGTCAGGATGAATCCGAGAAACTCAACTTCTGTGTGTATGAAAAACGCATTTTTCGAGCTTTGCAAATAGTCTGTGCTGGCGCAATTTCTCAAGAACTGCCCTAACATGTTTTCTGTGATCGGATTCTGAATAAGAGTACACCAGGATGTCGTCAATATAAACAATGACACAGACATCGATAAGTTCCCGAAGAACATCATTCATAAAGTACTGAAAGGCGGCAGGTGCATTGCACAAACCGAAGGGCATCACCTGATATTCGAAGAGCCCAAATTTGGTGCGGAATGCAGTCTTCCATTCGTCGCCTTCTTTTATACGTACCAGGTGATAAGCTCCTCGAAGATCTAACTTGGGGTACACACAAGCGTCTTTCACCTGGTCGATAAGCTCAGGGATCAGGTGCAGAGGATAACGATTCTTAATCGTTATTTGATTTAGGGCGCGATAGTCTATACATGTTCTAAGGTCGCCCTCTTTTTTCGGCACGAAGAACAAAGCTGAGGAGACAGGAGACTTGGACGGGCAAATAAAACCATTGGCTAGGTACTGATCTAAATACTGACGCAAATGCAGGTTCTCAGGTTCCGTAAGAGCATAAATCCTACTACAAGGTAGTTGAGCATTGGGTACCAGATCGATTTGGCAATCATAAGACCGATGGGGAGGTAACGTGTTAGCCTGTTCCTTCTGAAAAACGTCTTGGAATTCTTGGTATTCTGACGGTAGCTGTACAGGGGTGGAAGTTGCTGAGGCTAGACCCATAACTGGATTTCTTCGATAACAAGTTGGTTCACAATCAGGAAAACTTATCTTCTTTGCTTGCCAGTCAATTCTGGGATTATGTGTTTCTAACGAAGGAATTCCAAGAATTACTTGAAATTGTGGGGCCTTGATCACATCAAACACGATTGTTTCCCTATGTCCATCCTGACCCACCAGTGTCATTTCAACAGTGGAATGCATTACAGGCCCTGAGGCTATTTCGGTTCCATCTACTGTAGTAATGACATCTTGGGTTACTTTCGGGCGGAGAGGGAGCTTAATCCTGGAAGCCAATTCACAGTCTATGTAATTTCCAATAGCTCCACTGTCGATGTATGCTTTTATAGCATGCAACTGCTGAGGCTGTTTTGGGTCCACGAGCACCATTGGCATGACAAAATGCGAGGTCAAAGAATCTGTTTTCAAGCTTGGCAAGCGAACCCCTACGCTTGTCGGGCTAGGTCGTTTCCCGAATCAGGTGTCAATAAATCGTTATCAGTGGCTCCAACCACCTTCTTAGGTGGTTTAACTGGACAATTTCGAAGAAAGTGACCGGAAGTCCCGCAATACAGACAAAGTTGCATTTGCCGTCTTCTCTCTCGTTCCTTCTGCGTTAATGGTCCTTTAACACCGCCGTTTTGCATAGGTTCGGATACGTCGGTACTCTTGAAGTTGGCGTGGGTTTTGATCGGTACTCGGGTTTCGTACTTGAACCGATCTGCTTTTCTATTTTGAAGTCTGTGATCAAGTTGAACCACCAAGTCTATGTAGTCTACGCAGACTTGGGGTGGATCTACTATCTGAGCTAGAACATCCTTAAGCTCTCCGCGCAGGCCTCGATGAAACAATGTGATCCTTTTGTTTTCTGGCCATCCAGTTTCCACAACCAGTCTATTAAAGGTGGCAACGTAGGACAGGAGATCCTGATTGCCTTGTCGTAAGGATAGCAGTTCGTTATCAAGGGCCTGTCCTTGAGAGTGTCGAGCAAACAATCTTTCCATGCTGGCCTGGAAACCCTGAAAATTCTGGAGAATGGGATCATCCTGATTTACCAATGGAATAGACCAATCGGCAGCACTGCCACTGAGGTAAGATAGTATAAAGGCTACCTTGGTCTGGTCGTTAGGGAAGGCCCCGGGTCTGCATAGAAAGTGTAAACGACATTGGTTCATAAAGACGGCATATTTCTTGGGATCCCCCGCAAAACGTTCAGGCGGGGCCAAAGGCATGTGTCCAGGTAGATTGATTTTACCGGGTTATTCAAACCCATTGATGTGGAAGTACCTCCGGAATTAGGTAAAGGAGTGTGCCCTGCCTGGGCCTGCAATAACCTTTTGGCCAGTTCATCTGTTCTTTCCTTGGATAGGATCTTTTGAGAGCGTTAGTCTCCTGGCGGGCTGAGTGCACTTCTGCCCGTAATTCTCCCAAAAGCTGGGCCAGCTGATCTGTCTCGGAAGTCTCCATAGCGCCCGGGTGGGAAATTGTGGGTAGGCTTCGCGTTCTGTCACGCTCACCTGATTCCCACGGAGGCGCAGGTCTGGCTTCGAGTGCTGATGCTTCTTCAATGGTGAAGCGCAGGACTCTGAAGATGGACAGGTAGGGCCCCTCTACTCTGGCTTCTCTGGCTCGTAGGAATATTCCCCTGTGCGTGAAAAGGGAGTATTACCTACTGACGGAATAATGCTCAAGCCTCCCACTTCCTTCCGACCCTACCACAATACACTTCCACGATTCCCCGTGAAGTCTCACCTTAGGGTCTGGAAGGATGAGTTCTCCATCCTGCTTCTGATGCAGGGGCGCGTTGAAACCCAGTTACTTCACTGGATTGAGGTTTGATGGAAGTTCAAGTAAGCTTGACTATTCAGGTAAGGCGCTGTAAGAGTTCTGTTGTAAGTTCAAAAGTTCAAGCTTAATAATAATGTTCATTGTCTTATTGCAGCAAGCGCTAACGCTTATGTCTTTTTCCCCTTAGGGGCCGGGGTTCGGAATGCCGGAGATATGGCGCCGACCCGAAGTGAAACGTGCAGTTCCAATAAATGACAGGTAAGTTCTGGATGAGCGTTCGGGTAATGTCTTTGCATTCGCTCATTCAATGTCTTTGTCTTTTTTCCCCATAGGGGCCGGGGTCCGGAATGCCAGGAAGCGGCAGGACCCGAAATGAAATGGGAATGACCCAACTGGTAAGTCTTAGAAGGAAACTGAGCTTTTCATATTCCCTTCCTTCTCTGACCTTGTGTTCTTGTCTGTTTCTCTCTAGGCACTGGGAAGTGGCTGCGGATCCGGATGATCGCTGCTGAAGATGGAGGTGCCCAGGAAAGGTGAGTGAAATGCAGCGCTGCAGCGGTCAAAACGAAATGCTTTTAAAAATGATGTCTTCCCTTTCAGGATCGTCGGTGTGATGTCTCCGTGATACAGCTTTAGCAGGTAAGGTCTTCTTTCTCTCCAATTCTCTCTTATCTCCCTTTGCAGGTGACCCAGTATGCTGACAAGCGTGGCTGAAGTCCAGATGCAGGAGCTGACACGGTGAGCGTCCAGCTGCGAGGAGCAGAACAACGTGAAGCAAGAGTTGCTGATCGGGCGTGGTTTAAATAGCTTTGGAAGAAGTTCCAGGTATGTATCCTTCCACCGATCAGGTATGTATCCTTCCCCGACCACACCCAGGTGGAAAGTAGTCCCACAGGTAAAGAAGTTCCATTCAGGCCTCAAGAGGGCCTGGATGTAGCAGCATGGTCTGCATCAGGTATGTGCACATTGAAACACTTGAACACATGTCTAGCTTTATGAGCCTGGCGCCTAAGGCACCAGGACAGGGGTCCAACATGAGCCTGGCGCCTAAGGCGCCAGGACTGTGTCCAAAGGGCCCCAGCTAGGGCCCGCTGGCACTTCCCTGGGGGGAATGATGCCTGCCTCTGGGGTTGCTGGGTCGGACTCGGCTCCTTGGAGGTAGGCATCATGACAGTTTTCTACTGTCTGATGGCCCCTCAGTTTCATTTTCTTTTTCGTGGAGCACCTGCCGTACTTCTGGGTCTCTCAACTGTGTTTGTCTCAACTCAGCTCAGGTCATGTGGGGCAATTCCAGAGGTTTTAGACTGGTCGCATCACAATAGCTCACCGGAATCCCTTTAGCTGTTCCCCCAAAGCAGTCGATAAGACGCGCTGGCTCAGCATGCTTTAAGGTTTAATTCCTACAAAGAGCTTTCATCATTGCCACAGAAGCGATCTCGATGGGGGTAGATTCTGATATATCTTCAGTGAGGGGGTTTTCTGGATACAGCATCAGCGTCAATATGATTGATTCCAGGGCGATACTCCAATTGAAAATTGTAAATGGAAAATGCTGCTAACCAGTGATGTTCAGTAGCATCCAACTTGGCAGTATGTAGGTCAGTGGATTGTTGTCTGTTCTCACCATGAAAGTGGCTCTGTAGAGATAGTCATGCAGTTTCTCAGCCACCCCCACTTCAGAGCCAGGAATTCTAACTTATGTATAGGATAGTGCATCTCAGAGGGGCTCAATTGACGACTGGCATAGCCCACAGGACTCACTGCGCCATGCTGTTCTTGATAAAGCACTGCTATGTTGGCAAACCCCAGCACAAGCTTTCGATAATAACTGCAGAACTCCAGGAAGCTTCTCATCTCCTGCAGATTCTATGGGTGGGCCAGGTTTCGAGAGCTTCCAACTTTGCTGGATCCTTCGGCTGACACCACATGGCAAATATAGATTACACTGGTTCGACAAAACTGGCGTTTATCCAAGGACACCTTCAGCCCTTGCTGCTGGATTCGATCCAAAACCTTCAGTAGCCTTTGGTGATGTTCTTCGATCTTCTAAGGTCCGTCCAAAAACATCATCCAGGTAGACCAGAACCTTGAGTAGAATCATGTCACCCACATTTCTTTCTATTAGGCGTTGAAACGTGGCAGGCACTCCCGATATCCTCTGTGTCATTCGAGTGAACTGGTAGAACCCCAAGGGGCAGATGAATGCAGTCTTTTCTTTGTCTTCGGGCAGCATAGGAATTTGATAATACCCACTCCATAGATCTAGAACTGAGAACCATTTGCTCCCAACCCGACAGTGAAGCGCCTCGTCCACTTGATGTGTGGTGTATTGATCAGGGACTGTTCTGCGGTTTAGGTGCCGGTAATCAATGCACAGTCACACATCATTGTTTTTCTTTCATGCCACCACTATGGGGGAAGCAAAAGGGTTTCTGGGTTCCTGGATGATACACATCAGCCGGTGCTAGTCTCTGTGACCTGACTCTTGGAATGGGGTGACATCACTTAAACAGATGTGATGCTTCACCCTCTTGGCTTCACCTAAGTCCCAGTCACTGGTTGAAAAAACATCTGCCTACATGAACAGCTGGTCTTGTTGAGGATCTTTCTCACGTTGGCCATCATGTTGATCCTGCTTCTCCATGCCTTTCTTGAGGTAGGCCTGTTAACAAGCCAGGTGCATCTTCAAAGATTTTGCAAACTGTGGACCGGCCATTTCGATACACATCTTGGCTAGCGTGCCGAACAAAGCCGAGGATGTGCCCATGACTAGGGGTACCTCTGGATTTGGGTTCCATGTGGTGCACACTAATGCCAAGGTGGTGTTTACCCCAACCACTTCTCAATTTAAATGGATTTTCACACATGTATATCCCAGGTATTGACAGGCGGCCTCTCCCACGCCCATCAGAGTTAGCCCCTCCAGCGGTTCTAATGGCAGATGCGACATATGTTAGCGATAGTAGGGCTCATACACGATGGTGACCTGGGAGCCACTGTCCATTTATGCTGTGTTCCTCCGCCCCTAAAGATCAACTGGGATGGTCATGGTGGGCCCAATGAGACCTGCTGGATTGCCTCGATGGAGCAGAGCTTGAGTCTGTAGTCTGTTGCAGCTCGCTGGCAGCACATCTGTGGTGTTACTGACCTCATTAACTAGACGGAGATGGTCAGCTGTGGGACCCTCCTGAGCCTTACTTGGATACGGGATAGTCTGTAGCCTTGGATGTGATGTCCTTGTGGATTTGCTGAAGTTAGTTTCTGCGGAGCTACTCCTGTAGTTTAGGTTCTAGCTGCTCCTCCGCTACAACCTCCTGTGCGTTTCCCAACAATGGCCGGGCCGGAGTGGATTTAAGAGCATTAAAGCAAGCAGCTACTCTGGTGTAATCTGCGTCTCGGTCACACGGTCGAGTTGAGTGGCGCTCATCCCCACATGAATTGCAAAATCTCCATGGTGGTAACGGTGCAGAGGATTGGGGAAAATATTCGAGGCTCTTGTGCTCATCGATACACCTTGCTGCTCCCGTTCTCGGGATGATGGGAAACCATCTCTGCCTCGATTTTGGTTTGCAATCAGGCTTTCCCAGGTCGTGAACTTAGTCTGTAGTTTCCTGACTACCTGTTGCCACTCTCCAATCTGCTTCTGCTCAGAAATGGTATTTTTGGGCGTTGGGATCCTGCTTTGTACTGGCTGGCTCTGTACATTGATATCACCTGTTTTTTCTTCCAGGGCCCTAATGGACCTTAGTAGTTCCTCATAGGATGGAGGTGTATCCAGTTTCTCCCGCAGCCTCAGTTGCAGTATGGGTATAGCGGCTTCCTTGCCCCCTCCAAGTAGTTGCTTCAATCAACATCAGTTCAATCTAGAAGTCTCTACTCCTCCTCTATGGTGGCCTAGGCATAAAATGTGGTCAATCCTCACCAGATGATCAGACAACTTCTCTCCCAGTTTCAGAGAGGTGGCATGAAACCTTATCATTAAGTCCTCTCCTGGCTCAGTTGTGCCAAAAGCTCCCTCCAGGGCGCCCATCACTTGCTGGGAAGTTGGATCAGGACTCAATGCTCGAAGGGACTGTACCATCTGCAGTGCAGGCCCTCTCAAGGCCTCTAT
Organism: Ambystoma mexicanum; assembly: GCF_040938575.1. Taxonomy (NCBI): domain Eukaryota; kingdom Metazoa; phylum Chordata; class Amphibia; order Caudata; family Ambystomatidae; genus Ambystoma; species Ambystoma mexicanum. The sequence continues at coordinate 936,943,686 of NC_090932.1, read as the reverse complement.
TACTCATCATCTTTTCTCTTGGTCAGACACTTTCCAATCGTGTAGCATAAACTGAGTGAGATCTGGCCATAGTTCATAGCCCTCCTCTCCTTTAGGTACAGGTTGCTTGCCTGAAAAAAGGTCGTAATCTAGTGTAAATTCCATGTTCTGTAACCAAATGGGACGGGGATTGCCACACCATAGTTACTTTAACAGCCTCAGCCACTGCAGCAGCAATGAATATGGCATCTTTGGTGGGTGTAGTAGCATCCGGGTACAGAGGTATTCCGGGCCAAGTGTCTAAGGTCCAGATGGGGCAGGTAATCACAGGCTACCCACCTTGGATCTTAGGGGGCAGGGTTTTAACTGTAAGAGAAATACCACCATAACATTGAATATAACATTGTGTATCTTGACCAGGTATGTGCCCCACATTTTGCACTTTCCCAGTGATGGGTTGCAAGGGACTGGTCATGGCTAGTACCTCATCAGTCGTGATGTAAGAGGACCTCGCCCACTACGAAGCAGGCTTCTGGACTGAGTCATTCAGCTTGTACCCAATGCAACATATATTCATGTGCCATTTTAGACTTTGCCTCATCATGAGTTGGGCTGCATTCCCGGCTGTAATACCGCTGACTGTAATAGCCCTAGCACTGACTGGTCCGGTGGTATTACCACTGGATCACGGGTTGGGCCTTAACGGTAAATCCCATTCCTGATTCTGTCCATTGGATCCAATGGGGAATTGTCAGTGCTAATACTGCGGGCTAATACAGCCGGCTGTAATACCGCCAAAAACAGGGATTTTCACCTCCAGAAAAAAGCTGGAGGTAAAACAGCCATTTTAGCACCTAACTCGTGATAGGGCCAGCCCTTAAATGCAGCGGTAATACCGTTACCACTGCATTTAAGGGCTACAGCCCAACTCGTGATGAGGCCCTAAGTGTAAATAAACCACCAATATATTATGCAGTGCCTAGTACCTAGCCGTTGAAATGTACCCCACTTTCCTTGTACATGGTCAAAAAGTGCTCTTGGTAGGATTTTCTGACGGGTAGGAAAAAATTACAGGTCAGGCTGTCAGATTTTCCTACCCCATGAATTTTTCCTACCTGGGTGGGTTGCCCAATTCCTGCTCTCTACCCTGTCACTTTTTCCTACCCTTGGGTGGGTTGCCCAATGCCTGCTCTCTGTAGGATTTTCTGATGGGTAGGAAAAAATGACAGATCAGGCTGTCAGATTTTCCTACCCTGTTACTTTTTCCTACCCCTGGGTGGGTTGCCCAATGCCTGCTCTTGGTAGGATTTTCAGACGGGTAGGAAAAAATGACAGGTCAGGCTGTCAGATTTTCCTACCCTGTCACTTTTTCCTACCCCTGGGGGGGTTGCCCAATGCCTGCTCTCGGTAGGATTTTCTGACGGGTAGGAAAAAATGAAAGGTAAGGCTGTCAGATTTTCCTACCCCGTCACTTTTTCCTACCCCTGCGTGGGTTTCTCAATGCCTGCTCTCGGTAGGATTTTCTGACGGGTAGGAAAAAATGACAGGTCAGGCTGTCAGATTTTCCTACCCTGTCACTTTTTCCTACCCCTGGGTGGGTTGCCCAATGCCTGCTCTCGATAGGATTTTTTGACGGGTAGGAAAAAATGACAGGTCAGGCTGTCAGATTTTCCTACCCTGTCACTTTTTCCTATCCCTGGGTAGCTTGCCCAATGCCTGCTGTCGGTAGGATTTCCCGATGGGTAGCAAAAAATGACATTACAATTCCTGTCAGATTTTCCTACCGCTAGGATTTTCTGACGGATAGCAAAAAGTGACGTTACACCGGCCGCAGAAATAAATAAACATCTCACACCAGGGAAGGGAAAGGACGGTGAGTGCCTGGCTCCGCGATCAAAGCCCCAAAGAGATATAAGGAGGAAGAGGCATCCGCCGTCAACAGGGAGGTGACCCCAGTGCGTTTCCACGGCCCTGCAGGAAGGAGTGCCCCTCCTCGTTCCTGTGAGTAGGGACGCTTCACCATTGTGGCAAACACGGCCGCTATGGCAGGAGCTGGTCCAGTGAGGAGCGGCCTGACCCCCACAAGGCGGGCCACAGTGCAATACAGTAAGTGCCACCCTGCCAAGTCCTGGCATGATCATGGGCTAGGCGGGCGGTGGATAAGAAAGCGCTCCCTACAGAGCAGTGAATAAGCGGCGTCCGCCACTGGGGAGGAACCAGCAGATGAGGCCCGTGGTGGCGATCGTCAGTGCTGCCTGAAATAAATATAGAAATTCTCCCACCTGGGCGAGAGAACAGGTGGTGCAGCTACCGATGCTGCATTGTGGAATTCATGCTCCAGTACAGAGCTGTGAAGATTGGAGGCCCGCTGAACACAAGAAGAGCCTAGGCTGCCTGGTGGTGAAGGTACATGCAACTCTGTGTTGGAGCTGAGGAAAAAGAGGCCCCACTGCCTAATTTAGATCCCGAGCAAAGCGGGTGGTGAAATAGCAATGAAGTGCTCTACCCCGGCGCCAGGAAGACGAAATGTAAAAAGCGAAGAGCTCCATGACGGCGTTGTAAAAAAGAAAATGGACACTGCCCTTTGAAGAGCCTGGGGCTGATAGCAGCCAGTGATCTTAAGTTTTAACTTGAAATAACACCACTGCTGCAACAGAAAGGAAAAAAGCTGCACAATGGGTCGGCAAAGTGCCTTTAAATAAAGTAAATGACCCTTCACCCTTTTGAAGTTCCTGGGGTCACCAGCTGGTGAAATACAAAGTGCTCCGTGATCAGAGCTTGATTAACGGTAGAATTGCTTTCTGTGTCATGTCCACTAACCCTTGGGAAGTGAGAAGAGCACAAGCACGCACTCTGCCATTTGGGCAGACGTTTCTCAAGCCATAATATTTTGTGCTGACTCCGTCATGAAGTCACCAGAGATATAATCTGATGTCCCCTCGACACGTGCCTATACAGGCCAATTAACCAGGCATATCCTAGAAGCAGGCCTGCCCTTTTCTGATATTGTGCCTTTACGTTACCACGCTTCATCTGTCAATCCCTGACAAATCCTGCTTCGAAAGATTCGGTCCCAGAGTCCCACTGTGTTGCCAACAAGTGGAGCACTGTACCATAGCTCCCAATGTTTTTGTGTCACCAAGGCGGGTGAAAACACCCGATTTTCTTTATGGCGGGTGAGAGCCCAAAGACGTTAATGGGCTTATCAGGGACTAGGCAGGTGATTCAGCTGCTTGCAAGGCGGGTGACACCTGTCAAAAGCGGGTGAACTGAACTATCTGTAGGCTGGGACCTTGAAGAGCAAACGTGGAGGGCAAGGTTCTTTGCTGAATCCAATAGGGTAAAAACTACAGTGACATAAAGATAGTTTTTTATGTTACAGAGTGTAAAAGAGTGGTGATTTAAATTTATTTCAAAAAGTAAAGGTGTAGGATTAGAAGTTAATCTTATCAGTTCCGTCTATCGCTTCTGGGCATTCATCTTTTTATGTGTTTCAGTACGGTTACTACCTGGGTGATCAAGACTGTACCAGGTACCCTTATATAGTACAGACAACTCTTAACGTGACATCCAAAGTTTGCTCCTGGCCTCCGCATCCCGTTTTTCTACTTTCTGACACAGCGCCTCATCAGACGTTGGGTGGTAAATCCACAGGGATACTGCCCAACGCAATTACCGTTACCGCAACTTGGTCCGGCGCTATTAGTGCTGGATCCCAAGTTGCGGCAGTAGTGTGGTCCCTATTTGTTTTTAATCCATAGGTCTCAATGGGGCATTTTTGGCACAATTACCATGACAGTAATTGTGCTGCGGTAATTGTACCAAAAACAGGCACAAATTCGGCGCATTGACCTCCAGCTCACAGCTGGAGGTGAATAGCTTTACTGCCATATTTTTACTGCACCGCCCAACCCCTGATGAGGCCCACAGTACGCAATCAGCATGCTCACACCTTGTTTTCTCATACTGTATAGCAAAACTACTTAATTTCTACCTAACGTTATCCTGAACATTACTAAAGATGACACACGCGAGGAGCTAGCGGTACTCCTGAGATTAGGAAAGACAGTGGGACCTTGAACAGAAAACTCATGTGAGGAGTGTTCCAGGCTCTTTAGCGTTTCGTTCTATATAGAGCACGTAGATGTGCATGCATGTGTCCGCGAGGCTAACGGACTGGTCAAGAAGTCTCATCGTGGCTGTGATAGGTTTGGCATTTCCTGCACTGCAATAGTTATTTTGGAAAGCATGACCTCTGTGAAGGCATCGTGAAGTAAGACACAAATGACTTAAAGTTCAACCAAAAGATATTTATTAACTTAAATGTCAGGATGCTTGAAGGCCTAACTTGCCTTATGCTAAGGTGGGATTTTCCTACCTGAACTAAACTAAGGTAAGGTTGAGTCAAAGAGTTCAACTTAAAAATCTGTTTGTGTCCAAAACCTATCCTTGCCCTCACAACTTCAGCTAAACAATGTGTAGGGACATCCAAGTAAAAAGAAATGGTGTTCAACTCAAAGTCCTGAGCTCTGCCCAGCTCACAGCTTTCTTTTAGCTCCCCCTTCCCCAAGCACAAGAAAGGTCCATGAAAAAATCTTACGATTACCTTTTTCCAGTTCAAGATGTCACAGCTCTAAATCACTCCTTGGGGTTCCCTCCCCCAAATTTCAAGTAACACAGTTCAAAACAAAAGGAATCTTGAGACTCTGTTTTCAAGACAACAAGTGTGGTTCATCTGCAGTGGTTTTATTGGGCTGTTTCACAGTGCCCTTATTTTCAGCATTCAGGGCTCACTGGTCTAGGCACTGTTGTTAGACCGCACGGTCCACCCATCACAGGTCGCGCAACTAGGATCCCTGGACTCCTCAGCCCACACTGGTTCCTTGGCACTTGCTCCTAGGCACAAAGTCACATTCACTTATTTCCTTTTGTCAGCCTCTTGGCTGTATGTGTAGTCTTGCACTCCTTTGGCTTTTCTTTGTAAGCCTTGTGGCTCTGCCACCACGTGTCACACACCTCTTGCCAATTTGTGGCATTACCACACTGCAGTCACTCAAAGTTCACTGTGTGGCTCCCTTTAGCCTTTGATGTTCTTAACCTCTTTAAATTAAATCGTGGTGCAACATACATGTAATATTGTTTACTTTCAGTTCAGTGTCCAATGCGTACGTATGTTGCTCATTTGTAAGATCTCATTCAGTTCGGTATTTAATATGCATTTATTTGCTTCAAAGTTAAGTTCTCATTCAGTTTGTTATTCAATATGAATGTTTTTGTCTTCAAGGTTGAGTTTCCATTTAGTTCAGTATTTAGTAAGCAAGTATTGGCTTCAAAGTTAAGTTTCATTTAGTTTGGTATTCAATATGAATGTATTGGCTTAAAAGTTAGGTTTCCATTGAGTTCATTATTCAATATGCAAGTATAAGCTTACATGCACAGACCGTTATTCACTTGCGATCCCACAGCAGCGCCTCAGAGCTTACATGCCCTCCCAACACTCACCAGCCTTATGTACATCTTCCTGGTGGTTCCCGCAACTCCCTGACTCCAGAAGTCAAGAGGAAACCCACCGGCATGTGCCCCGCTCGCCTGCAGTGTGCCTCTCTCTGCCCGCCAGCTCCAGGGCTTTTTCCTGGACACGGATGACGTCCTCTCTACACCAGGCTTCTCCTCAGCAGCTCTGCTGCTCACACTTGGAGATGGAGGCTGCCTGACCTGGTGTAAACACACGGCCCACCCTTTTCGGGTCCCACAAGTCGGCCGGCCCACCACGGATGCTTTCTCTTAAGGGTCTCCTGTTACTCCTCCAGTCGCTCTGTTCAATGCTGGGCTGGTCTCCTTTTATACGCCTGCAGCCCCTTGGCAGGCTGCAGGTGTGGATGTCCAATTAACCCTGCCTGACCACAATCAAAGGGACATGCCTGACCCTCACAGCTCTCAGCAGGCATTTTACACGTCACAGTACCAGAGTGGTAAAAGAGTGTAGTCTTCATTGCTCTCAGTTGCCTCTTCTTCGTCCCAGTACTAGAGTGGTGAGTGTGTGGTGTTCATTACTCTCATTCTCTGCTTCCTCGTCTCAGTGTCAAGTTTTATATGTTGAAAAATGAGGTGATCTGGCTTATAATAGCCCATTAAGGTTGGGGCAGGGTTAGGTTAGTTGTCAATAGGACACGGGGGATACCATGTCTCGCCCAAGGGTACCCCACTCCTGATCCTCAAGTACCTTCCAGCCAGGTGATCCTCCACCGCTTCTCTGCCCCCAGCGTCAGTATCCAAGAGTGATGGCCTTTCCTTGGTCACTTGCACATAGGATCCTAGTGGAGCAGGAGTGAGAATACCCTGAGGGTTCTCACTCCTCATTCCTCAAACAGCAGCGCCATATATTTTGAAGACATCCGATCGTCCGTGAAGCGAGTCGACGACCAGGAACTCCCAAATTCATAGTTTCCTGAGCTATCAACAGTCTGCATTTTTCTAGCAGAGCAGCAGCATTACCCACACAAAGAAAACCTCTCTGGTAAGCTAACAGACATTTATTTTTGTAATCAAACCAACTGCAGAAGCCTCTTTAAATTACTTACCTGATGGTTACCTTGTAGGGCGTTCTTATTTCTCCAGCAGCTTCTTTTCCAAGTCTGAAAAAGCGTAACATTTGTTTTTTGTTGATATAAGAAGAAGAGATATGGATTGAATAATTTTAAAAATGAACAAAGGCACTTCTTATAGACTCTAATCCTGAGTCTGGTTGCTTAGATCTACAGAAGTACATCTGGTAAGCTCTTTAGAGTACACCAACTAATGGTTAAGAATCTTAAAGAAGAGTAGTGCAGAGGACGTTTCTTCACAGCAAGACTTATACAGTTATTCAATTATCTATTATCTGAAGGCTATCCTTCTAGTTAATTACGAAGCATAGAAGATCAGCAGTCCACATAGCAGTTCCAACTCAGTAGCCAGCACAACACAGAATAAGCCCATCTCTTTGGATTCAAGGGCGTGTGTGCATTATCCAGACACCATACATATTTGCTCCATCAAGAGGTGTGGGTATTATTCTCCTTGTTTCAAAGCCCTCCATTGTCTGCATAGATCAGGTAGGTCTTCATTCACCCCTGCAAGACACCAGGTAAACGTTACAGCCGCTGCTGTTTTCAGTCTGCAATATTCCCTTTTCTGCTCTCATTGCTTCATTTAGTATCTCTTGTCACTTCTACGCAGATGACTATTAGATCCTTTTCTCATTCTCTTCCCTTTCTTATCTTTTCATTGCTCTATCTTTAACTGTCTCACTGCCGTCCAATCCTACCCGTGCCAGTGTCCTCCTTTTCAATCTTACTAAGACTGAAGTCCTCTCCTTTCCTGGTTCTTCGTCCCGCACCTCCATCTGCTCCTTCCCTACCTCTCTTGTCTCATTCTCAACAAATGCACACAATCTTGGTGTTACTTTTGACTGTGCTCTCTATCGCTTTCCTTACACATTTACAACACTGCCTGTACTTGTTGATACCAACTCAATAACATTCACTGTGCCCATCCCTTTCTTTCATCTAAAGCCTGTAAACTACTCACAAGTTCCTTAATCTTCTCTAATCTCGATTATTGCTTGGCCTCTTTCATTGGTCTCCCTATCTCTCATCTTACTCCCCTTCGCTCTGTCTACAACTCTCATATTCATCTTCTCTTTTCTTTACCTTCAATATCCTCCATTAGTGCCTCTCTTCTTTCTATTTCTTTCAAACTGTTTGAAAATTGTCTTCTCATTGATTTCCTCTCCATCGTCTTCAAGTGTATCCACTGTCTCAGCCCAACGTATCCCTCTTCCCATATCTCCTTATATTCTCCTACTCGTCCTATGCGCTTTCAACCTATATACCCTCTTTTTGTTCCTAAACCGTCACACTGTGCCTCTTATCATTTTTAATCTTTCTCCCTTTTAGCTGCCAAAAAACTGAAGCTGCCTTCCCTTAGGCATACATTCTTCCCCTCCTTCACACATCTTTCGTTTGCACCTTAAAGCCCATATCCTATGTGATCATCCCAACCACTAACTTCCTAGACAGATCCTCCTTTCCAATATATATTATATAATATTTACCTTTTCTGATTTGTGGATGTTCTGTTTTTTGTCAATTTATTGTACAGGGCTTTGGTACAATATCAATAAATACAAATATAAAGCTATACTTGCATACATAAATGCATACATGGGAACATTTACATTCATGCATACAAACATACATATGCGCATACAAACAAACATACATACATTCATAGTTATATGTAATAATAGCACAGGAATATTAACCAGGACTGGAAATTAATAACTACAAAGAATTAAATGTAAATTTAAAGCAAAGTAAACAGTAAAACAAAGAAATTCAAATTAACACATTAAAAATAACGGTTTATTTAACTTTTTTCTAAAATTGGAAATGTTCTTCAACTATATTTATTTGTGTTTATGGGCATGTTCTTTAATTGATTTTTAAAAAGGTGTTTTATTATCAGTGAATTGGTTACAAAAATAACCTTTTCGCATACCATACACATGCTAGAGAAAGAAAAAAAAAAGAACACATCATTAATTCAATCAAATAAAATGCAATTAATCATTAATATAACTAATTGTAATTCATACACATTATGGCATGATTTACACACCCTTCATATTGACAAAATCTAAACTAAAATGATATAAAACACCTTAAGCTCAATTCATCTTCAATATTCAATTCATTATAACATCACATTATATTTGAATTCCCAACATCTTAAATATTTCCCACACAAAACTACACAAATCTAGTAGTTGGGTAATATGTTCCCCTACCATCAGATCAGCTCACAGTGTTTCATCAGCATCAATAGTGGTAAAAGAATTCAAATGTCTAAAATGCTTATATTTAAGAGACATTGCCGTTTTGTAAAAGAGAAGAAGGTGTTTTAACATTTCCTGTCGTTCTCGATTTTTTACACAAACGACAAGTTCTATCAGTTTTAACTAATTTCCTCATGGGACCTTCCTGTTCTAAGGTTGGTAGCTGATTGAGTTTAAATCTTAAATCAAAACTGTGAACTTTGCAAGATGGAAATAAGTTAATATACCTTGACAATGCTGTTCTCTTCCTATGTAAGTGGCTATATTAAGTATAAAGAGTATAGGACCTCATCTGGTCAACTGTCTCACACCTATCCAATTTGTATTATTTCTTTTTCATATAGGTAGGATTACTAAATCTGTTCCCATTGATCAAGTCATATGTTTGCCAGAGCTGAAAGCATACTACTACTGAAAGTGTTCAAAGAAATAATCGATTAATTTTTCAGTAAAATTAGCAGGGACTCCAACAAAGAATCGGCTGGGGGGATATCATTTTTCAGAACAAACAGTTTGTTCCAAAGCACCACAGCTGCCAGAGATATCAAAAAAAACTTGTGCCTAATGATACAATTGAGAATTGAACAAGAAGACCCAGCCGTCGTTTCCAGATGAGGCCCTGCAATTAATTCAGATATTGATCCATGTTAACCAGAGTGATCTCTAAACCATACACCAAAACAGGACCCATCTTTGCAAAATAGAATTTACGGAAAGGAATCAACATAAATTTAAACAAACGCAAATTAAACCTTTTTAGCTGTGCAAATAACGGTTGAGATTTCAATTTCAGATGCTCTTTAACCGCCCTTTACAAATTAATTGTTAGCAATGGCAAAACCAAAATATTTGATACACAAGTCTCGCTCTAGCTGCTCAGAGCCAACAGACCAATACAGTGTTTTGGTTTATGTTTAGTTGTAAAGACGCCAATTTGGGATGTGCTTGCGTTCATCAAAAGATTGTTTTCCACTGCATAACTATGTCAGCTTCCTTTGCAGTCGGATTGCAGATGATCAAAAAACACTGAGGGGGTAATTCATAGAATTCGGCGCACAAGTGGCACACGCGGCAGGTGCACAGAGTGCGTGTGCGGCAGTCTGCGCCAGCTGTGTGCGCCAAAACCCATTTCAGCGCACAGCGTATTCATGGATTTCAACATCCATAACCAGCCGTGGCGCAGAGCGGCGCAGGGACCCTGCAGCAGTGCCAGTTACACCCCCAACCCCACCCCGTGCGCCAAAAACAACGCACATGACGAATCCCCTACATGGCGCAAGGGCCAGTGGACCAGCATACAGACCCCAACCACGAAAATGCGTGGAAAACTCCCTGCTCAACCCTCGGAATACGCGTACCCCGCTTGCGCTAGCGAAAACGCTTGCAAAAGTCCATGTGCACCCCCGGAATACATGTACCCCGCTCGCGCTAGCGAAAACGTGTCTAAAAGTCCACGCGCACTCCCGGAATACACGTACCCCACCCGCGCTAGCGAAAACGCGTGTGAAAGTCCACGCGCACCCCCGGAATACACGTACCGCTTCCCACGAAGAGCACGTACAGAGCGATGGAAACCCACATGGGACCTTCAACCCGTGGCGAGGGAAACGACTGCGCGCATTTTACGTCACCTACGTGCTGACGCGCTAAGAGCCTTTCCTCTGAATTTACGCAAACATGCTGTTTTTCACGTGCCAAATCACTCCGCATATAGCTGGCCATGAGAAAACACACGGAAGACCATGCCCCTGTCCAGAAGGCTGAATTACTGCCCCCCAGAGCCCTGAGCAGCCTCCCACAAGCCATCTGCTGCTGCCTGCCTGCTGCCACCTTGCCCTGCCATTTGGTGCCTGCACATCTGCCATCTGCAGGGGTCCAGTTGCTGTGACCACCCCTGCTGGAACAGAAGACTCCCGACTGAAGTTCCATCACTCCACAGCCCAGCCCCAGAACCCAGTTGCCCATCCACACCTGCCTCGGGGGTTGCCATGTCCGACAACACCTTCCGGCACCAGTGGCAACCCCCCAGCAGAGAGGCAGAGGGCTACCAGCTTCAGTGAAAATGAAGTTGGTATCCTGGTGGAGCAAGTTCTGGGGCATTATGATGCACTCTTCACACCATTGCGCGCCGACAAGGAAGGATGGAAGAGGATCTGGAAGGACATAGTGGGTGCCATCAACGCGGAGGGGGTGGCACCCCACAACATCAAACGCGTCCAGAAGCATTGGGAAGACTACAAGTCCAGGACCCTCAGGAAGGCCCAGCGCCTCTTGGAAGCAGCGGATGCAGTGGGGCGCCGGGTCCAGCTTATCACCCAGCAGATGAGGGTCCTGGAGCGCATTCACCCAGTGCTTCACCACCAGATCCTCAGGATGCAGGCCCGTCTGGAGTCGAGCGGTAAGTGGCCATGCATTCACGTTTAAAAAAGGGCATGTGGCAGTGTGCTGGTAGTTAGCTACTTGGCTGCATGCGTGACATGGGTCATGTTTGGATGTGTGTGTGCAGTGGCATGATGGTGCTGCATGTGAGTCCAGTCAGGCATGACCCACATGGATGGTGTATGTATTACAATGCATCATGCGGAGCAGCATGCAGAACGCACAAATGTATGCATGCCTGTGTCTGTACTTTGACATATTTGGGGCTGAGAGATGTGTGCTGCTGTCATGGACATGCATGATGTACATGTCCGTGTGTCTGAGTAGTGTGTGCGCCATGGATGAATGACACATGTCCATTCCGATGTGTTGATTCACTGATACAGCCTAGTCATACCTGTATCCACTGTGTCTGGGGGTATACCAGGCCAGGTGCATGACCCTCCGGTGATGTGTGTGCATGTGACCAGCATGTCCCATGATGCATGTGAGTATCAGCCCACCATTGGATGCAACTACGGTGCCTTGGACATGGATGCCAATGTATGTTGCATGTGCCATGCCTGTTCCTGCATGTGTGTTGACTGCACTGACCCATGTGTTGTGGAGGGACATGATGGAAGTGACGTTTGACAGTGCCACTCATGTGCTATTTCTTTGTGTCCAGGGGACTATAGTTCAGTACCCTGATGCTTGTGTTCAATGTCTCCCTTTACACAGCGGCGAGTGAAGAAGAGAGCAGAGACAGCGCTGTGGAGGAAAGCGGCAGGGATGCCACCACCGGCCAGCAACGCAAGGCCCAGTCACCCTCCCAGGAAATTCCATCATCCAGGAGCGAGGGGACTGGTGCTGTGTCTGCCACTACGGCTGCAGCAGAAGGGGCGGATGAGCCCCCACAGGGGCGTGCAATGGTAGAAGACGGTGTGGAGCCATCCAGGGTGCTGGTGTGTATAGAAGAGGAGGAGGCCACTACAGAGCCGCACATGGGGCCTGGTGGGGGTGGTACCACTGGTGCAAGTGGTGCAGTCCAGGGGCAGGGGCAGGAGACAGCACTAGTCGCCGTGGAGGTGCCTGTGCATGTCTCTGTCCCTGACACTGTGACTGCATCACCATGCACCAACAGGGATGCCCCGTCCCAGGCCCATCCGCAGGTAGGGGGGAGGTCCACGTCATCTGGCACTCCTCTACCTGCAGACGAGGGGACCCGTGACCGGATTGAATCCGTCCTGATTGGTGTCACGTTGCACACACGTGACATTCGTGATGCTGTGCATGCTTCCTGGGGGGACCACTCACATCATTACGAAGAGCTGTGTGCCAACATGGCCCAGTTGGGAGGGACCATGGTCGGCGGTTTCCTCCATGTGTTGGCCAGTATTGCGGACCTCTCCTCCTCTGTGCACACTATACACCAGTCTTCCGGCCCACATACCACCAGGGCCCCCTGTGGATCTGCCCAACCAACGCAGCCAGCCTGGTGGAGATCCCATCCCTGCCACAGTCGAGAGTTGGAGGTCCAGCAGAGGTGGCCACCCCACCAACTGGACCCCATCGGATGGAGGATGTGCCAGCATCATCGGGCAGGGCACGTGCACGATGGCGCCGTTGGATTCCATCATCCCGGATGCCGTCATGGTGGCAGATGCAGTTGCTTCGGAGGCAGCAGCAGGCTCAGCGTGGGAGGCATCATGGCTCGGAGCCATCAACATCAGGGGGGCAGGCATCGGCTGGAGGGCAGGAGGACCCTGGATTGGGAGTGTCTTCTGTGCGGCAGCGGTTGGGCCAGCAGATAGATGCAGAGCGGCGACGGGCAGAGGAGGCACAGCTCACTATGGTCAGGGCGGAGAACTCCATGCGCAGGGCATTGAGGCGGGATGAGTGCCTCGAGGCAATTCGCAGGGAATTGGGGGAGGACATGGCTCCATCCCTGTGAGACCTGAAGGCCAGGGAAGAGGCCCGCCTCCGGGACGTTGAAGAGGAGTTCGATGATGCCCTGGCCCGGAACATCAAAGAGTGAGCCGTAGCACTTGCCCGCCGCCTTTGTACATAGTTCTTTAGGGTTAGGTTTCCTTTGTTTTTTCTTTTATTTTGGAGTTAATGGACTTTGATCCACTTCATGTATTTGTTTTTTTATTCATAGGACTTTTTTGTAGGTTTCATTTGTTTTGGGGATCATGGACCGTTTGGACTTCCATTGTATATAGTTGCAGACGTGTACATACATTCTTTCTTTGGACATTCCATGGAGCAATGGTTTATATTTTTTTATGTACTTTACATGGACAATGGCAATGGACCACTTTTCTAGTTTCCTGTTGTGGATTTTTGTTTTACATTGGAATTCTTTCATTTAATTTTTATCCTTTCATTATTTCTTGATTTGCACATTTGATTTTTCATTTTGTTATTTCATTGCATTTTTCAATACATTTCATATTCCTTCATTATTGGTGTGGTGTACTCTCATTGGTTTTGTGCAAGTCTCTATGAGCATTGCCTCAGTCATGTGCTGCCACTGTGTGGCTCCGTTGTACACTCGTGCATGGCCATGCTGGTTCTTTTGAGACTCTCATGGCATGGCTAATTTGGGAGTGGGTGCAATGGATGGTTGCATGCTTGTACTGGGGGGCAGGGGGATTTGGGTTGGCATTGGGGCCATGGGTCTGTTTTGTTATGACTTGTTTGGTGGGCCATGTGTTGGGGCCTTCTGGCAGGTGCCCGTCAACGGTGGGTGGGCGGGTGGTGGACATGTGTCGGGGCCTGCTGGCAGGTGCCCGTCTTTGGGGGACATGAGCCGGGGCCTGCTGGCAGGTGCACGTCACTGGTGGGTGGGTGCGTGGGGGACATGAGTCGGGGCCTGCTGGCAGGTGCCCGTCAATGGTGGGTGGGTGGGGGACATATGTCGGGGCCTGCTGGCAGGTGCCCGTCAATGGCGGTGGGTGGGGGTGTGGGAGGACATGAGTCGGGGCCTGCTGGCAGGTTCCCGTCAATGGGGGTGGGTGGAGGTGTGGGGGGATATGAGTCAGGGCCTGCTGGCAGGTGCCCGTCAATGGGGGTGGGTGGGTGTGTGGGGGGACATGAGTCGGGGCCTGCTGGCAGGTGCCCGTCACTGGTGGGGGAGACATGTGTTGCGAGTCACAAGTGCATAGTGCCATGTGGGCTGCGTGCAGGGCATGGTCAGGAGTGTAGGGTAGTCCCCTGTGGTGTGGGCTGCCTGCGGGGCATGCCCAGGGTGGATGGGCTGCCTCCAGGGCATGGTCAGGGGTGTAGGGTAGTCCACTGTGGTGTGAGCTACCTGCGGGGCATCACCAGGGTGGATGGGCTGCCTGCAGGGCATGGTCAGGGGTGTAGGGTAGTCCCCTGTGGTGTGGGCTGCCTGTGGGGCATGCCTAGGGTGGATGGACTGCCTGCGGGGCATGGTCAGGGGTGTAGGGTAGTTCCCTGTGGTGTGGGCTGCCTGCGGGGCATGCCCTGGGCGGATGGGCTGCTTGCAGGGCATGGTCAGGAGTGTAGGGTAGTCCCCTGGGCTATGGGCTGCCAGTGGGGCATGCCCAGGGTGGATGGGCTGCCTGAGGGGCATGGTCAGGAGTGTGGGGTAGTCCCCTGTGGTGTGGGCTGCCTGCTGGGCATGGGGAGGGGGGGAAAGGGCACACCTGGGAGGGCCCACACTGCCAAATCGCGTGTTAAACTCCCCGCACACCCCCGGAATACATGTACCACGATTGCGCTAGCGTAAACACATGTAAAAGTCCACGCGCAACCCCAGAATACGTGCAGGTAGCCAATCCACTCTCCCCATGCCCCACAGGCAGCCCATCCACCCTCCCCATCCCCCACAGTCAGCCGACACCACAGGAGGGACTTTTTCCACGCATTTTACCTGATGCAAGCGGGGTACATGTATTCTGGGGGTGCGTGTGGACTTTCACACGCGTTTTCGCTAGCGCGAGCGGGATACATGTATTTCGGGGATGCGCATGGACTTTCAAACGTGTTTTCGCTAGCGTGGGCCAGGTACGTGTATTCCGGGGGTGCACGTGGACTTTCACATGCGTTTTCGCTAGCGCGAGCGGGGTACATGTATTCCGGGGGTACGCAGGGAGTTTTACATGTAATTTGCAGTGTGGACCCTCCCGGGTGTGCCCTTTCCCCCCTCCCCATGCCCTGCAGGCAGCCCACACCACAGGGGACTACCCTACACCCCTGACCATGCCCCACAGGCAGTCCATCACCCCAGACCATGTCCCACAGGCAGCCCACATGGCACCATGCACTCGGGAGCACCGGCTTATGTCCCCCCACTCTCCCACCCACCCCCATTGACGGGCACCTGCCAGCGGGCCCCGTCTCATGTCCCCCCAACACTCCCACCCATTCCCATTAACAGGCACCTGCCAGCAGGCCCCGACTCATGTCCCTCCACACCCCCACCCATCCCCATTGATGGGCACCTGCCAGCAGGCCCTGACTCATGTCCCCCCACATCCCACCCACCCCCATTGACGGGCACCTGCCAGCAGGCCCCGAATCATGTCCTCCCACACCCCCATTGACAGGCACCTGCCAGTAGGCCTCGACACATGGCCCATCAAACAACATGTCCTAACAAAAGAGACCCATGGCCCTAATGCCAACACAAATTCCCCTTGCCCTCCAGTACAAGCATGCAACCATCCACAGCACCCACTCCCAAATTAGCCATGCCATGGCAGTCCTAAAAGAACCACCATGCCCATGCATAAATGCACAACAGAGCCACACAGTGGCGACACATGACTGAGGCAATGTTCATTGAGACATGCACAAAGCCAATGATAGAACACAACACCAATCATGAAGTTAGAAAAAATGTATTAAAAATATAATGAAGTAACAGAGGAAATCAAACTTGAAAATCAATATGGAATGACAGATATAACAAAAAAAAAATGGTAATCCAATGGAGAAAAAAAAGCAACGTCATGCTGAAAAAAAGTGGTCCATTGCCAATGTCAATAAGAAATAAATAATACAAACAAAAGAAAACCATTGATCCATGGGAAAATTGAAAAAGAAAGTAGGTACAAGTCTTCAACTATCTACAATCCAAGTCCAAAGGGTCCATGATCCCCAAAACAAACGAAACCTACAAAAAAAGTCCTATGAATAAAAAACTATATACATGAAGTGGAGCAAAGTCCATTAACTTCAAAATAAAAGAAAAATCAAAGGAAACCTAACACTAATGAACTATGTACAATGGCGGTGGGCAAGTCCAACGGCTCACTTGTTGATGTTCCGGGCCAGGGCATCCTCGAACTCCATCTCGATGTCCCGGAGGCGGGCCTCTTCCCTGGCCTCGAGGTCTCGCAGGGATGCAGTCATGGTCTCCTCCAACTCCCTGCAAGTTGCCTCGAGGCACTTAGCCCGCCTCAGTGCCCTGCGCATGGAGTTCTCCGCCCTGACCATAGTGAGCCGTGCCTCCTCCGCCCGCACCCGCTCCGCATCTATCAGCTGGCCCAACTGCTGCCACACGGAAGACACTCCCAATCCAGGGTCCTCCTACCCTCTGGTCGATTCCTGACCCTGTGATGTTGAAGGCCCCGAGCCATCATGGCTCCCACCCTGAGCCTGCTGCTGCCGTGCATGTGCCCAGCTGGTCGATGCCTGCACGTCCTCCTCATGCTGGGGTCCCGTTGTTGGGGTGGCCAGCCTTGATGGACCTCCGACTCCCGACTGTGGCAGGGATGTGTCCTCCAACAGCCTGGCCGCTGGGTCAGGGGCAGCTCCACAGGGTGCCCAGGTGATACTTGGGCAGGAAGATGGCACGGAGGATGACTGGCGCATAGGGGGTTCAGTTGAGGAGGGGTCGCTAGAAGATCCAGCACACGGAGGAACCCAGCCTGGGTGACCTGTCCCAGTAGGCCAACGTGGTCATTGAGGTATTCGAAATGACATGCATTGTCCTCAGGAGAACCCTGCACGTCATCCCGAATACCAGGTTGATGCAACGCCACCCCAGCTAGGAAAGGCTCAACCCGGTCCCAGATTGCCACGTCCACAGGGAGAGGAAGGCCAGTTGTTGTTCGCGCATCCCCTCCCTGAAAACGGGTCTGGACGAAGACCTCCCTGCTGGTGCGGGATGATGCAGTCACAGGATCGGGGACAGGATTACACAAAGGCACAACCGCGGCAGCCTGTGCTGCCTCCTGTCCCTGCGCCTGGACTGCACCACTAGCACCAGTGGAATGCTCCCTTCCAGGCCCTGTGCGTGGGCCTTCCACTGCCTCCTCCTCAACAACTCCCCACCAACCTGGATGACTCCGTGCCATCTTCCTCCATAGGCCCCTGTGGAGGTAGGCCCCTGTGGGGGCTCAGCTGCCCCTACTGCTTCCTACGAGTCCACCTCCAACCTCCGCCTCTTGGACCTTCCCTTGGCAGCTGCGGCCATGGACGCGGCACCAGACTCCTCACTCCCGGAAGAGATGACAACGTGGGAGGAGAGCTGGGCCTTGCATCTCCGGCTGGTGGTGGGATCCCTGCCTCTGTGCTCCACAGCACCCTCTCCGCGTCTTCATCAGTCGATGCTGCAGACAGGGAGAGACAGAACAAAGGCATCAGGGCACTGTACAATGGTTGGATACACATGTCACAGTTGCACATGAGCGGCAGTGTCAAACTTCACAGATGCCATCACACTCCCCAACACTCATATCATTTGAACCCACACACATGAAGAATTTGACAGGAATCATGCAGCAGGCAGCAGCATCCATATGCACACAACAGCATGAACATCCGAAGGTTGGCATGACCTCACAAACAACATGTTGTCATGATGCCTACTCCCGGGCTTCAGGACCAAGCCCATCAGCTCCGGGAGCAGGCATCCAGATACTTATTAAAACCCCAACAGCCCCGGCTGGGGGCTGTTTGTGTTCAGTCCTGGCGCCATAGGTGCCAGGCTCATAGACTTTACTTACCTGATGCAGACCATGCTGCAAGTGAGTCCAAGCCAACGTGAGGCCTGGATGGGACTATTTTATTACAGGGACTATTTTTTACTCGGGCGTGGTTCTGGGGAACTTCCTACTTGGAACTACTTTGGAGGCTATTTAAACCACGCCCGAACAGCAGCACACGCTTTGTGTTATTCTGCATCCAGCAGCGTAATGCTCACCATGCCTGCAGTCAGCATCCAGTCTTCTGCCACGGCCGCCTCGAATCTGGCGCTCTTAAAACAAAGAGGAAATAAAAGGATAAGGTTAGAAAACAAACTATTTTTGAATTCCTCACCTCATTCCGGATCCAGCTCGCCTCCGGACCTGGAAAGAACATCATTTCAGTACGCGTCGCATCTCCAGCTGCAGCGCCACGCCATACTCACCAGTTCTCGCACTCGCAGCATCTTCCAATTCGGCGCTGCCTCCTTCATTTCTTCGCCGAACTCCGGCACCTGGGGGACAAAAGAAAACAACAAGGTGATCCGAGAAAACCAACAAATATAACTCTTATCACCATAGACTTAACTGATTTACCACCAGAGGCATTATTCTAGAACTCTCCACATCTTCATGTGCCGCACCTGCAAAGAGAGAGAAAACAACACGTTAAACACGTGCAACATTTACCGGACAGCATCGGGTAATACAGACTCTTACCTGAGCGCCACCAGCTACCACGAGAGCATCTTCTCACGAACTCAGCTGCTAGCCAGGAACCTCACAGTCAATACTCCCCGGAACTCTCCCATGCCTTCAGACCAGTGAAGTAACTGGCATCAACGCGCCCCTGCAATCCATGCAGGATGGAGAGCTCATCTTTCAGTATAAGGTGAGATTGCTGAAAGGGCACTTCGGAGTGATACGTAGGGAGGACTGTGGGGGGGGCCATCACTTGAATCCACTGGTGGCTAAATCCATCTCTCCACTTGCAGGAGAATACTTCTACGGGTCAAGCAGACAAGATTCGGAGGTCCAGTCCAGTCAGTCATCTCTGCACTACGCATCACATTGGTGGAGACCGCAGCCATCCGGGTCCGACCCAGGCCCCTGTGGGAGCCAGGTGAGCGTAACACATGGGGAGTGCCAAACATATGCACACATGCCAACAGACAGACATGCATCTGTACATCTCCACTACCTGTCACAGTGCAAGCATCGGCAACTATGTCACATCTGCCAATCGGGTTCAGACATGTCTGTGTCACATGCATCCATGTTTTGTCACTGTCACACACATGTGCAACCCACTCATGCACATGTATGCCGTGCACATACATGAAGGTGTATTCAGCATCCATGTGTCACACCCCAACCATGCCATAGTACATACACAGAAATACCAACATGTCTGCATCTCCACATGCATTTGGGCATCATGCTTTGGAACACATACACCATTGATGTGCATCACTCATGACAGGACTCACATGCAGCACGGTCATGTCCCTGCACATACACATCCATACATCGCCCTTTTCAGACATATGTCCAAGCTGCACACTCCTTGCACACGTCAACATGCACTGCGTCCAATGAGTACGCATGGACACTTACCGCTCGACTCCGGACCGGTCTCCCTCTCGAGGACCTGGTGGTGAAGCGCTGGGTTAATACGTTCCAGGACCCTCTTGTCGTTGGTGGTAAGGTGGACCCAGCGCCTCACTGCATGCGCTGCCTCCAAGAGGCGCCTGGCCTTCCGAGTGGCCCTGGACCTGAAGTCCTCCCAGAGCTTCCGGACGTGATGTATGTCGCGGGTTGCCACCCCCTCCGCGTTGATGGCAACCACGATGTCCAGCCAGATCCTCGCCCATCCATCCTTGTTGGCGCGTCTTCTTCCATAGAGGGCATCATAATGCCCCAGGGTTTGCTCCACCAGGATGCCAACCTCTCCTGCTGAGAAGCTGGCAGCCCTCTGCCTCTCTGGCTGCGGGTTGCCAGTGGTGTCTGATGGTGTTTCCCCTGACATGGCAACCCCAGAGGCAGGTGTGGGTGGGCAACTGGGTCCTGGGGCTGGGCTGTGGAGCGATGGTACAGTAGTCGGGAGTCTTCTGATCCAGTAGGGGTGGTCACAGCAACTGGACCCCTGCAGATGGCTGATGTGCAGGCACCAAATGGCAGGGCACGTGGCCAGCAGGCAGGCAGGCAGGCAGGCAGGCAGGCAGCAGCAGATGGCAGGTGGCAGTCTGCTCAGGGCTCTGGGGGGCAGGAAAATGGCCTTCTGGGCAGGAGCGTGGTCTTCCGTGTGTTGTCGCATGGCCAGCTTCATACGGAGTGATTTGGCACCTGAAAAAACAGCACATCAGGAAGGCCCTTAGCACGTAATCACATATGTGATGTCCCTCAGCACGGTTGCCTCCACACGTGCACAAAAATAACGTCCGTGTGTGGATGCGTGTAATTCGAGGAAAGGCCCTTAGCGCGTAAGTGACGTTACATGTGCGGGTGTTGCCTTCAGCATGGGTTAAAGGTGAGCGCGGGCCAGCAGACCACTGTATGTGCTGTTCGTGGAGACTGACGCGTGTGTTTACTCTGCTGGAATCACACGCGATTACTTCACAGCATCTGAAGTCCGTACCTCTTCTTTTGGTGGGGTGTTGCCTACGCGCACAAGCGTGTGTGTTTTTTTTCCACCCAAGGCAGGCGGTGAGTCACGTACGCTTTTTTCCCACTGTGGTTCCCCCTGTGCATGTGTACCGTTTTCGAGGTCACAGTAGCCCGCGTGTTCCACGCGTATGTGTTTTTTGTGTTTCTGGGTGCCACACTGTACTGCTGGACGTCAAATTCACGCATGTGGGCTACCGGGGTCGCGTGCACAATTTTTTTTTGTTTATTTTCAATTTCCTGTTCTTATATATATATATATATATATATATATATATATATATATATATATATATATATATATATATATATATATACACATATATATATATATATATTTTATTTTTTTTTGTGATTTTTTTTTTGGGAGGGTGCCTGAGCATTGCGTGACCTGTCATTTTTCTCCAGAGGTCACAGACAGCCTTGCAGGGGCACTGGGGTACCTATTCCATCAAGTACCTTGCCCCCTTCTAGCCAATTGCCCAGGACAATTGTTGAGTGAACCTCCCATAGCCTATTTTCCATTGGTGCCATGGTTGGGAGGTCACTAAAGGCTAAGGGTGGCAAAGTTGGGTGTCCTCCCAGGGCTGGTCATGGTCGGGCACATGGGCGTGGAGACCAGGGAGGACAGGGAGTCCAGGGTGGCCAGGGTGGCTACAGGGGGGAAGAGGCAGGGGTGCCCCTCTGGGATGGGATGCCCAGCCACGTGCTGGTGCAGACATGCCACCACCCCCTGTGGCTCCTGGTGATGCAGCTGTTGCATCACAACCTGGCGCCCATATCACCCAACAGCAATTAACATCTGCTGTCACCTGCCCACCGGTGGTGGTAGCTGCAGGTGCAGCTGTGGGCACCACCACCCGGGCTCTGGGTCAGGCAGCGCATGTTGCTTTGTGTGACAAGGACTCCCAGGACGATTTCCATCTTGTCCGGAGGTTGGGGTCATGTGTGTCCACTGTGGCTGTGACTGTGGCACACGTATCTGGGGCAGTTATGACATCTGCTGCCCCAAGCAGCCGGGTGGTGGTAACTGCATGTGCAGATGCAGCCAACACCACCCCGGCAGTGAGTCAGACCCAAGCCAGACCTTCTGTCCTCATACCAACACCCACTGCCTTGGTCCAGTCCACCAGCGCACTGTCCCCACTGATCAGGGCCACATTGCCCATTCAGGGTCAGTACCACCGGCCAAAAGGAGGAAGCATGCTCCTGCACAAGAGGCTGGGACCCCAGTTACGGCTCCGGCCTCTGGCACGTCAAGGATGAAGCCTTTCTGCAAGCAGGAACTAGACTTCCTTGTGGACTACGTGTCGGAACACCAACGCAATATGCTTGTGGGCCCACAGTGCCATACAACACATCACCAGCGTTTGGTCCACTGCCAGCATGTTGCAGACAGTCTGACATGTACCTGCTTGCACATGCCATTTTAGCCTTACCTGAGAATTCTGCATTCAGGTGAACCCTTTCGGTCTACTGTACCTGCTTGCACATGCCATTTTAGCCTTACCTGAGAATTCTGCATTCAGGTGAACTCTTTTGGTCTACTGTACCTGCTTGCATATGCACTCTGCATTTGCTCATGTACCCACCTTGCCAGACTAGCTGAACTTCTGCTGTGAGTCATTGATTGCATTTGCTCATGTACCTACCTTGCCAGACCAGCCGAACCTCTGCCTTGAGTCATTGATTGCATTTGCCTATATACCCACCCTGCCAGACTAGCCTTTGAGCCTCCGGTTGCTACTTGTACATGTATTCACCTACCAAACTGTATGCGGACCAGTGCAGAACGCTTCCACATACCTTCCAGTGTTCCCCCACTTCATTGTACAGGCAGTTAGGACACTTGGCTTACGATACGCGGCCACTGCCATCCGGCATCCACCTAATTCTTGCTACCATAGCAGGGCTTACCATTGCCACATTGCTCTGCCCCCCCACCCCCAGTACTGCTAAGATCAACCACTGTCATGCCACCCCACTCTCTCTCACTATGCCCCTCAGCAACCCATACCTTAATGACCCTGCCCTTTGGCTCCAACACTTTGCCACCAAACCTACACCTAATCAACCGTGCACGCTCCAAGTCAGGAATCTTAGTCTGGCATCCAGATTGCCCCATACCCCTCGTGTCGCGAGCACCCAGCACACTCACAACACTCCCACTACACAGATTATACCACCTTCCCCATGTACCTTCTCTACCAAAGAACTTAAGGGCGTCCTCATCAATGCTAGATCTATCACGGCCCACGCGTTGGACATCTCCGACCTTATCACCACTCAAAACCTTGACTTCTTAGCCATTACGGAAACTTGGCTACATGCTGCCTCTGGCCCACTCCTTGCCCTCGCAATCCCCATCGGTTACTCCATCACTAGAGCGGACCGCCAAACTACATCTAAAGGAAGTGGAGTCGCATTTATAGACAGAAATAACATTACACTCAGAACCATCCCCAACATTGAGCTCAGTTCCGCAGTATCCCTCTCTGTGAAACTCACCCTATCTCCAACTAACACTGCCACCATCCACCTTATATATAGACCTCCAGGACCACTTGGCTCTTTCATAGATGAGATCACGGCCATTCTGACCGTCAATACCAAACCCAACTCTAAGGTACTGCTACTAGGCGACCTCAACTTGGGCCTTCTCGACACTAAGGATCACTTGACCTCTAAAGTAGCTATCACATTAGCTAATCTAGGCTTCCAAAAACGCATTGACGAACCCACCCATATTAAGGGCAGGACGCTTGATTGGATTACTGACCTTAACTGCAACACATCTATAAGTTCCAACCTTGCCTGCGCCTGGTCCGACCATCACATTATCATCTTCCACTTACCAGTGGCCAACCCCCATTCTGCTCTTACCATAGCTCCAGCCATTCCCACTAGGAACAAAAAAGACATCACTAAGGATAAACTCCTCCCTCTCATCCTTCCCATCCTGAACAATTCGCGTCCCAACATAACGACCCCACGGTTCTAGTAGACATCTTCAATCAAACACTGCTTAAAGCCATCGACAATATAGCTCCACTCAAACTACGGAAAGCCAAACAACAGGCCCACCTGAACTCTTGGTTCACACCGCAGCTAAGAAATCTACACAAAGAAAAACGTAAGGCTGAATCACTTTGGAGGAGTCACCCCTGCGACCCTAACAAAGATCGCCTCATCATTACTACCCATAACTACAAAGAAGCGATTCTACAAGCCAAAAAGGAGACCTATAACCAACGCATCGTTCAATCGGAATCCAACACTAAGGAATTATTTAAAATCCTTAAAGAATTGGAATCACCATCCCCTGCGCCTGACACCTGCACTAAAGACAGTAAATGGTGCAATAACATCCAAAACGCCCTCCTCTCCAAAAGTACCACTTTACAATCTAAAATGAATGCCAAACAAAACACCCTACTCACCAACCCCCCCACCAAACCTTCCTATACTCCAACGGCCTCATTTACTCATATCCCTTTTAGTTTCACCCCACTCACCATCCTTGAGGTCGAAAACATCATTCGCAATCTAAAACCCTCTAACTGCCAAGGTGACTCCTGCCCAGCACCCATCATCAAGGAAGCAGCACATGACCTTGCTCCCTTTATAACTGCCTTCATTAACTCTTCATTCCTAACAGGCACGGTACCTAACAACTTAAAGGACGCATGGGTCATCCCCCTCCTAAAAA
The DNA here is from genome assembly GCF_040938575.1 of Ambystoma mexicanum. Classification (NCBI taxonomy): domain Eukaryota; kingdom Metazoa; phylum Chordata; class Amphibia; order Caudata; family Ambystomatidae; genus Ambystoma; species Ambystoma mexicanum. The sequence goes on along the minus strand of NC_090932.1, from coordinate 936,919,157 downwards.
AACGACTCTAGACCCTGAAATACCAACTAACTATAGACCTATTACCACCGTACCGTTCCTTCTTAAAATACTCGACAGAGCAGCTTACTTGCAGATTCAGAATTACTTAGAAACCAATAACCTCCTTGGCTCAAGACAATCTGGCTTCAGACCTAAGCACAGGACTGAAACAGCTTTACTTGATCTCAAAACTCAAATTGATGACCTTAAAGACAACGGTAAATTGGCCCTTCTACTACTTCTGGATCTATCAGCTGCCTTTGATTTGGTCAATCACCAAATACTATGCAGGCATCTGAAGTCAGCGGCCCACTTCTCTGACAATGCATCCAATTGGATCAGGTAATTCCTTGACAATAGGCACATGAGAGTTTTCTCTCCCACCGCATCGGCCGTTCCCACACCAGTCCTGTGTGGAGTCCCGCAGGGTTCTTGTGTCTCCCCAACCCTCTACAATGTCTTCACCAAACCTTTATTTGACGTGCTTGACTATCTGGGTGTCACCTACACTAACTACGCTGATGACACCCAGATACTCATACCTAGCACTGGTGACTACATTGCTGATTCCAAAGCCCTTAATGACATGTACCTTGTCGTACAGGCTTGGATGGCTCAGCATGAACTGTGCCTCAACGATGACAAAACTGAGCTTCTCATCTTAGGCTCACAACAGAGACTTAACAAACTAAGTCATCTATTCGGCTCCTTCAACATTGATGGCAATCTGATTAAAGTATCCAATGACACCAAAACTCTGGGTATATACTTGGACACCTCCTTGACACTGACTAGACAAACCAATGCGGTGGCCTCCGTGTCTGCTAACACCTGCAAATTGATCTCAGCCTGCCGACCTTTCATCACGGCCCAGAACTGCATCACCTTGGCCAGGACCCTGGTCCTGTCCAAACTGGACTACTGCAATGCATTGTACCAGGGTACCAACCAGGGGAATCTAAATAAACTCCAGACGACCCAAAATAATGCCATTAGAGCAGCCCTCAACATCCCCCGATCTGCCCACATTTCAGAAACCAGGAAGAACCTCAACTGGCTCTCAGTCGCCCAAAGGATCTCCCTGAAAGCATTGGCCCTCACCTACAAATGCGTCAACCACCAGGCTCCCTCATACCTAGCCTCGCGCTTCACTCGTTATACACCAGCACGAGCACTCAGATCTGCACAAAACCAAGGTCTAGCGATCCCCAGATTTAAGCTTCAATCTGCTGTAGGCGCCAGCTTCCCTGTCCTGGCAGCCAGGCTCTGGAACACCGTACCACTCCTGATTAGAACCCTACCTTCTTTCAACCAATTCAAACACAAAGCCAAGCTTTGGTTAGTTACCTCCTACTAACAACTGCTCCTCCTTATTGAATGGGCCATCTGGGACCCTACTTGCACTGATGATCGATGCCTGATTTGTAACGTCTATTGTTTACTTGTTGCAATTTGTCGGGACTGTAAGGATGATATTTAATGTACTGCTCCTCTACTTGTAAATATAATGTAATTGCCTTACTATGATATGCGCCCGGTTGCCCTTGGGCCTGGCATTGCACTATATAAATAAAATAAATACAAATACAAATACATCCATGGGATTCCAGGTGCGCACAGCTCAGGATTGCTACAAGAGCTGGAATTACCTCAGATGCAGTGCTAAGCAAAAGCGTGTCTCCAATTACTCCATGTCTGTGGTGACTGGTGGTGGGCCACCACCAGAGGAGGATGAACTCACTCAGCATGAGGAGATCGCTTCAGAGTTCATCCCGGAAGAACAAATCCGTGGAGTGGGAGAGAGGATGGATTGTGATGCATCATCTGGTGGGTATTGATGCGTGTCACTCAATAACATGTGTGTTTGGCATGTGTGACCCGCCCAGCTACAAGTTGGCTCTTTGCTATCTTCAATCTCCCTCTCCACCTGTGTTGTTCACCAGGGGTCTGACCTCTTGGCCTCAATTCACAAAGAGCACCTGACAGCTCTTGACTACTGCATTATCAGTTTTTTGTATGCGTTCCGGTCCTATGCTGATGACAACTAACTCATTTCCTGGCTGCCCTTGTCCACCTCTTGTTCTTCCCTTATTTCCGATAGCCTCATTGCCATTTGATTTTGGTGTACTACCAACAGTCTCTGACTGAATGCCAGCAAGACTGACATCCTCTTCATTGATACACCTTCGCCATCCTTTGCCATCAATCTCTGGCCTGCCCCACTTGGCCCTCGTCCTGCCTCCACCTGCAAGGCCAAGAAACTCAGGGTCACCTTTTACTCAACACATTCTTTTTACGCACACTTTTGTGATGCATCTTGACATGGATGAATTTCTTGCTTCACCTCCTCAAGGATACTGTGCCTTTCCTAACATTCTCCTACATGCTCACAGTTTGCCAAGCTCTGGTTTACTCAAGGTTGGGGTACTGTGAAAGTCTCTTTCAATATTCGACCTGCCTCCACACTCCACCCTCCACCACTAATCCAGTACAGGACTGCAAGACTTGTCCTTGGCCTCAAGCCCTAGGATCTTATCTTTCCAGCTCTGTATCCCCTTCATTGGCTACCAGTGGATGCAAGGATACGTCAGACCCTCTGCATTGTGCACAAGGATTTGTTGGGGCTGGGTACAAAATACCTTCAACAATCCCTCTACCAATTCCTCCCCTCTTAAGTCCTTTGCTCCTCTACCCCACACTCCCTCAAGGTCAGTCGTTAATGGAATAAAAAAGGTACGAGCAGATCTGTGTGTACAGCTGGGAGCTCACGTTTGAACAGCCAACTGGCCACGTTGAAACTTGAGGAGAAATATATCTTCTTCTGGAAGCATCTCAACACCTTCCTACTTGCTCCTGCATTAGGCCCTCTTCTAACCATCTGAACAGTTTCCTCTGGTGGCACTGTGCCCCTGCACACACTCTGTCCATCAGATCAGGTATCTGCTCACCCTGCCTCCCTGCTGCACTGCCTACAGGCCTCCCATATTAATGGGTCCAGTGTGTGTACCCATACAGTCCAGCACTCTTCGTCTACACTCATCAGATTTGCCCTGTCCAAATCATCTTGCACTTGCCACTTGCTGGCTGCACTACCACTTTTCGAATGGATATTCTATCATTGGACTTCATTTTCCTTCTTTGGTCTCCTCTGTTTGGCACATTCCCCTTCTACCCCTTCCTGGGTCTTCAACCCTTTATCCCTTCTCCATGCACTTGCGTGTTCTCAATGTCACTGTGCCCAGTATGATAGTTGTTTTGAATTCCTTTTCCCCCTTGTTCCCCTCCCTTTGCTTGTTAGCGCTCTGAGCCACTTGTGTACGAGTGCAATCTTGATGAGATGTCACATCATGTCATACACATCCTTTGTCCTTGTTGCAGTGTGGCTCACTCTGAGTGTGCTGATGGCAGTGGCTCCCCATGCACATATGTGCCTGATCATGTTCCATGTGCATTCCATGCATGCCCCTAGGTGTCCTTGACCACCTGCTCATTGTTGTATTTGTCCAGGATGATCCAAGTGTCATCTCATTTGGACAGCCATATCATGCTCACTGTAGGTCTGTGTGTCATCATGCACAACTGTAGGCTGTGTACATCTGTATCATGCACATAGCTCCCTCTGTCACAGGCCCACGGCCTCTTTTCAACAGGTGTTGTCTTCTACATGCATGGATGTACTATGGATGGTTCCTCACTTCTCCTCCATCATGTCCACTTCTCATTGGCTGTAGTGACATTTGATTGACGAAATGCAATAGACGCACGCCTACACTGTCTGGCAATGCACAGTTCTGCGTGGAACATGTCATTGCCATGCAGTGCCTCCCTGCAATTGGCCAGAGGGTGGGTGTTTCACGGAAACCATGCTACCTGGTGCATGCCATTTGCACATGATGGCTGCAATTGCACTGCCATAATGTTTGAATATTGTCATCACTGCGTACATGTTTTGATGTTGTAAGTTGAGGGGCTACACATGCACTGCACCGCACAAACCCACTCCTGTGCCAAGTTAAGCCCTTCAACATGCAATCATGATGGTGCTGTGTGATGTTGACCTGACATGTATGTACCCATGTCCCTCCTTTCACAGTATGGAAAGGCACTAGTGTAGGTGCCTCCTATGACACATGTACTGTGCATAGTTGATTGTAGTCGAGTGCTGCACATGAACATGCATGTTAGATGTATTATGGTGTGTTAGGTTAGATTTCTAGCTGTGTCTATTTGTGTGTTCACACATGCTTATGCTAGGTGCTGACTATTTGTTCCCATCTCGCATTTCGGCATTGGATATATGCCTTCTAGAGGTTGTGTGTGATGCAGGTGATGTGCAACATGCAATACATGTGTTTCCTTCACATTTTGCACACATCATTTTCTGCTTTTCGGATGGCCTTGCATTGCAATGCCACTGGATGCATGTTGGGGTTTGAGTTGCCTGTGACATGGCTGTTTCATTATTTGGCTGTCAATGTTGTGAACTGTATGTGTGTGGTATGTGCTACTGACATGCGTGTCCTTGTTTCTTTTCTTTATGTTGCAGGTGATAATGCACTGGTGGCAGAGGATGAAGATGTCATCCCATACACGGTGGTCAGTTCACATGACCAACCAAGCACCAGTGGTGGTCGTGGGGTGGCAGCCCACGAGAACCCACAGGTGCCCCTGGCCATCATGTCCAGAGCTGACTCTGAGTCAGGCTCTGATGTATCCTCTGAACACTATGTTGAGCCGGATCTGCATCATGAGGTGTCGTTGCCGGTAAGTGATCCTGTATTGGATGATCTTCTGTCTCCAACACCTGCAGTAGGGGGCCAGGCAGGGTTGGAATATCCGCCTGTGGTGGTTACGGGTGCATGGTCACACTCGACACCAGTTGGCCATTTTCCTGGGGCATCAGGTCGAGGGAAGGATGCAGTCCTGCAGCCGCGGGTGGCACCATCCCAGCAAGGACCATGGCTCCTTGGGCCCAGCAGGTGTGGTGTCCGGCAACGCGGTGGCCGTGTGCCACCGGAGTCAACTGCGTGGGAGCGTTCCATGATTGCCATAGCACAGCAACAGTGGGCAGCAGTTGAGATGATTGCTCAAGGTATGGAAAGTGTGGCCCATTCCATCCTCCCCTCTGTAAGGCAAATGGTGCTCCAGCAGCGGGCTACGCAGTCCACGTGCCGCTCACTCAGGCTGGGCATGGCGGCGTCTGACAGGGCGGGCCGGGCTGAAATTGTGGCTCTGCGTGAAACACTTGATGCTCAAGCAGAGGCACACTGTGAGGCCCTGAGGG